>NC_058093.1:173469761-173779166 GCF_020171115.1 Neogale vison | reverse complement strand
GCGTAATGTGCAACAGCGAAATGCTCTTGTTGGAGCCCCACCGGTGAAAGCCTAGAACACCTGCTGGCTTCTGCTGCACTGAAACCTTGGTGGGGTTTGTGGTGGTGGGCCTGGCTGTTCTGGGTGAGGATCCTGCCTCCCCCACAACTTGCTGTGTGACCTAGAGAAGACGCTAACCTCTCTTGGCATCTTGGGCCTGTCTTTGAAATGGAGTCACACTCTGGCTGGAAAACCAGACAAGCCCGTGGTAATTCTGAGGCATGTGAGGGGCCTCTCATGAAATTACCTGAAAACCTTGTTAGAAAGGGTTTGTCACTGTAGAGAGTTATGCAAGTACCAGTCTTTGGAGAAGTTGTAAAACCACAGCCCTCTACCTAAATACTGAAGGGCATGTTTGCTTATTGACAGTGTTTGGAGGGAAACCCTCCATCCCTACCAGGGTCCCTGCAGGGGTTCCCAAATATAGGAAGGAGCTCTATACGGGGTCTCCCCGAGGGTTGTCATCCACTGGATCCTCATTGCCCTCAGTCCACCGAGGAGAAAAAATTGCATGGGTCTGTAAGGAATGTGTGCATACATGAGGGGAAGTGAGAAACATCTATGTTAGGATGATACTTACCTATTATGTGTGGAGGGAGGGGAATGAGTACCAGAGGACTCTAGTATGCCCTCTAATGTTGTGCTTCCTACGTGGGAAGGTGATATCATTACATTCATTACCCATGCTCTTTGGGTACTTGAGATATTTTTTTTAAAGATAGGTCTCTCAATCATATTTAAAAAAAATGGGCAGAAGATATGAACAGACACATCTCCAATGAAGACATACAAATGGCTATCAGACACATGAAAAAATGTTCATCATCACTAGCCATCAAGGAGATTCAAATTAAAACCACATTGAGATACCACCTTACACCAGTTAGAATGGCCAAAATTAACAAGACAGGAAACATGTGTTGGAGGGGATGTGGAGAAAGGGGAAACCTCTTACACTGTTGATGGGAATGCAAGTTGGTGCAGCCACTTTGGAAAACAGTGTGGAGATTCCTCAAGAAATTAAAATAGAGCTTCCCTATGACCCTGCAGTTGCACTACTGGATATTTACCCCAAAGATACAGATGTCGTGAAAAGAAGGGCCACCTGTACCCCAATGTTTATAGCAGCAATGGCCACGGTCGCCAAACTGTGGAAAGAACCAAGATGCCCTTCAAGGGACGAATGGATAAGGAAGATGTGGTCCATATACACTATGGAGTATTATGCCTCCATCAGAAAGGATGAATACCCAACTTTTGTAGCAACATGGATGGGACTGGAAGAGATTATGCTGAGTGAAATAAGTCAAGCAGAGAGAGTCAATTACCATATGGTTTCACTTATTTGTGGAGCATAACAAATAACACGGAGGATATGGGGAGATGGAGAGGAGAAGGGAGTTGAGGGAAATTGGAAGGGGAGGTGAACCATGAGAGACTATGGACTCTGAAAAACAATCTGAGGGTTTTGAAGGGGCGGGGGGTGAAAAGTTGGGGGAACCAGGTGGTGGGTATTAGAGAGGGCACGGCTTGCATGGAGCACTGGGTGTGGTGCAAAAACAATGAATACTGTTATGCTGAAAAGAAATTAAAAAAAAAAAAAGATAGGTCTCTCGTGGAAAATGCTGACTAAACAAATTATGTTTAAAAGTATGTCCTTTATCCTGAGGTGAAGTTATTCCCGCTTTTTACAATTTTTGTGTTCCTTCTTATGTTAAATGACTTTAAAAACACCCAGTTGGCAATCCTTTGTGGATCTCCAAATGTTTGAAATTTCACTGGCTTGTAAAAATCAAACAATTGCTCTAATGCAACCACTTTGGCTCTCTGAAGTGTAGCAGCTGTGCGTTAAACCACTCACTCTCTTAAGCCTTGGTTTTCCTTTTTCTTCCATTTTTAAAATTTAAATTCAGTTAATTAACATATAATGTATTATTGGTTTCAGAGGTCAGTGATTCATCAGTCTTATATAACACCCAGTGCTCATTATATCATGTGCCCTCCTTAATATCCATCACCCAGTTACCCCTTCCCCCAGCTCCCTCCCCTCCAGCAACCCTCAGGTTGCTTACTGTGATTAAGGGTCTCTTTATGGGGATGCCTGGGTGGCTCAGTGGGTTAGGCCGCTGCCTTCAGCTCAGGTCATGATCTCAGGGTCCTGGGATCGGGTCCCACATCGGGCTCTCTGCTTGGCAGGGAGCCTGCTTCCCTTCCTCTCTCTCTCTCTCTGCCTGCCTCTCCATCTACTTGTGATTTCTCTCTGTCAAATAAATAAATAAAATCTTTAAAAAAAAAAAAAAAGAGTCTCTTTATGGTTTATCTCCCTCTCTGGTTTTGTTTTATTTTTTTTCCCTCTTCCCCTATGATCCTGTGCTTTGTTTCTAAAATTACACATATCAGTGAGATCATATGGTAATTGTCTTTCTCCAATTGACTTATTTCACTCAGCATAATACCCTCTAGTTCCATACACGTCCTTGCAAATGACATTTTAATTTTTTATAGCTGAGTAGTATTCCATTGTATATACGCCACATCTACTATATCCATTCATCTGCCAATGGACATCAGGCTCTTTCCAAGGCCTCAGTTTTCTTATCAGCGACATGGGTATAATAATATCTGCTTTATGTAATAAATGAGATGCTCGTAAGGTGTCTGATACAGAGAATGCCACCAGAAATTGTTGTCTGTAATTACTGTTTACATATGAGGAAACTGAAATAGAAGGGGCTCTGACCTAGATTTTTCGCTGCTTTGAATTTGTGAAGTGTTGAAGTAGCCTGGTTTTAAGTAGAGTAATTTAAGAACTGTGGAATTTGTCTCTGGGTCTAAGTTGTTTATGACCTCTGGATCAAGAGAGATTCTCTGATACCTGTGTTACAAACTAATAAATACTTAAGTATTTATCTTCCAGAGATAAGGGGTGTGTTGTGTGCTGATTCTCATGTGCCTTCTTATTAGAATGTGCTGCTTTGCAGTTCCTGGGGTATTGCTTCCGAGCCCTCACGGCATGCTGAACTCAGCAATTCAGCTCTGTTCAGCACTTAAAAACAGAGGAGGCTTCCTGATCAGAAGAAGCGGGATATTTTCATGAAAGAAACTGAAACTGTCCCCCAACCTCTTAAAAGCAAAGGATTGCAGCTGTGATTTTTTTTTTTTAATTCCCCTTTAAGGAAATGTGGAACACTCAGGCCTGCATTATAAGTTGCTTGCTTGTCGAGACACTCGTCAAGGTTCCAGAGAGTTCCAGGGCTGTGGGCTCATAGCCCAGCTCCAGCTGACATGTGCCACAACCACCACCACTTCCCAGCCCATACTTTTCCTCTTCTTTCCCCATTGTCTGCTGAGCTCCCAGGAGTGGCTATGCTCCCAGACCACTCTCCCCCTCCTCCAGCTCCCAGTCCCACACCCCCCAGCACTTGGAAAACTGCCCACTGCATCATGGAGAAGACTGAAAACAAATGGACCCTGGGCCCCATCTCCACCCGTCAGTCTCCCAACTAACCCCCATGTTTCCCTTTATTCTGTGAGAGTCCTGTCCTTTTCCCAAAAGAATCCATCCCCACCCTTCTTGACTGCGGAGGCCCTATTCTCATCCCCTCTATCTCCAGTATTTTCTTCCTCAGTTTCTTTTCCCAGTGGTTCCTTTTCTATCACATATACACAGGGATTCGCACTTTGGAATCACCTTCTTTTGACCCTAACACCCCTCGTCTGCCTTCTGTGTCTGCTCCTTCCCCACCAAACACTAAATCACTGGTTCATCCCTGTTGCCTCCAACCTTTACACTTCCTTCCTTCCTTTACAGTACTTCCTTCCTCCTTCATCTGAAATGAACTTCTGTCTCCATCCTTCTTTGGGATGGATTGTTATTTCTGCTTCCAGGGTCCTTTCTCAGGGTCTGCGTGTCACGTTGTCGGCTGCCTCCGCTTCCAGCCGTCGCTCTACACCCTGGCTGGCTGCTGCTGCTGCTTCCTTTACTGACCCTGCTTCTTCCCTCTGCAAGGCTCAGGCCCCAAGGGCCCTACGGTCTCATGCTTTGGTCCCAGTAAGACCCTCTCTGTGTGTGCAGCTTCAGTGCCCACTTGTATGCCAGTGATTCCAGATCTCATTTCTGAATCTTGCCTCTCAGGAACTCAGGGGCCGAATCAGGCTGTCACTAACCCTTAAATACGCTCCAGTCTTTCCCTTTTCTGTCTCTTCACTGTCACTGTCACCAAAGGTGATTCTTCTGTCCCTGTCCTTCATGCCCTCTCCCACTCCTGAACAGCTCCCCATCCTGGACCAATGATCTCAGATTCTAATTTCATCATAAAGCCTCCTCCAGCTTCAGATCCATGCCACTAATAGTGCTCCCTGCCTGGCTTCCATAGTTTGTATTTCTCCCAGAGACTTACCACGTCCTGCCTCTTACTATTAGAGCTTCTGTAACCATGGCTTTTAACTGTAACATTCTTTTTTTTTTTTAAGATTTTATTTACTTATTTGAGAGAGAGAGAACATGAACAAAGGAAAGGGCAGAAGGAGAGGGATAAGCAGGTTCCCACTGAGCCGGGAGCCTGACAGGGGGCTTGGTCCCGGGACTCTGAGATCATGACCTGAGCTAAAGGCAGACGCCCAGCCAACTGAGCCACCCAGGCGCCCCAGAAACTGAGTTTAAAGAGACAGTTTAGATCCCAAAACCCAGGGGAAGGGAAGAGGCAAACATGGTAGACAGGCGGCCTTTGTCTGGCATCAGAGCCTCGTGGAGGGCATTCAGTGTGAAGGGTTCCTGGGCACCGGCTACGTATCAGAAGTTGTGCAGGTTGCTGGGGGAGCAAGATACATTTTCCCTTAAGAAAGTTGTAGTTTAAGGTCAACTGAGTGGCTCATTGGGCTGGGCATCTGCCTTCAGCTCAAATCATGATCGCAGGGTCCTGGGATTGAACCCCCGAGAGTCTGCTGTTCTCCTGCTGCCCTTCCCCACCCCCAGATCATGCTCTCTTTCTCTCTCTCTCTCACCTGTTCTCTCTCAAATAAATAAAATTTAAAAACAACAACAACAACAACAACTCAGTTTTCTTATCTGTCAGGTAGGGATAATCTAGCACCTACTTTGTGATATTGTTATGAGGGTTAAATTAAATCAAGTAGCTTTTAAAGTAGTGTGCCAGAGGGGTGCCTGGGTGGCTCAGTGGGTTAAGCCGCTGCCTTCGGCTCAGGTCATGATCTCAGGGTCCTGGGATGGAGTCCCGCATCGGGCTCTCTGCTCAGCAGGGAGCCTGCTTCCCTCTCTCTCTCTCTGCCTGCCTCTCCATCTACTTGTAATTTCTCTCTGTCAAATAAATAAATAAAATCTTTAAAAAAAAAAAAAAGTAGTGTGCCAGAGCAACAAATGTTATATAGTAATAATAATAACAATAAAAACCGTAATAAATTGTCACCGCCCTATGCAAAATCTGTCATCCTACTTTCCTTATAGATGCATGCAGATCTTCTGCCTGGCTTCTGGGGGTCTCCACTATCTGCCCCCACACCACCTCTCCAGTCTTGTCTCCATTCACTTGCCACCCCAGGGGCATTTCCCTTCTGTCTAACAAGGCTCAGGGTTTCCTATTGCTCTCTCTTGCCCCGTGCTATCCCTTGTCCATCCCCATGTCTCTGTCCCCTGCTTCCCCTTTGCTTGCTCCCTTACTCTTCAGGATCCTTCTCACTGACCACACAGTAGTCCTCCCCTGCTTCTTGTGTGTTGGCTTCTTCTCCCCACTGTAGGAGAAATTTCTAGACACAGACTGGGTTTTTCACTTCTGCCTCCCCCCATCAACAGGTAGTGTTGAGTTTCATCACAGTCAGTCAGTAAACATTTACCAAAATACCATTTGATAGTAGCAAGTTTAAAAAAAGAACAAAACAAAAAATAGGCTAATTTGTCCTGAGGTTTTAATTCCTTGTGTTCCCCCAGTGATCTCCTCTGAACCAGCGCCATTGGCTTTTGAGCCCTGCTACAGGCTGCTGCGAAGAAAAGTCCAGTTTTCTGTGAGGCGCTCTGAAGCCTTGGCTGCTTCCATTTGAGGCTGCTTGTGAATGAATGCAGCTCTGTTCAGAGAGCTGGCAGAGGTAGCTTGGATGAAAACTCGTGGATTACAATCTGAGCTTATCATCAGAGGAGGCATAATTGCAAACTGGCACTAAAAATGTATACATTGCCCTCGTTGAAATGATAGGAATCTGTCAGGACGACTTTCCCTTTGTCCATTCAGAACTCCTCCCCTGGGGGGGTGGTGCCCCAAGGCTTGCATCAGACTGGAGCTCTTCACACACATCCCCTGTTGTGTTTTCTCTTCTTATGAGATGCTCTGAGGTGTACCTTTGGGTTTCTTATGTTTGCGTTGTGGGGTGGGGTGCATATTTCCCACAGCACACAGATCCTGACTACTCGGCTGCCTATGTCATCTTAGAGACGGATGCGGAAGACGGGCTCAAGGGGTATGGGCTTACCTTCACTCTGGGAAAAGGCACGGAAGTTGGTGAGTGGAATGTTCTTATAAGGTACTAGAATGCTTCATTTTCACTTAGATTCCAGTTGTGACCTTACTTTTCTCTGTATTTACACTGCTCAGGGTGAGTAAAAACAGTGTCTTGTGGTTTATTTGTTTCATGGGGAGAAATGAAATGGTGGCAGGACTTGGCCCTTCTCCTCGCAGGGGTCAATGGACTGTGGGCATATCCATGAATCTTGGCCTATTTCTCTGACTGAGAAAGGCAGGTGGCCAGACATATGACATAGACAGACGCGCAGTGGTCCTCATGGCGGAAGGGCCTCTGGCTGCCCAGGTTCAGAGCTGTCATCTGGGCAAAGCAAGTTTGCACGAGCCATGAGTTAGTTCTTCTCTCAGATTTGGGGAGAGCTCAGTGGGGCTCTTGAGGCCCCTCATTTTCTTGATAAGGAGACTGAGGCCCAGATAGCTGCTCAGCTAGCCCCTCCCTGAAGTGCTTTCTTTCCACATTTCTTTAAAAAGTTTTTTTTATTTATTTAAAAGAAAGAGGGAGAGCACAGAGGGAGAAGCAGACTCCCCGCTGAGCAAGGAGCCTGATGCGGGGCTCCATCCCAGGACTCCAGGGTCATGACCTGAGCCGAAGGCAGACGCTTAACTGACTGAGCCACCCAGGTGCCCCTCTTTCCTCAACGTTTAAATACAAATGATCTCTTTGATTTTTGTTTTGAAATACTTAATCCATGTACAAGATAGAAAATTCAAAAAGTATAAAAGGTGACCTTTGCCAGATCAGTTTCTGTGGATCATGAGGGTCTGAAGCCAAATGATGACAGTTGAGGTGTGAGGATCTAAGAAGGAAGGACACGGATTCTCTAAATTTGGTGCTGATGCAATACCTCTCCCTGTCAGCTATGTGCACTGTCAGCTCTCCCTTAGATGTAAAGTAGAAGTCTTTGGTCCACTGAAAGATTTTAGTATTGTCAAGCAGACAAAAGTTGTGTGTGCATACGTACACACGTGCGTGTATATGCGTGTGTGTAAGGACAAGGGAACTTTTCTTGGACTTTAAGTGGATGCAAAGTGGCTACTGTCCCACTTTTCACGGGGCTGGCCTTGCATCGTGCCTTCAGCCAGTTCTGTAACAGACTTCCTTTGAGGTTCTCCCATGTGTCAGGCACTGGAGAGAGATTTTGGTGAGACAGACAAAGGAGACAGAATCTCGAGTATATGGAGAAAGAATGCACGAACGTCTCAGGGACATACAGCCATAAAAGAAAGGATCATGCAGCATGAGAAGGATAGATTTTTCAAAAGCTGGTGCAAGCTACACAGAGAGAAGGTCAGTTCATTGTCCAGGAGGGTCTTGGGCAGCTTCAGAACAGAGGTGAGCCTTTGAGATTAATCTTAAAGATTATTCCTTGAAGCTAGGAATTTGCCAGGTAGCAGGAGGAGACTTGGCAGTGATTCCTTCTCCTTCTCCATTAAGTCAACCATTTGCTGTTAATGTTTTCCGTAAGGCAGTAACCGCTGACCACGCTAGGTTTGTGAGCTGTGTGTCAGCTTCTCCCGCCCCTGTAATTGTGTCTGGTCTAAGCCAAGTTTATGACGCTGCCTTCTCTCTATTGCAGGCAATATAGGGCGGCCCCCAAAAGTTGCATAAAACTCAGCAAACTTACAAAATATGTTATGGGACGGGCCTCTGGAAACACTCTGTTAATAGCCTAGACTTTGAACTTTGCTGAGTCGGGTGCACAGTGGAGGGACCCCACGTGCTCACTGAGACATGAGATAGGAGATAGGAGGCTCCTCTCCCTGGTTGCTGAGCTCTGTGCTTTGGGGCCTTCACTGACTTCTCTTCCTCCTCCACTCCCATCCCCTCCCAGCTGTCCTGATGGGCATCTCAGCCAGGGATAAATCAGTTTTCATCCTCTATGCCTTTAATAAATGGCTCTTTGGCGGTGATACAGTCGGCTTCCACCTTTTGCCGACCACAATGTGAGAGAACCCATTTTAACTTTAACCTTCCTCCATATTTCAGGCAATTTACCAGTCTCACTGAATGTGTTAGATGGCATTTGCATTAAAGTTGAAAAAAATTCCATTAGTCCATCACAGTTCTTCTGTGCCTTTGTCAGCCTACTTACTTGTTCATTCTTTTATGATCAAAAAAAAAAAAAAGTAAAAAATAGTGGTTTCCTCATTACTGCGAAGGCAGTGCTAGCATAGTGTGTGAGAAAGGGAGGGAGGGTTCTAGTTATTGTTTTATGGATAGAATCAAAAAACACAGCTTTTAACAGAGGGAAAAAATACGAAGAAAGAAAAATTTCTAAAGAGACAAAAAACAGCTGTAAGTGTTCACACCAGCCCTAAGGTACAGGAACCCATGGTCTTTCATAGGCTTTATTGACGTGTCCTTCCTGGGCTAGACAATCCCAGGGAGTCAGTCAGCAAGGCACTGCCTTCAATGGCCAGTTTCTTCAGATCAAATCTCTCACCCATGGCAGCAAAGCAAACCTGAAGTAGATTGTCCCCATACCATAGATGATCACCAGTACCCAAATTTCTGTCAAATGCACTAATTTTTATTTTATTTTAAAGATTTTATGTGTGTATGTATGTAAGTATGTATGTATTTACTTAATTGACAGAGAGAGAGAGAGAGGGAGAGACAGCGAGAGAGGGAATGTAAGCAAGGGGCGTGGGAGAGGGAGAAGTAGGCCTTTCCGCTGAGCAGGGAGCCCGCTGCGGGGCTTGATCCCGGGACGCTGGGATCATGACCTGAGCCAAAGATAGACACTTAACAGCTGAGCCACGGAGGTGCCCCCTTTTCATCTGTAATAGTGTGTTATATTGTGAATTCAAGATATTTTCTGTGCTTGATATTAATTAGAGGGTACTTCTCTCTCTCTTTTTTGTCTTTTTTCCCCCTTCGGTGGTAAATAAGACCCTTCTTATTTTTTAGGAACAATGAATTAGCAAGGTTTGGTTTTGAAACTGCCTGGACAGACACTTTCCCAAGTGAACAAGAAAATAGATTGGGAATATTATATAAACTTTCATATCTGTGGTTCTGTTTTTCACATGGCAACCATTCAGAATGTGTTTGCTCGGGGCGCCTGGGTGGCTCAGCGGGTTGAAGCCTCTGCCTTCGGCTCAAGTCGTGATCCCAGGGTCCTGGGATTGAGCCCCGCATCGGGCTCCCTGCTCAGTGCAGAGCCTGCTTCTCTCTCTCTCTCTCTCTGCCTGCCTCTCTGCCTGCTTGTGTTCTCTGTCAAATAAATAAATAAAATCTTTAAAAAAAAATGTGTTTGCTCTACTCAGATGGAGCTATGGATTAGCAGCCATTCCACATGGATGGTATCACTTACGAAAAACACAGAAGACATATTCTGGGCAGTTGTTTTTTTTTTTTTTCATGTCTTAGTTTTTTGAGTTCATACCAAAACATACTTAAGAATTGAATCCTTACTTAATAGTGGTCTGTGCTGTGAATGCCCTCGCCCACCATGTGCTTAACAAGGACCTCAGGGACATCATCGGTGACTTCAGAGGTTTCTACAGGCAGCTCACAAGTGATGGGCAGCTCAGATGGGTAAGGGCCATTTTTAAAGAATGCTTCTGTAAGTAGTGTTACTAAGGTTTAAGATGTCCTTTGATGGCAACAAATACGAAAACAAACAGGCTTATAATTCTAAGGTCAAACATTGTATCGAGATAAATTAGGGCTTGAACTATTTAGACCGTCAGTGTTTGGAAGTAATTGATTCCTTTCTATAAGACTTGAATCTGGACACATTTGGATCTTGAGAGCCCTATGGACCTTATCTCTACTCCCACTCCTTGAATGGGGAAGTGTTCTAGACCCCCTAGAAGATTAAGTACTGAATAGGCAGCCTTTCTGGAGGAGAGATAATGTGGGTAGTATTGGAGTTAAGAGAGGAAGTTATTAAAGCCAGAAATGTGAATCTTACATTTCTTAACCAAAGTTAAGAAGATAGAGACCAGAGTATTTTTATGTGTAAAAGTCTGTATTTTGAACCCTAAGTTCAAGGCATGAAAAGAGTGAGGTTCTAGAGAAAGGAGTTTATCCCTGTAATGTCAGTCCAATAACTGGGTCCTTGCCCTTGTCTCCTGACATCAGCTCTGTCTTTTGCTACCTCTGCTCCAGTTCTTGTCCATGCATGGAGAAAGGCACAAGGGAAGGCACTTGCCATCTTGCCTTGGATTTCATTTTGAACTTTCTGCAAAGCAAGTTGAACTTGTTTTTTAGGGCATTCCCTTGAAGAAGCTCCTACTGGCCAAATCTGGGACAATTCAAGGATCAAAATAAATATGTTAGCGTGATGGCTTGTAACTCATGGAATAACATAAGAATCCATGAGTCCATTTAGATAGTGAACAAGCAACCAGGAAAAGCTTGTCATTATAGTAGAATACAAACTTAATGTAAAAAGAATGGTAATGTTAGACAATCACTGTATTGCAAATGTTGTAGCCATAACTGATTGAGGCAAGAATCTTCAATGCATGCCCAAATTTGGGGATAATATTAATCTCCATACTTAGAGAAAATGGTAACCTCACAGTGCAACAGCCCAGTGGACCCTGACTTACCTAAGTGCTGAAAGATCATAACCCTAATAAAAAACCAAAGTGACATTACTGTCTACTTAAAATTTGTGCCAAAAAAGTATGACCTGAATCCCAGTGATGAAGCAACTCCAGACCAACCCAGATAGAGGGACACTGTTACAAGTCAGCCAGCTTGTGCACTTTAAAAATGTCAACAGCAGCTTGAGAAGAATAAGAGAAATTATTCCAGATAAAAAGAGACTAAAGAGGCAAGACAACCAAATGCAATATGTTAATAAAATATTGAGACAGTTGGCAGAATGTGATTATGGACTGTCTTTTAGACAGTAGTATTCTATCAATGTTCTGTTCCCTGAATTTGATCGTTATACTACTACAGTTATGTGAGAGAAGGTTCTTGTTTTTAGGTCCTACATGCAGAAGTCTTAGGGTTCGAGAAGCATGGTATCTGCAACTTAAATGGTTCAGTAAAATCAATATTATATATGTTCTATTTGTATATGTATATGTGTGTATATATAGAGAGAGAGAGTGGGGGGGTAACGTATAAGAGTTTTTTGTGCTGTTCTTGCAACTTTTCTATAGGTTAGAAACTATTAAAAAAAAAAAAAAGCTTAACCTCTACATGAGCCTTTATTGATGCCTTTTAAGTCTTGAAATGTGTCCCTGGCTAGGAGACCCAAATACCTCTCATTTCTAAGAAATGCTGATGTGTTTTGCTTCCTAACCAGATCGGTCCTGAGAAAGGTGTTGTGCATCTGGCTACCGCAGCCGTTCTCAACGCTGTCTGGGACCTGTGGGCCAAGCAGGAGGGAAAGGTAACTCATCGAAGGAGGACTTGCTCTGTGGAAAATCCGACATGTGGCAGAGAGATGAACACTTACTCTGTGAGCAACCTTCTGAAGGCAAAAGACTTATAGCAGGCCTCCAAAAGAAATATAAAGAATTGTTTCTTTATCTCCCTGGCAGTAGTTAGGAAACTATAGGAGTAGGTTTAAAGGGCAGAGAAAGAAATAGGAGGGCAGCAAAGCTAAGGAGTCAGGAGGCAGCATTAGAGACCCCAAGACCTGGGCACGCAGGTGGGCCAGAGGGCAGGTGTTTGAGAGTGGGAGTTTTCCTTTTCTTTTAGGAAAAAAAAAAAAAAAGGCTACTTTACACATGTTTTACAATTCTTTTCTCTTTCTTTCTCTCTCTCTCCCTCTCTCTTCCTCTCTCTCTCTCTTTCTTTTTTTCTCCAAGCCTCTGTGGAAGTTACTTGTTGACATGGTAAGTATAATGTTGTTATAATGTTAAAGAATTATAATAACATAATGTAAATGAGATGGATTTCACAGATTACTTGCTTTTGGTAATTAGTAAATATATTCAGTATTGTCTTTGGGTCACTGTAGTGATGACAAAGCAAAATCCCACTAGATCCTAGTATTTCTTTTCTGATATTTGAAGTAACAGCTGGCTGTGCTCACATAGGCAGAGTGGTGCACAGGAAACACTGAGTTTAGATCCTGCCTCTCCCACTATGGAGTTTTCACATGCAAATTCCCTGAGCCTCTGTTTCATAACTATGAAAAGGGGATTGTCCTCACTTCTCTGAGAACCTTGTAGAACTTGTTTAAAGACCAAATAAAGTGCTTCCTGAAGAATAAGAGGTTATTAAGATATTATTATTATCTTAATAATATGTACTATATATTATTGTACATATAATTGTACATATATTGTACATATAATATGTACTATATATTATTAAGATATTGTCTGGTCACTTTGAATTTAAAAGGAAGTGACAAATCAGAGTGTGGTGGTCTCCAACTGTCTGATTGCAGAAGGGAAGGAGCCAAATGCTGACGATAAGGCACCTCGATGTTTCCGTTTTTCTTGACATGTTTATGGTAGAGCTGAACACCTGGCAGCTGAGGAGGAAAAAAAGTCTGGACAAGTTAAGGGGCATGAGCTTCACACCCAGGCAGACCTGGCTTTGTATCTGGGCTCTATCACTTCCTGGCAGGTTGACCTTAGACATGTCACTAACCTTCTTTGAGCATCAGCTGCCTCATGGTGATGATGTCTTGCATGGTTGCTGAAACTCTGGCGGTCAGCAAGAGTTTAACATCACAATTAAGGAAACACAAAGAACAACATGGCCTTGAAGACTGTAGGTGGGCAGACATTGCCTCTTCTCTGGGAGAAAGTTAAACAGGAAGCTATCACACTGGCTCTCTGATGTGGTTGCAGGTGGCATGGGGGCTCCATCCAAAGGGGAAAGACATGAGCTGCCTTTAGGCACAAGGTCAAACTTTCAGAGGGGTGTAAAAGGTGGCTTCCCAAATGGAATGATTTGAGGGCCACTAGAGAAGATGCCTGTGACTTCATTCTTTTGGACCCTATTTCCTGTTTCAGTAGCGGCCAGTAGTCTAGAAAGAGGCAAAATCTCAGCATTGAAAGAGCTTTTACATCTTTCTTTCTTTATTTATTTTTAAGATTTTTATTTATTTGTTTGACGGAGAGAGACAGCGAGAGAGGGAACACAAGCAGAGGGAGTCGTAGAGCAAGAAGCCCAGTGTGGGGCTCGATCCCTGGATCCTGGGATCATGACCTGAGCTGAAGGCAGACACTTAACAACTGAGTCGTCCAGCACCCCACATTTTTTTAAGATTTCGTTTATTTTTGAGAGAGAGCACACTTGAGCACGAGCGGGGGTGGGAGGCAGGCAGAGGGAGAAGGAGGCTCCCCGCTGAGCTGAGCAGGGACTTGGTTGTAGAGCTCAATCCCAGGACCCTGTGATCATGACCTGAGCCGAAGGCAGATGCTTCACCAACTGAGCCAGCCAGGTTCCCAGCTTTTACACTTTTTCACAGACCAGTGGAGTATTGTTGGTCACAGTAAAACCTGAGTGGGAGCAAAGCTACTGGTTGCTTCCCAGCTGTTAGATTGAGATGAGGAGGGGTCTCTGCCAGAGGCCCAGATGAGGATGTTGGCCTTGGCAGCATGGCCTGAGCAGTGAATGAGGGGCAGGAAGAGGTGGGGAGAGAACAGCCAGTGATGGTCCAGGGCCAGGCAGTGTGCTGGGTCGTTCATGGTGAATCCCTTCTGTCCTGTCGGTGAAGTGAGTTGACAAGAGAGGAAATGGCCCATGGTCAGGCTGCGAATAAATGGTGGGCACAGGGTTGACCCTGGAGGGCCTGGTTCCGAGACCAGCCTTCTTTCATCTCCTGCTGAGCTGCTCCAGGATCACCGTAAGCCGTGAAGTGTGGAGCAATGACGTAAATATAGAGGGATGCCAGGTACTCATCTCTCCACTTAACCCGTGCTGAGCCCTTGCATGCCTCCTGCCAGATCCTCCTTCCAGGAGCCATGTTAGTTGGGATGGTGGAGCCTAGATGTCTGGGGAGGGAAGGGGTGGGGAGGGAGTAAGGGGTTGCAGCACGAGGGCCTGAAGATGTCTTGGGGAGGCGGCACTGACCCTCCGAAGAGCTCTGTACCAAGGAATGACAGAACCAAACACTTTAACACAAATCCTGAATGTCCTTTCCCAGAGAGGATAAGTCTATCCTTAGAAACCTAAGCTGCTCATGAATTGATCTGGGCCTTTCCCCTCTCCTGTCACACTGCCAGGACCCCAGGACGCTGTTATCCTGCATTGATTTCAGGTACATCACAGACGTCCTGACTGAGGAGGAAGCCTATGGTGAGTCATACTCGAGTGACGGAGCTGAAAGTTTTCTGGTACCTGCTGATGTCTAAATAATGTAGTAGCTTGCTTTTTTGTCTGAAAAAGTGATGATGCTTCTCATTTTTTTCCAGAAATACTGCAGAAAGGTCAAGTTGGTAAAAAAGAGAGAGGTGGGTGGTGAGGAAATTTCCTTCATTATTTTTGTTGTCATTGGCCTTTTGAGGGTCCCTGTCCACTTGGGGTTCACATCATCTTTCGCAATGCCCGTGCCCCGCAGCCCGGCCCTCTGACAAAGGGTTGCATCTGGAAGATGCGGCACCCTGGGTGTGACAAACAGGAAGACCTGGGCGAGTTTGAGACCCTTGGTATTTGCAGGATTGTGAATGTGGCCAGAGGCTGGTTGGGGCTGGGTGTACTTGAAAGTCAGGGTCAGAAGAACAACAGGCTGGATTCTCTGGGGGCAGCAGCTTAGCTACAGGCAACTGTGGAGCCAGGGTGGCTTGATCGGTTGGGCATTCGCCTTTGGCTCAGGTCATGGTCCTGGGGTCCTGGGCTCAAGTTCCATGTCGGGCTCCCTGCTCAGTGGGGAGCCGGTTTCTCCCTCTCCCTCTGCCACTTCCCCTGCTTCTGCGCATTTTCTCTCTCTCGTCAAAAAATAAATCTTAAAAAAAAAAAATAAATAAAGGCAATTGTAATTCTGAAGGTCCCTGGAAAGCACAAAATGTTGACTGGCATTGTGTTTGCACAGAAGGACAAATGCTGATGCAAGGCTACCCTGCCTACACCACGTCATGCGCCTGGCTGGGCTACTCAGACGACAAGCTGAGGCAGGTGGGCACTCGGACCTGGTGTTGTGGACAGGTTTTATATTCCTGGCTTTCTGGAGTTTTCTTGTTAGCTTTTCTAAATCATTTTGGACCCAAGGCCTCTTTCTGAAAGTACTTAACGCTGGAGCGAAGTGAAGCCATTCACGTCGTGGGCGCGGGACCCCGTGACCTAGCGTGTCCCCCCTTGGCTTCTGGAACATGACAGGCCAGGGTTTGATTCCCTGGCAGAGGCAGCAGTGTCACACAGAGCCTCGATTTCCTCACTGTGAAATGGGGAAATGATAGGTATCTTGTGGGTAGTTTGGGGGGAGTCAGAATCTTGCTGTGAGCTGTGTAAGACCCTCAGCCCGGGCGCTGGCGCCCAGCATGCAGTTGGAATGTGGTTGGTTTATGACTTTGCCATCACACTGTCCTCGCCGCCGAGAGGAAGACTAGCTTCTGTTTGTTTCCCTTATGTCCACGTGTTCAGGGGGCTGCAGAATACCCTCCTTTAAGAAGGGGGATAGACAGAAATGCTCCATTTCCCTCCTAGGAATGTTGTGAACAATTTAAGAAATTGTTCCCCTAGAGGTGAGGAAAGATCGTCATCCTACAAGTATGAAGAGTTATGCTCTGTTGGGGAAGCCGCTCCTGCTTTTACATCACCAACACGTGGTGGTTCCTCCGGTTCCTGAGGCAGCCATAGTGGTTATGAAAGGAGACCAGAGACAACTGGGGTACTCGTTAGACAAAAGAGAGTTTTGGGGTGTGTGATGGTAACTGTGCTCCTTTCCCCACAGCTCTGCACGGAGGCACTGAAGGACGGCTGGACCAGGTAACCTGTTTGTGTGATCATGGGCTTCACTCTCCCTGTCACAGGCTGGGCAGTGGAGACAAGCCAGGAGCAAAAGGCACCAAGGATGCCAGGGTTCGTCCAGGAACAGTCTGACACGTAGGGATGCGTGGGACAAGTTTCAACACAGGCCAGGTTCTTTCTGCAAAGATGAGATGTGATGGGGCCCCTGGGTGGCTCAGTTGGTTAAGCAGCTGCCTTCAGCTCAGGTCATGATTCCGGGGTCCTGAGATCAAGGCCCACATCGGGCTCCCTGCTCAGTGGGACACCTGCTTCTCCCTCTACCTGTTGCTCCCCCTGTTGCTCCCCCTGCTTGTGTTCTGCTCTAGCTGTGTCTCTCTCTGTCAAATAAATAAAATCTTAAAAAAAAAAAAAAAAAAGATCTGACAGCTCTCCTAGTTCCCTGACTTGGGGTCAGCAGGAGAGGAGGCCTTATTGTCCTGAGGTCATTTTCCAGTGACTTGTCTGAGACCTAGGGGGACAGGGCAGTGGCTACTAGAAAAGGTCACCTGTGAATTATCAGCGGAAGCAGCCACTTCTGCAGAGAACCTGCGTGTCTTCGCCCCGCCAGGGGATAGGTCCCAGTTACCAAGCCACATCTCTTTTACAGGTTTAAAGTGAAAGTGGGTGCTGATCTCCAGGATGACATCCGTAGGTGCCGCCTCATCCGGAATATGATTGGACCCGAGAAGACGCTGGTAAATGTCCTCCCCTTTCACCGAGAAAGAGCAGCCTTGCATGAAGCCTGTGCCCTGGGCCAAAATACAACTCACTTCAGGCAAGGATTAAAGAACAACAAGAAAGTTAAAGCTGAATGTTAGAGGAAACACAGCTTTGTGGTCTTGCAGTGGGCAAACTCTTTAAAAAAAAAAAAAAAAACAACTATGAAGGGAGCTGATAGTTTTAAATGATTCTCTTCTGCAGAACCTTAAGTAAGAGCTAGATTAGGGATTGTTCCTTCTTGCTAGCAGCGACGTGCCTGAGCAGACAGGTTCCCCACTGGTGCCCTCATGTGTCTTATCTAGTTTCCCTGAACAAATCTGTCCCTCCTGGTTCAGCAGATAGGCCAGTCTCGGGGAGCCAAGGTGGAAGAAATGCCTAACTTTTGTTGAGATCAATGTAAGGATCAGTGATTCCTGTCTTCATATTTTTATAAGATGTTTCTTATTACATGTAAAATATTCTTATAAAGTCAGGATAAGATGTTTTTATGGTTTTTGGAGGCATGTTTCATAAGTTAACAGAAATGGAAGTTGAGTCCTTGACCTAGGATCAGAAGTGCCACTACATATACAAGTTAATGTGACTTTTGTCTTACCGGGGCCATTCTTACCCAAATAACTTGTGCTACAAAGTGATTCTAGATGTCCTGTCCTCTGGTCCTCATAGTGGCTCCTGAGGGGACTCCTACCACTTAGCACTTCCTACTAGACAGATCCATCCCCATGTCTGTCTTCTCTGGGTGTGATAATGTCAGGGATGGGGAGGCCCTTTCATCATCTCTGCCCGCCCAGCACCTGGCTTCCGGAGAGCTAGGGCCTGGGCGTTAGAGGCCTGGACCTGAACTTGCCATTCACGTGACTTCCTGTTCTTGGCAACTTGCTTAACTGCTCTGCATGCCAGCTTTCTTTTCTGTAAACTGAGTTAATGTGAACTGCTTCATAGAGTTGTTCTAAATATTAAATGGGACAAAATCCATAAATTGCCCGGTTGAGTACGTGCTTCCTCAATGGGAGAGTCTGGGTTATTGATTAACCAGTGCCAGACTCATAGTTGACAAGAGTCAAAATGACTAGTAAACAGATTCAGAACTGATGAGCATGATTGGGAAGGTGCTAAAATCGTTTCCAGAACAATGGACAGTGCGAGACAGACACGGTTGGGTGGCACCTAGGTGCAGATGGGGCCAGAACTCCAGGGCCCACGAGCACTTCTCCTGGGCCCAGCCCAGGGCACCTGCAGACATCTCAGTGGTCCTGCGACTGGCTGGCCACCTCTTTCAGAAGATGCATCTGGAGCCCCAGTTCCAGTCGTGGTGGCTGCGCTTCGGCCGCCTTCGTGCTGGCTGTGTGCTGGTCCTCCACAGGGGAAATGTCAGGCTCCCTCCCACAGTCTTGCTCAGCCATCGGGAGCACTGAGTGGCAGCATTTCCTCCCTTAGAGCCAGGGCCCCGTCACAGGTCAGCACCAGGCAGACCTCACGGTAGAGGGTCCCTCTCTCTCCTTGCAGATGATGGATGCCAACCAGCGCTGGGATGTGCCTGAGGCAGTGCAGTGGATGGCAAAGCTGGCTGAGTTCAAGCCACTGTGGATTGAGGAGCCCACCTCCCCAGATGACATTCTGGGACACGCCACCATTGCCAAGGTAGAAAAACTGCACCTGCTTCTGCCACTCCTGCCGTATATTTGTTTGTTTGTTGGGTTTCTGGACTGGCTGTGATGGATCCTTTGCTAAGGATCCTAAAACTCCTTTGCTTATTTTCTTGTAGGTTTCTCTTTATTTTAGAGACAGTAAATTGCTAAACATTGAAAGGCTGTCAGCAAACCCAAGATTAATAGACACGACTTCATACTTCGTAAATACAGAAATCTAACTGATACTAAAATATTTTATTCACCCCGAATGAAACAAAATTTTAAGAAAAGGTTTGCTAGCTAATGCCAAGGTCAGGCCACCCCAAGAGAAGGCTGCCTAGAGTCCCCGCACCAGGGTACTCCCCTCACAGATCTACTGGCCTTCCCACCTCTTGGGTTTAGGGAGACCCTGGTACATCAGAACATCTGAGGAACATGCTTTCTCAGGAAGCGGCCCCCTTTAGCCAGTGTCCGGCACTGATAAATAGAAAGCCAGAATGCTGGGTCACTTATGAGAACTCCCAACTTCTGGGGACACTAGGTGTTTGTATCCTCTGACCCGAGCAAGCTCCACAAGGAGCCACATTAAACCAAAGGCTGTTGGATGAGTGAGAAATCAGGGCAGGAATGGGTTGTGTGATTTGAATACACTGGTGTCTATCCAAGGGGGCCCCACGCATCTATGCACAGAACATGGCTGTGCCTGCTCCTGGCATGAGGCATGTTGAGTCTTTCTTTCTTTTTTTTTTTTTAAGATTTTATTTACTTATTTATTTGTCAGGAAGAGAGATAGCACAAGCAGACAGAGTGGCAGGCAGAGGCAGAGAGAGAAGCAGGCTTCCTGCTGAGCAAAGATCTCAATGCGAGACTCAATCCCAGGATCCTGGAACCATGATCTGAGCCGAAGGCAGTGTCTTAACCTACTGAGCCACCAGGCATCCCGGCATGTTGAGTCTCAAGTTCCCCCTCCTCAACCAGCACTCACCTCTAACTACCCTTTTATGTTTTCCTCTGATGCCCCTTTCCCCCCAACACTCTGCTGTCAGGGTATAGGTTTGCTGGCCTTATGTCCCTTCCTGCCTGCCTGAGCAGGTTTCCCCCTGAGGTGGTTCTGCATTGCTATACTTTCCCCTGATCTAGAAAGTTTCACTCTGAGGACGGGCAGTTTCACATTCTGGGAGGAACACCTCCCAGAGGTAGGACACCTCAGTGTGTCCTACGGGCAATTGTGGGTCCTACAGGGACCATCCTGCCCCATTTCTCTCAGGACACGAACGTATGAGCCCCTGCTGTCAGGCCCTCCATAGAAGCCTGTGTTTGAGGGATGCCCTGCATTCACCCCACGTCACAGCCAAGCCACAGAGAAACAAAGACACGTGAACCTGAGAGAGCCGGCATGGGGGGAGGGGTGCCAAGTCCTGAGGACAGTAGGAGGAAGGTCACTGCAGGGAGACACAAGGGTGGGCTACAGCGGTGGAGCTGCCTGGGGAGGTAAGATACGAGCGGACCCTGAGCAAAGCTGCATGGCAGGTTGGGGGGGAGGAACAGGAGCCAGAGGGGGACCGTGTCAGTTTAAAGCGACCTGAAAGCTTCTGAGGAGTCATGAGAATCGGGTCAGAGGCCATGGTTTGACAAAGATTTTCACCTTGGGGTTTTTTGGAGGCAGCCAGGCTCTAGTGCTGCCCACCAGCCCACACAGGGACCTGTACCCTGCCCCCCAGCACACACCCCTGCCCGGAGATTTTCATTAGAAGCTCTTCAGGGCTTCGGCCCTCTGAAGTTTTGTTTTTATGAGGGAGGCCAACCCCTCAGAAAGTCTCCCATGACCTGGGCACAGACAACCCAAGGCAGGGGACAGCTGCAGAGACAGCCAGCCCTGGTGGGGCCATGGAGATGCCCAGCGGAGTACAGATGCACGTCGGGGGGTGTGGGGAAGACAGGTCCCTGGGACCGGGTGATGGGTCCAGCTGAGCAGAAGTGAGCCACCATAGTGTCTTGAAGGGGAGAGTGGGATCAAAGAGGATTTGACTGGAAAAAACTTGTAGGATGGCTTGAGATGTGGTACAATGTTGTGTGAAACAGGCAGAAAGAAACGAGGCAAAGAGCAGAAGTAGGAGGCTTTCACAGTTATCAAGGAGGGTGGGCAGTGAAAGGAGAGGGCAGCTAGACGAGAGCAGGCTCAGGAAATATTTAAAAGGAAGAAATAGAAGTTGGTACCTATTTAGTGTCAGAAACATATACTTTAAAATGGTAGAGTGAGTAAGCCAAGTGACTTTCCTACCCCTCTGTTTTTCCCCACTCTGGTTTTTGGTTTTGTTTTGAGATAAAGAACTGCACTCATATAGAGGTCTCTGGAAGCATAAACCAGGAAAGTAGAAGGTGCCCCACTGACCATCCACTCTACCCCCTCACCTGGGGACAAGGAGGCGAGGCTTGGGAGGTCCATGACTCCCCATCCACACATAGAGGCAGGACAGGTAGCAAGATCGGGAGCCCCTGACTCCTAAATTAAGGGTTTTTTCTGCAGGGAAGTTTTCCTGTCTAGTGGTTAAGAAGCTTCCACTGGCTCTGGAGCTGGCCTGGAGTCTAGGCCTTGGTTCTACCCCTTTCCAGCCTGTGATCTGGGGGCGGGTTACTAGCCCTGCATCTGTTTCTCATCTGTGAAATGGGGACGGGATGATGGTGGCTCCTGTCCCAACGGGCTGTAGATGAGGACCCATTTCAGTCAGGCTTTCACACAGCACCAGACAGGTAGCAGGACTCAGACATGTTGCTGTATTCCCTAAACAATGGGAAGATAAGCTAGGGAGAAACCCAAGGCGCCTGAGGAAAGTGCCTGTGGCAGCCCCAGTCGGGAGGGACGTTTGGGGAGCAGCCGGAGCCTGGGTGGAGGGGGTGAGGTAGCTTTAGAGGGGAGCACAGAGAGAGCAGTGCTGTGTTAAGAAGACTCCAGCATTCGCCCAGTGAGGAGTTCACCAGGTAAGGAACAAGCTCTGCCTGACCTGTAAAGTGGATCTAAGCCCACTGGCTAAGCTTGAAGGGAGAGGGTCCTAGAACACCCACTGACGGGGCGGCGGGGAGAATCTGCAGAGCTGTAGCAGGAAGGGAGCTAATGGCAGCATTTCAGCTAGCCCCTCCTGTGTGCACACATAGTCTCCTTGCCGACCTTTTGCCCTTCCTAAAACTTCACACAGCCCCCGCAGGGACATCTCCTTCTTCAGCTCTGAGTGGTGAAACCACTGTAAATTTTTTTAAAATTAGGATTTTCAGTTCATAATCTTTGGGAAATAACATCAGGTTGTCTTCTGTTTTATAGGCGCTGGTCCCATTAGGAATTGGCGTTGCCACCGGAGAACAGGTAAGTGACATCTCCTTGGGGTCAGTACACACTGGCCACCCACTGGGGACACTGGCGTATGTTAGGCTCCACCACCTGTGTTATTTTGAGGGGGGAAGTTTTCATAATCTCAGAACCTAGGATGCTTTACAGCACATCGGTAGAGTCTGCAGTCAGAGAGAGTCAAAATTTGTCTCTTTTCCGACAATTCATATGAAGTAAAGCCGAGTGTCTTTCCCAAAGTATCTAATCAAAGTTTACAAGGCAGCAGTTTGAAGTTGCTCCTGCAAGGGCGTAAGACGCACAGTATGGTTTTAAGAAAGCCAGCTTCCAAATTGAATAAACATTACTGCGTTCACTCTCCGTGCTTATAAACGGAGCACAAATGCTTGCCAAGACCCGCAGCCGTCCACCCACGCGTAGAGCCGCGTGGAAGAACAGATTCTTGGTTTGCCCAGCGAAAGGAGCAGTGCTGGCTGGCCTTGGGGTTTCCGTCGTCCTAGCCACCTACTCATCGCCATCACCACATTCCCTCCTGATGCTTCGCTTCGCCTCCCCCTTGCCAGCCGCTCTGACCATCATTCCCTAATAGATGTCCAGTCAGTGGGACTTTTGCGTGACTCACACCCTTCCGCTAGCAGATTTATGAAGCAGTGAGCAGTCAGGAACCCCACCTGCATTGTCAGGGCTCGCTTCGTGCCAGATGAGAGCAAAGAATACAGCCCAGGCTTCCTGAAGGCCCAGGTTAACTCTTCTGCTGGTTTTATTTTAATTCTATTTCCAGTGCCACAATAGAGTGATATTTAAGCAACTCCTTCAAGCGAAAGCCCTGCAGTTTCTCCAGATTGACAGCTGCAGGCTGGGAAGTGTCAATGAAAACCTTTCAGTGTTGCTGATGGCCAAAAAGTTTGAAAGTAAGGGCGCCTGGGAACCACATACCAACCCTCCATTTCCCCGCCCACCGCACACCGGCAGGTCCCTCTGGAAAGACTGTCTTTTTAGCCGAATCAGGGAATCTTTGATGATTTTCATCCTGCAATTTCCTCCCTAAATAATAATGAATGATGTAATCACCTGCGGGCAATGAAAAAAAACCTCAGGTGTTCTCTCCTTTGCCCACCCCCACCCCACTTGGCATTAAGTAGAGATCTGTCTTTATTGTAGTTCCGGTTTGCCCCCATGCTGGTGGAGTTGGCCTCTGTGAATTGGTTCAGCATCTGATTATATTTGACTTCATATCCGTTTCTGCAAGCCTCAAGAACAGGTAATGTCGGATAAAATTCGGCTCTGGAGAGCAGAGGCACTAAGAACTCTGTTCTTTGCCACATTCTATAACTCAAAGGCCAAGCTGGCTTTGCTTTCCACTTTTTCCCATGGGGCCATTTCACTAGAGTCCCAGCAGTGAATAGATCTCTTTTTCTTTTAGATGGTGGGTTCTGGGTAGCTGCCTTTGTTTTCTAAGTACATGATGGGCAGGTGAGGTAGAACCCGGGGAAACCAGAACTCCTTTTTTTTTAAAGTTGGCTCCACACCTAGTATGGAGTCCGCTAGGGCTTGAACTCAACGACCCTGAGATTAAAACCGGAGGTAGATCAAGAGTTAGGCACTTAACCTACTGAGCCACCCAGGCACCCCCAGAATTCCTTTCTTTCTAAATCTACATGGCTTTCATCACATTTATATTCTCTGCTTCTCCTGGTCCCAGCGCTGGAGTCTTTCATAGTCTGGCCACATCTAGTTTCATCTTATTTCTCAGGATGTCCCAGGTGAACTTTAAGACAGTCTTCCAATAATCTGCACACATATGGATTTATTTTGATTTATTTTTTAAAAAGATTTTATTTATTTATTTGCCAGAGAGAGAGCGAGCGTGTGCACAAGCAGGGGGAGTGGCAGGCAGCAGGAGAAGCAGGCTCCTCCCTGAGCAAGGAGCCAGATGCAGGACTCAATCCCAGGACCCTAGGATCATGACCGTAGCCAAAGGCAGAGACACTCAACGACTGAGCCACGCAGGCCCCCCTATTTTTATTTTTCTAAAGATGTATTTATTTCAGAGTGAGTGAGAGGGTGGAGGGGCAGAGGGAGAGAATGCTGTAGCTAAAGCTCTTGCTGAATGCAGAGCAGGACATGAGGCTCAGTCCCAGGACCCTGAGATCATGACCTGAGCCAGAATCAAGAGCCGGCTGCTTAACTGACTGAGCCTCTCAGGCTCCCCGTGTGACTTTATTATGCATTTCTTTTCTCCTGGAATTAAATGTGGTATTGCAGAAGAATCCCTGGCCATAATTTTATATGATGGCAACATAAAAATGTGCATGAGAATGGCAAACACCAAACGCCGGGCGGTGGGTGAGAAATGGGACCTGTGAAGGTTGATAGGGGGCCTCAGTGATAAAGTAATGGTTTCTCTCTCTAGGTGGGAGGCTGAGGACATAGGTGTGCCTTTTATGTCTGAAATATTTTGTACAATAAAAAGTGAACATTCCTAGGTTATTCTGCTTTTGCCCTCTCTCATTTCAGTCCTGCAGGTGGGACCAAGGGGAGGTTCAGACCAACCTTGAAAGGTCCTGCCAGTCTTGCGGGCTGAGAAAAGGGCCCGCGCGGAGGGTGGTACACTGTGAGCATGTGCGAATAGGTGCGAGTGCATCAGGCTGCTCTGGGGCTAGAGAATGTCCTTGTGTGGGCGGGGCAGCCGCCAGGCACCACTGGGCACCCCTGCTTTGTGACCAGATGGGAGTGCCCATTCCCTGCTCATTCTTCAAGGCCAGAACACCCTCTCCCATGTGGCTGGTTCTTCACCTGTAGTCTGTTCTTATAGATGATACATAGCACATATTCTAGGTGGTAACTTGGTATCGTGTCCACTGAAACCATGCAGCCATGTCTTGCCAGTTCCTTGGTGAGTGCCCAGCACCAGGCACCTGGGCTGCCTGTCCTAGCTGTTGATTAACTGATGACCAAAGTGAGGCAGCAGTTAGGTCACTTGCCCCGTCACAAAACTAGAAGGTGGTTGACTCCACAAATTTGAACAGATTGGTTTGACAGTAAAACCTGTGCTTTTTTCTAAATCGTGTGTGTAGCTGGATGGGATCTCACTGGGTGATTTTAATCTATTCATCTCACCACTCGCTAAAGGTACCCAAATAATCCCAGATACTTATGGAGTCTAAATGGGTATCTTCAGGGGGTCACGAAACCTTTACAGATCTTCCTTGGCTTGAGATAGCTTAACATTCCAATAAACCCTCCCTAAAATATTGAAATAGTAATATATTTACCAATATTGATAAATACTAATATATTGAAAATATATTTTAAAATGTGTTTAATAACGCCTAACCTACTGAACACCATACTTAGCCTAGGCTACCTCAGACATGCTCAGCACACCTGTATTGGTCTCTACTTGAGCAGTCATCTGGCATGAAGCTTGCTTTATAATAAACTGTTGAAGAGCTCCTGTAGTTTATTGAATACGTTACTGAAAGTGTAAAACAGTGTATTCGTTGTGGACCTTCATGATGGCATGGTTGACTGGGGGCTGCTGCCGCCACAGCCCAGCGTCACAAGAGAGTATTGTATCACACATCACGAGCTGGGGAAAGATTCAAATTCAAAATCTGAAGTAAAATTCTACTGAATGGCTTTTGTTTCATCAGGGAATCGAAAAATCTTAAGTCAAATCATAAGTTGGAGACCATCTGTAGACTTAAAACAGACTTTTTTACCCACCCACACGAGACTTCACCCTCACATTATTTTACAGAAAGAACCTGAGGCAGCGGTTGAAAGATTTGCATAGACATGCACCCAATTTGAGTCTACCCTTTCTTGAGCGGTTCTCATGCCTTTGCTTTAACAGTTAGTACCACATGAATCATCTAACATAAGACTGTAATTACTGCCCTAATCTGATTCCTTCCTCCTAGGATGTGTGAATATGTCGACCACCTGCACGAACATTTCAGGTATCCTGTGGTAATCAAGAAGGCTTCCTACATGCCTCCTCAGGTGAGCTTGGCCAGAGGCTCCCTGAGGAAGCAAGGAGCTGCCAGACCCTGGTATTCTTGTTCTTGTAGGTTAGACCCTAGAGTGCAAAGCGGTCTCCTTAGAGCTTATTTTCAGTATCTAGAAATTACAAATGTCTCTTGAGTTAGCAATATCAAATTCCCAAGGCCTGAAGGTCAGGAGTTAAAGTGAAATTGCCCCAACAAAGCTTCTCTAATGCCAGCCTTTCTTCCCAACACCAGCTGAGACCTTAAAATGAACACCTCTTGTGCAAAGTCCTTCCCACCCCCTGCCACAAACAAAACAAAACTTGGCACCACCTAGCAAGTTAGTGAACTGAAACGTTTAGACCGGTTGTGTTACCTGGACCACTTATCTTCATCATGTCCAAGACACTGGGGCTTATTTTCACCAGTGGAGGCTGAGTTGTCAAGGAAGTGATTAGTTTAATCCTGAGATGTAGCCAATAAAAAGCGTATCCTTCCCCATTTCAAATAGTCTGAAAACAGCGTTTCTTTGAGCAGCAGAAACACATATATGAGTTTTATTCCAGGTAGTTATTAACACTATTCTATTCTTTGTCTTTGATAGGATGCTGGTTATTCAACAGAAATGAAGGAAGAATCTGTAAAGAAACATCAGTATCCAGATGGTGAAGTCTGGAAGAAACTCCTTGCTGCTTAAGGGAATTAAATGTTCAGCCCTAACACCCTTTCCTAAGTGAAAATTCTTACATACACTTTTTGGGTGTGGTTTTACAAAAACAGGAGAAAGAAGTCATCCTAGAGTTCAAAACAATTTCAGCCAAAAGTCCTGTTAACCCTAGGAATCAGCTGTCATTATTACTTGATTCTTTTACAAATAAACGTATTCTCCTAATTAGTCCCTAAACAAATTTAGATTTAACTCCAAGTTCAGAAAGATGTTCTTAGAAAAATTTCTATCAAGTGCTAGTACATGTACATTACTCTGTACTTTGAAAATAAGCAGCAGGTTGCATAACTACTGGAACACTGCCTTATTCTAACACTTGTTAAAAATTAGCAGAGTAAAAATAGTTCTGCAGGACTGTGGGGTAGCTGGTGCACGATCAAAGGTAAAAGGATTTCATGCATTATCTCCCGGAGTGGAGATTAGCCTTTCTTTTCTTGCTCTAAGGGTACTAGCAGAGGATTCACACCATACTGAAACCATGACAGTGATAATGGGCAGGAAAATGGCATCTCATACATTATTTTTCCATAGTCTTTAAAACTTTATTCCTAAATAATTATATGCTAATGATAAATGCAACCCGAATTAGATGAACTGCAGAAAAATAGGGAAAAATACAGTTTAATCTCCATTTCTAAAATATACTAAACCTCTAAGCTATATCCAAATGAGAATAGAGCATATGTTTATTTAGGAGGGTTCACTTAAATCTTTTAGGCAGGATGTGAGCAGAATGGCAATACAGAATTTAAAAAAATTTTTTTAAAAAGATGAATGCAGAACACATCTTTATTATAGCAATATATAAAGCAAGTAACTTTAAATGTTCATAACCACAACTGTACATTATTAATGAATGCTGGTGTTATTCAGCTTGCTCAGATTTGGGGGAAGAGCTGATGTGTAATTCCTGAAATTCATGGACCTTCATAAAAATGGGGGGTTGAAATGCATGTACATGTTTTAGGAGTATTCCAGTTTTTATTCTCGTCTGAGTCCCCATCTCGGCATTTTTACATGTCCTCAGTGAGTTAACCAAATTCAAAGCATTTTGTTGCTAAGAGATCAGGCAAGGTTATGTTTGTCAGTGGCAACATTCTTACAAGTTAGTAAATGCTGGTCACCAAGAGATTTTTGACCTAGTTCCCTCTTCCTCTAGGGCAAATGAGCTTTCACCTGGGCACTCAGTCCAAACCCTACAGACTGAATAGCCTTCAAGTACCTCCTTTAAAAGCACTTTAAACAGCCATTTCCATTTTAATAGTCGGGTGAGGACTGTACCCCTCAATCTGAAAGTCTTCAGCCTTGAAGTCATCGATTGTTTCAACTTTTCGAAGGATTTTGAGCTTCGGGAAAGGCCTTGGTTCTCGCTGAAGCTAGAAACAATAGGAGATGATTATTTTGCCATTATCTGTACAACCTGCTTTAATTCTGCTCCATGTGAAACAAGTACACAGTATTATTGACGAAGTATTATTTTACAGGAGTGTAATAGTGCAGATATCTGCCCCGGCTTATGCAATACTCCTAGGTTGTAACCGGCGGATTTTCTCCCACACATGGAGACTAAAGGATCTTTGGGGGCATCACACTGCATCAGGAGCCTTGTGGCTCATCTTACAATTGACTGCTCTTGGTAAATTAAGGATGGGACACTTTTTCACTTCTGTATCTTTAACTCCTGGTAGGCACCCAAGTATGGTTATTTGAGTCCCATAATCCCTATCTCAACCGTCCCTGGCAAAGAGGGTGAGGTAAGATGACATCTGTTGACAAAGGGATGTAAGCTGGGGTTCCTGGAATCAACAGAGGGTAGCAATGGGGACATGGACACAGGCTCTAACCTCATCACTCTGTCCAGCACAACTGGAGCAGATGGCCACAGAAGCCACTGGACAAACCCCGAAGGTACCCTTTACACAAAAGCAGCCAAGCTCCCACAAAGGAGGAACTTCCAAAACCTGGATATCATCTGGAAGGGGCTAAAAGGATCTGGTTAATTTTTTTTTTCCTTGGGGCTCATTAAGCATCAGACACTCTTATTTTTAATTGCCATTTCAATGCCTTGTCCCTGCCCACCACCCGTTCCTGCAGCTGGAGCAGGGGATCTTATCTCTGCCCCAGCACAGAGCAGAAGGTCTGTTACATGAGGGATGTTCTAGAAGGCAATGTCTTATCAAGAGAAGGTACCAGAATTCAAAGTGTGACAGATATCACTCTTACCTGCATTTTCAGTGGCTCAATGTGATTCAGGTAAATATGTGCATCTCCCAAAGTATGTACGAAGTCACCTGGCTAAATCCCATGGGAGCAAGCAAAATGGCAAATGTTTTAGTTTCAATTCCTTTCAGACACATCATTTAAAAGCACATTATGTAGACTATGCAAACATTCCAACACTTTTCAGAAAGCAATTTCACCTACGTAGCTTTTGAGAAAAGTTGATGTTCACAAAAGTTGTCTTGTCTCGTATATAACCCACACCAACCTGTGTGCTTATACAGACCGCAGAAACAGGAAGCCTCCCTGGAAGGCTGCCAGGTGAGCAGCTGTTTCTCACACAGATCACATTTTAAAACTAACCAGACACTGGCCTCCCTGCAAGAATTTTTCCACGGTAAATAACCTATGAGCTCAGGGCTTCAGGCGGGTAGCCCCCATTCCCTTCAGGATGCAGCCCACCTTTAGGCCTGTGATGTGTGCGATCATGTAGGTGAGCAGGGCATAGCTGGCGATGTTGAAGGGCACGCCCAGGCCCATGTCCCCTGACCTCTGGTACAGCTGGCAGGACAGCTCACCATTCACCACGTAGAACTGGCAGAGGGCATGGCACGGAGGGAGCGCCATCAAAGGAAGATCTGAGGAGCCAGCACAAAGGAAAATGAGGTGCCAGCAGTCTTAATGCAGCTACACACAAAACAGGAGAGAAACAGGAGCCAGCTCCTATGGGGGAGATAAGAACAGGCCACTGGGCCAGTGACCTCATGACCTCCACTAGGTCAAAAGCGGACCATTCCAATCCTGTGGGTGGCCCAACGCGTACAGTGACCCATCCAACAGCACATGATGTCTACGGATGTACACTCATAACTGAAGCCACAGTCATCCAGCCAAAATTATTCGTGCTGCCTTCGTGGCGCCAAACTACAAGCAGGAAGAATTCATTCATTCCCAGGGGCCACAGGAAACTGGCATCCCATGCACAAAGTCTGTATTCAAATTCTCTTTTGGAAAAGCAAATATTCCACTCTGGTAATATTTATTACAGCTTGGTAGAGTTTAATTTTACTCTAACTGTTAAAATGTTAACAGCCAGGTGGAGGAGATATGAAACTTCATCCACCCCAATTTAAACTGTTAAAATCCAAGATGTATTTTTATAGGTAAATAAAACCCTCTTTGGAGTAAAAGAACTATCAATACACATATTAAGATCATCTTCATCCAACCCCATTATCTGAAGGTAGTGGCCAAGAGTGACTTGCCCAGGGTCATACCAGCCATGTGGCTGGGGGTGGTTCCCAGGGTCCAGCCTTCTACTGGCAGCCTCCATGCGAAGCCACAGGGCTTCCCTTTGTCTAGTGGACAGTCTGGACACAAGAATAACTGGGATGCTTCCAACCTTTTGGATTCCAACCACACAGGATGATTCTTCTGTCGTCAGGATTGGTTTTGATCGTGTCAATGACCTTTTGCAGTTGGTCTACTCCTTGACCTGAATAATCTGTGGAATTGTCAAGAGAAGACACGCCACGTGTTGATCACAGCATCTCATGAGATGACCTTAGAGGCCATCTATCACCCTCTTACCAAGGCCCCCCGAGGTCATGCTACAAGATATCTAAGGCACTCTACAAATTCCTCAGCTCTCTTGGGTTGATGCTGCATTCAGGGCTTTGTTATCTATCCTCTGGAACCATAACAAAGGTTTTTTCTTTCCTACAAAAGAATCCTTTAAATGTCTGTCAAGGCACCACCCCTCCCTGCCAGCCCCCCTCCCCATTGCTAATTTTCTCCAATCCCAGCAATCAGTTTCTTCCATGGTCCTCATGGGGCTGTCTCTATACCCATCAATCATTCCATCACACTCTGCTGCCAAGCAAAGTACTGGATCTTAAATAGAAGACCCCACTCCACACATGCTCCAACAGAGGACAGTGGTCTCAATGCTATTCTCCCAACGCTTCCACCTAAAATTACAATTTAGCAACCAAACACCTACTAATTTATAAATATCAAGAAACCTCTGTAACTCTCACACCACCTGTACTCATCTCCCATTACTGGTCTCTGGACTTGAATTCCTTGCCTTCCTTCTGAAATGGAACTGGGAGCTGTGAAGTCTGAGAAGTGTGGAGCTTCATATCCCCTCCGGTTAAATCTGCGCTTACTGGGGTCAGACTATAGTCTAGTCCAGTTGTTCTTAGTTTCGGGGGGAAGAATGTCCTGTCATGATCATAGCTTCAGGAAAAGGAATAGCAAAGGAATTTGCTATTTTGTGATCCCCCAAATGGCAAAGAAATAGAAAATTTCTTTTCTTAAAAAAGAAAAAGGTGCACTGTGGTAGTACAGTTCTGTATTTTGGTTGTGGTGCTTATATAAATGTACAGGTGCTAAAATTATCAATGGTTTCTGTCCAGCCAGCAAGCTAGCACTTCCTACAAATGTGTGTACACACACAAACACTCAGTGCACACATACTGAGGAGGTAGGCATTTGCTTTTGCAACACCTGACCTATGGACAGGCAGGAGAGGAAGGGTCAAAGGATGGGGGCAAATGGTGCCACCTTGAGACTAAGGTGGATGTCCAGCAGTAAGATGATTCATCTTCTTCCACCCGAGAAGGGCAGGGAGAAAAGGGTAACCCAAGAACTACTATCACATGAGCACCACTTAAAGTGAGCGGGGTGGCTCAGCCTTCAAATGGGCGATCAAGCCACTACAAGGCAATCCTGAGGCTTCTTCCTACATTATTCCCCCAACACAGCAACCAACCAATCCACCATGTAGCTATCTGCTAATGAAACACAGTATGGAAAGTACCAAGTACCCAGTATGGAAAGTACCAAGTACCCAATAAATGCTAACAACCAAGAGTGTGAACTGACTTCTACCTGAATCTGAAACAGCTTCTCACAAGGTCAAAGTTATACATCAGCTCCGCAGACAGCGGCATCTGTGTAGACACTGGCCCCCAGTTTCACTTGAAACAATGGGGCCAACTCATACTATGTTGGGTGCTCAGGAAATATGAGGCATCGCTGTTTTCTCACCTGAATCCTTATCTATGTATTCTGCCCCAAAATGCCTCCACTGAAAGCCATAAACTGGGCCTAAATCCCCTTCTTCTCTGTTGGAGAATCCCAGGCTGTCCAAGAAGTCTCGAGACCCATTGGCATCCCAGATTTTCACTCCCTTGGAAGACAGTTCCTTAGCGTTTGTAGATCCCTGCAAGAGACAGGAGAGCAGAGCAGGCATCCGAGTGAAGAAGCTGACACCCCAGGAGCCTCCCACAAACTGCTCCTCTGGCCTGTGCTAACACAGCAGAGATAGCCACTCAGCATGTCCCACATGGTGCATCCTGTCCTTAAGGGCCAGTCCCAGCCCAGACTTTCTGAGGGCCCCTAGGACAGTCTCCTGGAATCGCTTCCAGGACAAGGGATTCTTCCTCTCAACTGAATGTTCTAGATTAAACACCTCCAAGTCCTTTCATTATTCCCACCTCACCTAAAAGTTTTGTGTTCTTTAACAAATGTGTTTTGTGTAAGTGTGATCCCCCAAAATGTATTTAATGTCTCCCCTTCAGTCTGTTCAACGGATCTTAGACCTGGTATGTAGGTCATAACTGGCCTAATCAGTATCAGCTTTTCTTACAGATTGATTGATTGGTCACATTAGCTCATATGTGCACTATAAAGTTCTGTTTACCCCAAGCTATATTTGTAGTTAAGGTGGGGCTTTGTTTTTCCCAAGCACAATCCAATGTTTATCACTTAATTTGGCCCATATCATCCCAACATGTGTCCTGATCGTGCATTCAGGTTAAGGACAGACCTCGGCAGCCTCCTGGTATGATGCGCTGTCATGGTGACAAGCATAGCTACGGTGCCACACACGCCAGGCCTGCCCTCCAGCACTCTTCTCTGACAGCGCTCTGACCCCTAGCCTCGCTGTCCCCACCCAGGGAAGAACACAGCTGCACCCCCACTCGTCTACTGTTGAGGGTTAGAGAACACAAGAAAGTGCTCAGTGCTCAACAGAGACTACCCTCAGCACAGACTCCATGTCTCCATCTTGCCTACAGATGCTAGCCGCAGTGTGCGTTGTCCTGACTCCTGTGTTTCATCCATCACCCAGGGAGCAACTCTATCAGAGAGTCTGGCACATTCCTGGTAAAGAGTACTTGGAATTTTGAACTCAAGGTAAATTAAGATAAAACCAGGGAATCCATTTTATTTCTGAGCATCTTGTTTCCTCCCTTCTGTTTTTGAGTTTGTACTATCTTTCTCACCTCCAATAAGTCATTTTTCAATCTTTCCCATGTAAATTTTTTTAAAAAGATTTACTTATTTATTTATTTGACAGACAGAGATCACAAGTAGGCAGAGAGGCAGGCAGAGAGAGAGAGGAGGAAGCAGGCTCCCTGCTGAGCAGAGAGCCGGATGTGGAGCTCAATCCCAGGACCCTGGGACCACGACCTGAGCAGAAGGCAGAGGCTTTAACCCACTGAGCCATCCAGGTGCCCCTCTTTTTTTTTAAGTAGGCACCATGGGGGCACCTGGATGGCTCAGCCGGTTAAGTATCTGCCTTTGGCTCAGGTCATGATCTCAGAGACTTGTGATCAAACCGTGCACCGGGCTCCCCGCTCATCCGGGGTGTCTGCTTGTTCCTCTCCCACTGCCCCCGCTCCACTCATGTTCTTTTTCTTTCTCCTTTCTCTCAAATAAACAAAATCTTTCAAGGCTCCATGCCCAGGTGGAGCTCAGCGCCAGTCTTGAACTTACAACCCTGAGATCAAGAACTGAGTTGAGATCATTTGTCAGATGCTTAACCCACTGAGCCACCCAGATGCTCCCTCCCATATTGCTTCTAATGCCTCCCTTTTCTTCCATTTGACAGGGCTCTAGCTGGTTTACAAAGGGGCTCTTCTGAGATTTCTGATGATGTACCTGGAACTAGACACTCACTGCCAGCTGAGATAAGACAACACAGAAGAAAACACTTCAAGAATACAGAAGTAAGGGAAGACTGGATTGGCTCCAAATCTAAATAAACTCTTTCTAAAATGTAGTAAGAAGTCTTGGGTCTCATTTGGCCTAAGATCAGACACACCACACTGCATGCTCTGCAGAAGGGATCCCAGCTTCTACATGGCCCAGAACTGAGCCCATCTCCTCAGGTACCCTCTGAACAGCACTGGCCAGAATATCACTGGTCTGAACCAGGAGACGGAGCAAGAGGAAGCACTTTGGCCTCTGGCAGAGGTACCTACTTGGCTCTTTGGAAGAGGGATAGCTTGTTACTCAAGAGGTCCTTCTTGCTTATACAAATATGAGAACATGGCTGGGATTTATATTCAATGATCAATCTATGTTGAGTACCTACTCTATGGCAGGCTGTGTTCTAGGCTCAGGGGATACAAAGATGAATAGGAAAAAACAAATCCTCTGCCCTCATGGAACTTCTAACAGTTTACTTGTTCATTTGTTGTCTACCTTCCCCCCTTATATAGGGAAAAGGAGGGGGAAGACATTATGTATCAGCTGATAATGTTTATCTATAGAGAAAACAAAGGAGGGTGGGAGGGATGTGTGCCTGTACGTAGGGGGTGATCACAGTCTTAGATCGGGAAGTTAGAGAAGGCTCATTCAGCAGGGACTTGAAGGAGGTGAGGGAGTGAGTGATGCTACATGTAGAGGAAGAAGGTTCAGCACTGGCAAGCGCCAGAGCCCTAGGTAGGAATGTCCTGATGTCCTCAAAGATCAGCAAGGAGGACAGGTGGGTGGAGCAGGGTGAGTGGCTCGCTGAAGCTAGAGCTGGGACAGGACGTCCCGTGAGTGGGGTCTTACTGACCTTACTGAGTAAAATGGGATCCACTAGGGCTGCAGGTGAAAAGTGACATGATCAGACTTTCAAAAGGACCACTGGTGCTGGGTTTGAGAACACACTGTTTTCCAATACCAGCTTCCTTACCTTGATAAACCACAGCAACTCCTCCAAAACACCCTTCCAGAATACGCGTTTGGTTGTCAGCAGAGGAAATTCATCTGAAAAACAGGTTGCCAGGTAATTTCAAGATGGGAAACTAGAATGTATCATCCAGCTTTCTCTACGGAGGAGGATTGCCCCCAGGACATAAGGCCCTTGAGTGACCACAGGACCAACTAGAAAACTATGACTGCAATCGCATAGGTGCCCCAGAATTGGGTGGAGCTCCCAGACTACTGCCTAAGTCAGTGACACAATTCAGACTGAGACTGCCCTCCTCAATCCCTTGACCTACCACAGGAATTCCACGTGGTGAGATGGGGCACGAGCTAGGCAGGGATGCCCATGTGGACAGGAAAAGAGATACCATCTACTTCCCAGTTAGTGTGATTCCTTCACAGAGGTGTGAAGACAACACAGGAAATGTGCCCTAAAACAAAGGCTAAAGGCTCCCAGGGCTCTTCCTTGATTATCCTCCCAGGGAAAATTTGCTCAGGTCTAGGAGACAGTGGATACCACACTAACCAGAGCTAAAGCATAGTTTTTAATTATTTGCAAAGCAAATTAACCTCTATTATTTAGTGTACCAAAAATAGTAACCGTTTAAATACTTGTATGCATGACCTTATGGAAGCCTCCAAACAACCTTCCTTGAGGCATCCTTAAGATCTCCATTTTACAGGCACCAGGAGGGAATGTATTAGTTCGCATCAAGCAGCAGAGAGATCAAAATGTAAAATCTTATCTCTAAATTCACTACCTGTTCAGTTCACCTTATCACCTAACAAGGAGATATTTTTTTTCAAGCACCTACTTTTATCAGTACTGCCTACTGAGCATTATTTTCTCTATTTTAAGCACACTGGAAGCCAAAGACCAGAGAGGTAACTTGAGCACGGTCTAAACGGATGGGCTGGAGTAAAAAAACGAGATCTGTGGCTCACTGGAGGCCACTGTGTGGAGCTGCAGGAAGCTGCCCTAAGGCAGATCCCTGTCCAACCCGCAGCCTGGGTATCTTCCAGTCTCTGGAATGGGTGTGGGGTTGAGGGTCCTCCCCCTATTCACCACAGTGAATCAGCGTTACTAATAGGGCGTCTCTCCCTACTCAAAACCACCCCTATACCTGTGTCCAGAAAATTAGTCTTGCGTACCCCACCCCCCACCCTCCTCTTTGTCCCCTGAAAGCCTGACTCTAATAAACAGTCAAGAGAAACTTCTCGGGAGCCATCCTGTTTTAATGGAAAAGACGAGTAAGAACTTCTACTCTCCCTCTGGCGTTCCTGTTTCAAGATTTAAGAGGAAAGCTGGTTCGTGCGGACCAGACGGGAAAACTGTCTGGAACCACAAGTTCCCGCCCAGCCTCTCCGTTCGCGCTCTTTCCGCGGCCCTTGGCCCGCCCTTACTCCTTCACTCTAATTTTTAGAAACTTTGCCAAACAGAACGGCCGGACCGCGCAGACAGGAGGAGGAGCAAAAAAGGGGAACCTCTAGCCACGTCCGAGAGCAAGCCCCGGCAGACCCTCTCCCACTCTCTAGTATGAGGCGAACACTACCAGACCGTGTCCACTCTGGGGCAGACACGACCACAGTAAGCACAGGACTCGGAGCCAAATGACCAGGTTTCACCTCCCACTTCTGTCACTCCTGACGTTACGCAAATCATTCCTCTAACCCGAGTCTCTGTTTTGGGGGTCTGCAAAGCGGGGTTAAGGAGCTCCCAGGATCGAGGTTAGGAACACAGGTTCAGGGTAAAGCCCAGCCGTTCCCAGGCACGTCTCCCCGCCCCCAGCGGCCGCTCGGAGCCCACCCGGGCACAAGCCCCCTCGCCCGCGGCGCGCGGGGGTCACCTCTCAGGCTGTAGCGCGCCTGCATTCCGAACACTGACAGCGTGCCGGTGCCGGTGCGGTCATCCTTCCGGACCCCGCAGCGCAGGATATGCTCGATCTGCCCCAGGTACTGCAGCTCCCCGTGGGGTGCCGGCTGCGGCTCCGCGGCCGGTTTCTGCGCCGCGGGCGGCGACGGCGACGGCGGGCGCTGCAGCTCGGAGCCCGGGGCGGGCATGGCGCTCACGCGGCTGCGGGGCCGGGACGCGGGCAGCGGCTGATGGCGGGCTCGGGGGTACAGTCTTTCTGCGCGCCTCTTTTCCCGCCAACGCGGCGGTGGCTCCGCCCCTTCCTGTCCGCTGACGTCACCCCGCGCGCGACCCTCTGGCGTCCCAGGAGCGCGCAGAGTCCCAGGTTGGACGGGGCGTGTGCTCCGGAGTTGTGGGGTTTGTAATCCCGTTGTAAAAGTTAAAAACTTAAGTCCGGTATTTTGGTGTGTCGGCTGAGAAAGGCCGCTCTGGCTAGAAAGTTTCCGAGTCCACCGCGCCGTTCAGTACTAAGGGGAGCCCTAAACCGTCCCCACATGTTCGTGAAATCTAAAAACAAACAAAACCCTGTTACTTGAGGTATGTTTCCTACAACTAAGGCGGTCATGCTGTCAGGCGATGTGCGTTTCCGTTTTCCCCCATCTTCAATGAAGGCCGGTAGCAGGAGCGAGTGAAATAGGCAGTTTTTTTTACTTACTTAATGACAGCCAGACTTTTTCAAGTTTTTGATACCAAAGTTTACACTTACTGTGAAATGTTTATAATGTAAACATTAGTGAATAGTTTAAAATGTACCATGGGCGCCTGGCTGGCTCAGTCAGTAGACCATGCAACTCTTGATCTAGGGGTTGTAGGTTCCAGCCCCACGTCAAGTGGAGAGATTACTTAAAAAACAAAATCTTTAAGGGGGTGCCTGGGTGGCTCATTTGGTTAAGCCTCTAACTCTTGGATTGAGACCAGGTCATGATCTCCCCGTTACGAGATCAAGCCCTGCATAGTCTCTGAACTGAGCATGGAGCCTGCTTGAGATTCTGTCTCTTGTCCCACTGTCTGTCCGTCCCCCCAACTCCCCCTTTCAAAAAACGTATATATAAATAAATAAAATCTTTTAAAAATAACATGTATTTACATACATCTATTTACATAACACATGCACATGCAGCAAGTAGTCTTTTGAATCAACAACTATTTATTGAGCACATAGTAGATGGTCAGTGTGTTTCTTGATGATTGTAAAGAATAAGATGTCGGCTCTGAAACATATCAAACACTATTTCTTGCTGTCCAATGAAGTCAACCTTTGTTTCTGGTTACCTGAAGTGAATTTGTGCAAGATTCTGGAATCTGTCTGCCAATACACATCTCTCAACCTCAAGGCTGAAATTTTTGTAACACAAATACTAGGAAGAGATAAATATCTTTCATCGGCAGCCCTGCCTAATCTCAGCAAAAACAATCTTGCATGCTTTTATGTGACACAAAGCCTATAAAAAAATAAATCAATTCTCAAAGACAATTTACAAAATGCCTGAGTATTTGGCTTAATTGGAGGGAGAAAAATACTATGCACAGAATGAGGGAGTGTTTCAGGGAACATTTCACAAGCCTCATAGCTGGAAAGTCCACGTTCTTGCCCTTTGGTTGTATGAGAGCTCCCAAGACCACAGTAAAAATGCACTGGGTTAGAGAACAGCAGATATTTTAAATCTATTTCATCCATCACAGTACTAGGCCGGCCTTTCCTAGGTCAGCATAGATTCATTTCCCCCTCCTGCAGCGCATTCCCCACCCTACCCCATTTCAGGATAATAACAGTTTTAAAGAGTCACCTGTCTCTGTTGGGAATGACGGGCCTGCTGTGTTGTGTTGTGTTGTGTTGTACTGTTTGGACAGGGTAGGTAGCACCAGATGCAGTGGGCATTTGTTTTGGTGGGCATTTGGGAAGAAACATGCTCAGTCAGAAAATCTGAACTCAGAAAACAGACTGTAGGCAGGAATGGGCACTCACGTTGCCTGCTGTAGCTTGAGCGTGCTCCTGGATCTACAAAGCTAACATGCTATATGGAAGCACAGCCCAGGATGAGGGAGAAAATGCAGAGTTCTTTGGTGGGCAGGATTGTCCTGCAAATTGTAGGGCTTTAGCATGCATGTGGAAAGACAGCTCAGTGCAGGTATTTCTCCAACCCCAACCCTATTGAAAAGTGTCTCCATAATCTCCAAACAAGGGAAGGATCCCAGCCTGAACATATCCCAGATTTTCCAGTTGTATGTTACCCTCCGTGTTTTGTTTTCTTTTGTTATTTTGAGCCGAGTTTAACTGTTGCAGCTGAGTATCAGTTGTACCACAAGGAGAACCTCAAGACATAAGGGTAGGCCCCCTGGCCGTGTGGAGATTCCTCTTCCACTGTGGTACTTGGAGATCTTGGTTTGATGATGATAGAGAAACAATAGTTCCAATCTCAGGGGCTGCTCCATAAATGAATGATCCTCTCAGAGGAGCGTATCATTTATTCATTCATCCAAGAAGAATTTTTTTTTTTAATTTTTTTTATTTATTTGACAGAGAGATGGAGAGCACAAGTGGGCAGAGCAGCAGGGAGAATAAGGTTCTCTGCTGAGCAGGGAGCCTGATGCGGGGCTCGATCCCAGGATCCTGGGATCATGACCTGAACTGAAGGCAGAGGCTTAGCCGACTGAGCCACCCAGGAACCCCCAACCAAGAAGAATTTATATCCCTGTGCCTACCACATGTCAGCAGAGAGCAAGGTAGGCAAAGTCCCTTTCACAGAAACTGATGTTCCAGCGGAGACAAACAATGCATATGTTCCCAAACAAGACATCTGCAGAGAGTGACAAGTGTTATGATGATTACATAGCCCAGTAAAAAGCTACTGAAGGTACAGAGGAACTACTTTATTTATTTAATAATTTTTTTAGTTAAAATTTTAACTCCAATTTTAATTTAATTAACATACCATGTTATATTAGTTTCATGTTTACAATACAGTGATCCAACAATTCTATACATTACTCAGCGCTCATCATGTTAACTGTACAGAGGAACTACTTTAGGTCCCATCACCAGGCAAGACCACCCTGAGGGAAAAAACATTCCAACCCCCAGTGCATTCATGTCAGAATGTTTCTTAGCACTTGCATCTATAAAAATTAAAAATAAGGGTAATATGGGTGCTGAAACTTATCTTATTCTATGAAAGAATTTTATCAATGGATACGTTAATTTGTTAGGGGGCAAAGCTCTTCCTTCTTATTAAGAGGTCTATTTCTGTTAAAAATTTATTTTTGTATGTTTAATGGTCATAGAAATTTATAATAAATTTGTTATTTTGATCAATATGTACAAATGATAATTATAGGCAATAACTCAATTGGGGATGAATATTTGATACCTAGATTTTTGTGTCTGGGGAGATTTTTAATTTTAAAAATCTAAAAATGCTAACATTTTATTGATCAATAAAAAATGCTTAGACATAGGCACCTGAGTGGCTCAGTTGGTTAAGTATCTGTTTTTGGCTCAGGTCATGATCCCAAGCCAAGGGCCTTGGATAGAGCCAGCCTCACATCAGGCTCCCTGCTCAGCAGGGAGTCTGATTCTCCCTCTGCCCCTCCCCACACTCATTCTTTCTCTCTTGCTCTCTCTCTCTCTCTCTCTCTAATAAATAAATATTTTTTTAAAGGATGCTTAAGCACAAGAATACATTACATTAAGGTAAAATTCTCTGAGAAAAGGAGAATAAAAATCAGAATTTAAGGAGAAAATGGGAGGAAATAAGATTTCTCACTGTTAAAGAATAACTTGTATCTTTGTTTAAATGGATGATGCTGGGTATCAAATTGCCATGATATTTAGATTCCACTTGATACATTTTAAAGAGGGATGAAACTTATATTTTTAAAATGCTAATATTTACAATACATGGGAAAATAAAATTTTGCTATTCTTTTAGCTTATGTTGAAAAACGACATGCAAGAGCATTTATAACATTTTAAGATTCCTGTTAGGAAGTTTGAGAACAAAAATATTAGAATATTATTGGTCTAAAGAAACCTTCTCCGGGCGCCTGGGTGGCTCAGTGGGTTAAGCCGCTGCCTTCGGCTCAGGTCATGATCTCAGGGTCCTGGGATCGAGTCCCACATCGGGCTCTCTGCTCTGCAGGGAGCCTGCTTCCTCCTCTCTCTCTCTCTCTGCCTGCCTCTCTGGCTACTTGTAATCTCTCTCTGTCAAATAAATAAATAAAATCTTTAAAAAAAAAAAAAAAAGAAAAGAAACCTTCTCCTTGGGGTGCCTGGGTGGCTCAGTCAGTTAAGAGTCTGCCAGGGTCCTGGGATCAAGTCCTGCATCGAGCCCCACATCTGGCTCGCTGCTCTCTCTCTCTCAAATAAGTAAATAAGATCCTTTTTAAAAAAAGATTTTATTTATTTATTAGAGAGAGAGAGAGAGCACAAGCAGGCAGAGAGGCAGACAGGGAGAGGAAGAAGCAGACTCCCCCCTGAGTAGGGAGCCCCATGCAGGTTTTGATCCCAGGACTCTGGGTTCATGACCTGAGCCCAAGGCAGACACTTAACTGACTGAGCCACCCAGGTGCCCCAGTAAATAGATATTTTAAAAGATTTTATTTATTTGACAGATAGAGATCACAAGTAGGCAGAGAGGCAGGCAGAGAGAGAGAGAGAGAGAGGAGGAAGCAGGTTCCTTGCTGAGTGGAGCCCTACTTGGGGCTCAATCCCAGGACCCTGGGATCATGACTGGAGCCGAAGGCAGAGGCTTTAACCCACTGAGCCACCCATGCGCCCCTAAATAGATCTTTTAAAAAAAAATAAGAAACCTTTTCTTTACACAACAAACTCTCAGGAATATTGGTCCTGAAAGCAGGAAACATTTTTGAGAGCCAACTCTGAGTCAGGTCTTGATAATAATATTATTTTATAATCAACACTATGATTTATTGATGCTTTTTATTATGGATTATTTACTGTGGTTCTCACAACTACCCTACAAAACAAAAACCATTCCTTTTACTACTTTAAGGTAAATATACTGAGGTTTAGAAAGGTTAAGTGTCTCACCTGAAGTCACACACTTAGGAAATGTAGCAGCGGGGATTAGAAGCCAGGTGAGCCTGGGTGCAGAGGCTTTTTAAGACTGTGGCTTTCCACTTGCCAACCCCTTCTTCCTGCTCCTCACTCTGCAGATTTTCTGTAGCTCATTGGCCATAAAATAGGTTTCCTTTCTAACGTATTTTTTGGCACCCTCTCTGGAAAATGTATCAAATATATGGTTGAATAGGCTGTATTTATTTGAGACTTCTGCACATTAAGGAATCCAAGATTCTATCAATAGTGTCTTTTTTTTTTTATGACCCTCAGTTTAGGTAAGAGAGGCTTTATCTTCATTTGTAGTGGATTATATTCAACTGGCTGTCTCTGACTCCTCTTTCTCTAACAAACCTTCCTGTCAAATACAATTTCAAGACTAAGTGGAAAATGCTTTAACAGTTTTGAGACCTCTCTCATTGTATTCCTTTTCGTAACTGGAAAGGCTTATTATAAATATATTTCCAATGTAACCTTTAGTGACATATACTGGCAAATGACCCTCTGATTATTATATTGCACCAATGTTCAAATTATGAGGTCAAATAACAAAGACAACTTGTATTTTCCATTAAATAAGTGTGGACTCGTTCAAAGAGAGCCCTGTTGTGTCAATTAAAAAACAAAACACTGAAGTGCACTCAGGTTCATAGCAGCATTATCACAATGACCCAAAGGTAGAAGCAACCCAATTATCCATGGATAGATGAATTTATAAACAAAATGCAACACCACACACACATACACACACACACACACACACACACACACAGGAATAGTCTTTTACCTTAAAAAGAAATTCGAACACAAGCTATAAAACGGATGAAACTTAAGGACACTCTTCTAAGTAAAATAAGCCAGTCACAAAAGGACAAGTGCTGTATGATTCCACTTAGGTGAGGTGCCTAGAGGAGGCAGAAAATGGAATGGTTCTTGCGAGGGATTTGGGAAAAGAGAGAAATGGGGAGTCAGTGTTTAGTGGCTATAGAGTTCAGTTTGAGGAAGATGAAAAAAGTTTTCTCAATGGATGGAGGTGATGGCTGCACCATCATGGGAATGTACTTAATCCTACCAAACTGTGCACTTAGAAATGGTTAAGATAATACAGTTTATTATATATATTTTATCACAATAAAAAAAATCTACACAGAAGTTTTAGGTCTTTACTAAACAAAGGAATGAATTATAGTTTTTTTTTTTAAAAGTCAATTATTATATTTTAAATTCAAAAACAAATTGAAAGAAATATTCTTTGTTAATTAGAAAGTGGCATAGTTGGTAGTAGAAATGATGGAAAACAGACACCTTGTTGATTTTAAATTTATTTAATATACAAAGAACTACTAATGTACCATAGAATTCCATAAGAGCTACATGTGATTCTTTTAAAAAGGAATTTTACTTTAACTCAATTTGAATAGCTATTAAACTGCCACTCAGCATAAGGAAATTAATAGTACTTCATAATATGTAACAGACATACTTTCCTGCTATTACATTTATTACATTAGCTTATACATTTGGAGTTTTCAGTTCTCAGAGGTACCTGAACAGGTCATTCTACTTGCCAGATATAGAATGCATCAGGTCTTTTTACCTTTAAAAAAAAGCAGCAAAAATAAAAATGTTAATAAATTATTTACAGACATTTTTTTTCCCCTTAGAATAAAATTCAGAATGGGTGATATAAATGCTGTTGGGGCTTTTAAAAAATTAATATATAGCAAAATAATGGAAACCCATTTTTTATAAAGAAAAGAAGAGAGAATAGGGGGTGAGAGGGAAGGAGGAAAGGGAAAGAGCAAAGGAAAGGAAATAGAAAGCCATTGGGAAAGGAAGAGGAAAAAGGAAATATATCCGGCTGAATAGTCTCTCCTTTTCTGGAAAGTTAAGTGTTTTTGCCTCAATTCCCAGAGGCCAGGGCCTTGGGGCTCGCTATATGCCATCTTGCATCACTGTTGTATGTACATCTTTTTATACCCCTGCCCAACCCCTGCTGGAGAAGAAGCTTATTTGGGGAAGAATCTTGTCAAATTCAATATTTTCTCCCCCCCAGTACCTCGGTTCTGTGCCTTCACTTGGTAGATGCTAAAAAGATACTGATTGTTTGATTACTCAACTTAAAAAAAAGAGTTCTTCAAAACTCAAAGGTAAAGGAACAGGCAGTAAATTATATAATATGTAGCTTAATTATACATTGACCTACTAACAAGGTCCCTTAGGAATGATAACTTATAATTAAAATGTAATTATTATTTAAGATTGATCATATTACCAAAAGAGAATGTTACATACAGTTTTGATTATGCCACTAATTCAGAAGCTATTAAACCCTAATCTACTTAACCATTTTCTTGTCTTTAGATATTATGATTGTTTTTAAATTTGATTATTTTAAGTAATTTTGAAAACACAGATTTTGGGGCTGGGGGAAGGGAGAACTTTTTATTTTTTTTTTAAAGTAGGTTCCATGGCCAGCATGGACCTCAACTTGGGGCTTGAACTTACGACCCTAGATCAAGAGCTGAGCTGAGATTAAGAGTCAGCTCAACCTACGAAGCTTACCCAGGTTCCCCTGCAGGGGGCAGAGGCACCTGCACCTAAATTTTAATCAAATTGAGATTTATTCCTTAGGACTGATTTCAGAAATGGAATTATTATATCAAAAAGAAGTTTTATGGCTCTTGACATGCATAATCAAATAGCTTTTCAAAAAGGTATTTTCAAAAAGGCAGAAACAGTTTATGTTACAATAACATATAAGAATTCCCATTTCATTACACTTCTATCACAATTTTGTATGTTTTTAAATTTATACATTTGATAGGCACACAATGCTATCTTCTCTTAATTTTTATGTCTTTGATGATCAATGAGGTTGAACATATTTTCTAGGCATTTTATTTATTTTTTTAAAGTAGGTTCCATGCCCAACATGAGGCTTAAAGTCATGACCTTGAGAGCAAGAGTCAGATGTTCTTCCAACCAAGCCAGCTAGGCACTCCTACTTTCCAGATACTTAAAAACTAGTTTTGTTGTCTTTCTCTTTTGTGAATCATCTATTCCAATCAACAAGGCACTCTGCTTACCAAGTTTTAAAGTGTTTTTTAAAATGCTGCACAGCTTTCTCCAGCACATAGCTAATAAAGTTAGAACTCTCAGCACTTTCTTCAAGAGGGATCTTGAGTGTGAAGTTGGGGTGAGACAGAATGCTTAAGTCTATCATCGTGTCATCTTGGTCGGAAAAATTGCCTTCAGGAACATTTGGAACCACCTAAGAAGAAGGATTATGCAGTGAAAGATTACTAATCCCCAGTGCACATTCAGAATTAATTTAATAGCACATAAGTCAGGGTAGGCTAGGTTGTGCTGAGGTAACAAAGTAGTCCCAACATCCCAGTGGCTTCACACAGCAAACATTTATTTCTCACTTATGTTTCATGTCCATTTCAGGGAATCTGTATAACCTCTACCGCTCGGGGCCCTGGTTGACAGTGGCATGTCACCTCATGGTCATAGTCCAAGGAACACCTGGCTTTCTCTGTGCCCTTGGCAGAGACAGAAAGTAATCAACACACACAAGCCCTGTACTATCTCAGTCTAGAAATAATCCCAGTCAGTCTTGATCACATTTCTTTGGCCAGAATTTGCCACACGGCACCACTGCGCAGCAAGAGCAGCTAGAAAAGATGAGTGAGCAGATGGAATATTTGGTGAGCACAACTGTCAGTGTCACAAACATGTCACAAACATTAATGCGATATACCGAGTTTTATCCTGAGTTTTCCTAGGACAATAACAATTTAGGGTGGCATGTGTTTGTGAGAACCAGTTGTCTGAAAGTCACAGTGGTTGCTCTTAATGAATTCTCAAGTGCATATACTGTGATTGTAATCATTTAAATGAAACTGTACTGACATGCAAGTTGATGTAACCTCAAGAGAACTATTTTGAAAATATTTTCAAATAACCCCCTTATCAAAAAAAATTAAAAGAAAATATTAGGTCAAATAAAAACTGATACTTTCTTAATTCTAATTTATAAAGGAATAGCTAACAATGATTTTCCCCCTTTTTCTTTTGGTGAATATGACCCATATAAAAACTGCATAAAGCATTTTTGTCTAGTTTAATAAATAATTATAAAGCTAACACCATGAAACTAGAACCTGAGGGGCATAACTTTTTTCACCTGCTGGAATTTATGTGTTCCTCTTCAGTCCTTGCTGTTTTATGGCTTTGCACTTTCTGTTACATGATGAAATAAAAGTTGTTTTGAGAAAAATAACTTTTACAGGTAGTTCAGCAAAGTGGTTAAGTCCAGCAACTCCGGAGAAGTGCTGCTTGGGCTCGAATCCTACCTAGTTCTACCGATTTCCTAGCTGTGTGACCTCAGAAAAGTTGTTTAACTTCTCTGTAACTCATCTGAAAAATGTGAAAAACAGTGCCTTGAAGGATCACTGAGATTATTAAACACTGAGATTATTAAATCTGGTGTATGAAAAAAGTCCGAGAACATTGCCTGACACATAGTAAGTGCCCTTTAGTGACAATGATTATTAGAACAATGTATCCTTGAAACCCACAATTTTATTTCATATGGAGATTTTTATACAGAACTGCATTTGTTATCAATAGAAAGAATTTCAGGTAAATCTGTTAGTGTTACCCAGAGACACTAGAATAGAAGCAAACTGAACATAGAATGGAAAATACTGATGACGATAAAAGCAATTAACTCTTGGCTGTAACTTTGAAAGCATTGCTCACATTTTTCTTAGATCTTATTCTTCAAGACAAGACCTTTTCCTCATTAGCTGAAAGTCTGTATTTGTGAGGATGATCCGATATACTGAATTATTTTACTCTATAGAGTATGATCTATCTAACGAAGGAAATGAATCAGAATCAGCAGGGATGGGAGGGTGGTTTTCAGAACCTTTTGAATGTGGTTGAGAGTTACAAATACATTTTACATCATGACTCAAAAACACATATCTTGGGGCACCTGGGTGGCTCAGTGGGTTAAAGCCTCTGCCTTCGGCTCAGGTCATGATCCCAGGGTCCTGGGATTGAGCCCCCAAGTCGGGCTCTCTGCTCAGCGGGGAGCCTGCTTCCTCCTCTCTCCACCAGCCTTTCTGCCTACCTGTGATCTCCGTCTGTCAAATAAATAAATAAAATCTTTAAAACAAAAACAAAAACAACCCACATATCTTACATACATGTATACACATTTATACACATACATGCACATAATGGAAATGAAAGTTCTGTGATATATGCAATTGACTTGTTAAATATAATGCACTCTCATATTTTCTCTCCTAGTTTGCCCTATTCTGTTTTGTTTGTTTGTTTAATGTGCTGCTTATGACCGTCTAAACCTATGTCTCAAACCACACAGGGGTCACAGCTTTGCAGTCTGAAACAGACAGAATATTATAGGTCAGATTCCCTGGAAGCAGAGCCTGAAACTGTGATGCAAGTGATTGATTAAGGTTGGGTTCAGGTGAAACTTTTGGGGGGATTAGGCAAGCAACACAGACAAAAGGGAGAAGCTAATCTAGGATGCTTCAGGTGACCTCTGGCCTTAGTTTGATGCTGCAGGGAGATCTTTTTTTTTTCCCCCCAAATTCAATTAGTTAACATATAGTGTATTATTAGTTTCAGAGGTAGAGGTCAGTGATTCATCAGTGAACCCACTGCTCATCGCATCACGTGCCCTCCTTAACGCCCTTCACCCATTACCCCTGCCCCTCCAGCGACCCTTAGTTTGATTCCTATGATTTAGATCTCTTATGGCTTGTCTCCCTCTCTGATTTTGACTTGTTTTATTTTTGCTGTAGAGAGCTTTTAAGTGGCCCCTAGGGCAACCCGTTTGGAGATCTGGGGCCAGGAAGAACAGTGAGCAGCAGTACCAGCCAAAGTTGGTAAAAGGATTCCCAGGGATCTGGGTAAGGCACTGACATAACGTGTTGCACAAAATATTGCTTCTTCAGTTGCTCTGCCTGGTGATTTCTGTATGCAGGTCTTTTTAGGAACCTGTCAATAACTAACCTGGTATACTTGTATGTTAACATAATGCATGTTGTGGGAGTGGGGGTGGGGGCAATTGGTTAGAAGAAAAATTTGGCCACTGTTTCATGTTATGCAACAAGAATTCTTGACTGATGGTGGGAGACATGGTCTAAGTGCCAATTAAGATAGCAATATGCTTTGATGTGAATATTAGTAGACAAATATCTTTAACGCTCAAGGTAAGTCAGCAGCTTTTTGTTTCAGAAACATGAGAGCTAGAATTTACAGACTCTTGCTTTGGATAAGGAACCTATGCTAATAGCTTCACAGACATCCATTTTAAGGTATCCTACTATTAGTTCCATTTTTTTCAGGGGGGAGAACTGAGACCAAGAAAGGTTACAAAACATTTCCAAACTTACTCAGCTGCTAAGTATCAGGGTTAGCTTTGAATTTGTTGCTTCACCTGGAAATCTCTCTTGAAAGTTACATTGGTCAGGTTTCTTCAAGTTTGCTTGAATCAGTTGAGTACATCCCTCTAGCCCTAAGTGGAACTGGCCATGTCTGGATTAGAAAGTATTTTGCATTTTTAATGGATTTTCCCTATAGAGTTTCTTGTTTCTAAGAACCATGCACACATTATATCAAGTCAGACTGAATAGTCATTGTGGAAATATGAATATGCTCCCACAGCTTGTTTTCAAATGCAGATGTACTTAAGAAGCGAATTAACAGGGAAAAACAAAAAACAAAAAAACAATGAATGCACACGTAATCTCCTTTTCTGTTCTCGGGTCTCTCCATTACCTTTATGGAATTGAAGATGTTCTCAGTTGCTGGAGTCTGGTTTGCCAGGTCAGCCACCCAGCCAAACTCCTCCCTCATCTTCTCCATCAGATATGCCGTGTCCTCTAGGTGATGCTGGGCCATCTGGAGAACCTGGGCGTATTGCTGGTGGGATATGTTGACCAATTCGAGGGCCTCGTCCACTTTTATGTGGAGGTCAGGTACATCAGGACAGTCTAGTAAAGAAGAAAGTAACGTGGTAAAGGGAAATGTCCGTGGAATTTGGAGTTGGGTGAGGAGCGTTTAAATCCTGTCTCTTAAGCTATTTCTGTTTCTAGCCTTTGGACGTTCAGTGAGTTTTCAATGAGGTAAAATAGGCGTGAATGAAATAACACTGTGAAGTACCTGCTCATTGGACAGTCACACGCTGGAGATTCAGCCAATGTTCCTTTTTCTTTTCCTGCTCTCTGAAGTGCCTCTGGATGGTCATTAGGGCTACTCACTGATATTCTGATCAGGACGCCTGGGAGATTGTGCTTCCTGCCGCCCTTAAAGTTCAGGGGGGCCATCTTCAAGGTGATGGGTCTCACTTCCAGGGGAAGCATAAGGAACGGTTAAGGATTTAGCACATTCCCTTTCCCCTGATGGCAGAATTAGGTTTGCTCTGTAGAGTGGAGGCTGCGTTGCCCTGAGTGAGAGGGGTAGCAGGGCCTTTGCTCAAACTGTAACTGACATGGCACACGGTGAGAAATCAACCTTTGTGCTGGCAAGACACTGTGATTCTACAGCTCTGTGCTGTATTGCATAATAGCCCATCTGAACTGAATCAGGATTCTAGGAATTTACACAGCTGTGCTGATGAGTGGCTGGATACTGCGGAAAGATTATCTGAAAATTATGGAAGTGTCTATGTGTTAGGGCGTTGAAGGTCGTGGAAAGTTGTTGTTGTGGAGAAAAGACCACAGACTCTTTTTTTTTTTTTTTTTTTTAAAGATTTTATTTATTTATTTGACAGAGAGAGATTACAAGTAGGCAGAGAGAGAGAGAGGAGGAAGCAGGCTCCCTGCTGAGCAGAGAGTCCGGTGCGGGACTCGATCCCAGGACCCTGAGATCATGACCTGAGCCGAAGGCAGTGGCTTAACCCACTGAGCCACCCAGGCACCCGAGACCACAGACTCTTTAAACTATGTCGTCAACTATTTACCAAAGAGCCATGCCTTCAGGAGGACAGGGGCTGGAGAGAATCCACCAACCAGAGCTGGGTGACTATGTCATCTGAGATTTATTTTGGATACTTAAGATATAACACAAGATTCCCTGGCACCTCATACATTTTCATATAATTTTGGGATCTTCAGGAGAGGGAGCTCCTTGTACTTATAAGTTAACAAATTTGGGACACCTGGTGGCTCAGTCAGTTGAACATTTGGCTCTTAATTTCCGCTCAGGTCTTGATCTCATGGGCTGTGGGATGGAGCCCCGTGTGGGACTCCTCGTTTGGTGGGGGATCTGCTTGAAAAATTCTCTCCCTCTGCCCCTCCCCATACTCACATGCTTGTGCGCTCTCTCTCTTTCTCTCAAAATAAATAAATCTTTAAAAAAATTTTGCAGTAGCATGCATCAGGAAAGTGATTCAAGATAACATTTTGACAACAAAGGGAGTCACAGTCAATGAGATGTAGTATACACTTGAGGGCTGCCTGAGTGGATCAGACAGTTAAGCATCCAAATCTTGATTTCAACTCAGGTCATGATCTCAGGGTTGTGAGATTAAGCCCCATGTCCTAAGATCTCTTTCTTCCTCTTCCTTTGCCCCTCCCCACCAGTCTCTCTCTTCCTCTGAAAACAAACAAACAAAAAGATATGGTATACATTTAAGAAGAGTTTGAATATTCTTTTAAAATGTCTTCATTGGCAACTTTAGAGTTGTTAACTTTTACAATAGTAATAAAAATATACATATTTTAATGACGGGGGAAGAAGATGGTGATTGCCTCATGATTTAGGCAAGAAGAATTCTACAAAGGACACTCATTTCTTCTTTTAGAGAGTACCAGCCAGGAAAAAAGATTTTCATGGAACAAAGGTGAAACTTCATGCAAAATAGAATCACATGGAAAAGGAAAAAGTACAACTATATTCACAGATGATGTGATCTTGTATACAGAAAGTCCTAAAGAGTACAGATACACAGAAAACTATAAAAACTAATAATTCAGCAGAATACAGGATCAGTATTGTATTTCTATACAGTAAGAACAAACCAAAAATGAAATTAAGAAAATAATTGCATTCACAACTGCATTAAAAAGAATGAATTGCTTATGAAAAAAATTTAAGTGGAAGATTTATACATTGTAAACTAAAAAATATCTTTGAAAGAAATTAAAGATTTAAATAAATGGAAAAACATCTTGATGGATTGGAAGACTTAATATTGTTAAGATGGCAGTACTCCACAAGCTGATCTATAGATTTAATATAATTCCTATCAAAAACCCTGCTGAATTTCCTCTCTACAGACATTGATAAGCTGATCCCAAAACTTAAGGGGAAATACAAGGGACCCAGAATAGCCAAAACAACTCTGAAAACAAAAAAAACAGGGATGCCTGGGTGACTCACTTGGTTAAGCATCTGCCTTCTGCTCAGGTCATGATCCTGGGGTACCAGGATGGAGTCCCACATCAGCCTCCCTGGTTGACAGGAAGTCTGCTACTCCCTCTGGCCCTCACACCCTTATTGCTCTCTCTCTTTCTCTCATTCTCTGTCTCTCAAATAAATAAGTAAAATCTTAAAAAAACAAACAAAAATAAAAACAAAACAAAACAAAACAAAAACCCAAAGTTGGACCTCTCACACCTGCCAAAACTTCCTACAAAGCACAACAGTTAAGACAGTGTAGCATGGGCATAAGAGAGACAAATAGATCGATGGAATAGAACTGAGAGTTGAAATAAACCCAACTTGTTGTTAATGAATTTTCAGTAAGGGTCCCAAGATAATTCAGTGAGGGAAAGAACAGTCTTTTTAAGAAGTAGAACTGAGACGGGGCACCTGGGTGTCTCAGTGGGTTAAAGCCTCTGCCTTTGGCTGGGGTCATGATCTTGGGGTCCTGGGATCGAGCCCTGCATTGGGCTCTCTGCTCAGCGGGGAGTCTGCTTCCCTTCCTCTCTCTCTGCCTGCCCCTCTGCCTACTTGTGATCTCTCTCTGTCAAATAAAAAAAAATAAAAAAATTTAAAAAAATCTTAAAAAAAAAAAAAGTAGAACTGAGACAACTGAATATCCACTGCAAAAGAAAGAAACTGGATTCCCGCCTCACACCATACAAAAATGAACTAATCACATGGACTAAATATGTAAGTCTTATAGGTGAAACACATGTGTAAATCTGTGTGACCTTGGGTTAGGCAATGGCTTCTTTTTTAAAAAAAATATTTATTTATTTGAGACAGAGCAAGTGAGGTGAGTGGGGGGAGGGACAGACGGAGAGGGAGAGGGAGAGAATCTCAAGCAGACTCCCCACTGAGCACAGAGCCTCATGTAGGGCTCTGTCTCATGACCTGAGATCATAACCTAAGATCAAAACCTGAGCTGAAATCAAGAGTCAGATGCTTAATGGACTGAGCCACCCAGGAACCTCAGCGATGGCTTCTTAGATGTAGCATCAAAATACAAAAAAGAAAAGAAGAAGCAGATAAGTTAGACTTCATTGAAATGAAAAATTTTCATACTTTAAAGAGCACCATTCCAAAAGTAAAAAGGCAGCATGTGGGAATGGGAAAAAAATATTCATAGATAATATATCTGATAAGGGTTTAGTATCTAGAATATATAAAGAACTCTTACAACTCAATAATAAAAAGACAAATAACAAAATTAAAATATGGGCAAAGGATTTGAGTAGACATTTCTCCAAAGGAGATACACAAATGTTCTCATGGTGGTAGATAGGTGTCCAACAGCAAGAGAGAAGTTTTGTGTTTGTTTTTTTTTTAAGATTTTATTTATTTAAAAGAGAGAGAGAGTGAGTGAGAGAGAATGGATGGGGTGGGGGCGCCTGGGTGGCTCAGTGGGTTAAAGTCTCTGCCTTCAGCTTAGGTCATGATTTCAGGGTCTTGGGATCAAGCCCTGCATCGGGCTCTCTGCTCAGCAGGGAGTCTGCTTCCCTTCCTCTCTCTCTGCCTGCCTCTCTGCCTACTTGTGATCTCTGTCTGTCAAATAAATAAATAAATAATCTTTAAAAAAAAAAAGAGAGAGAGAGAATGAATTGGGGAGGGGGGAGGGACAGAAGCAGACTCTCCTCTGAGCAGGGAGTCCACTGTTGCTGTGGGGCTGGATCCAGGACCCCATGATCACCTCCTGAGCCGAAGGCAGATGCTCATGGCCTGAGCCACCCAGATGCCTGAGAACAAGCTTTCATTTATAAGCACATGTCAAGCCTCCACTTTGGTCATGTTTGCCAATGCCTCATTCACTAAGGACAGACCCATGGCCAAGCCAGATTTATGGACTGGAAAAATAAAAATATATATATAATAAATATAAAATATAAAATAAAATCTCTCTTGCTGGAAGTAACCACAAATTACTGTGATAATTTTGTTTTAATCTGCTATACATACATCCCCTTCTGCCTAGGAGAGTTCCCAGTTTATGCCTATTGTTCTTAAGTAATTGTTTATATACCCACATCACTTTCAAAAGAGATCTAATTTAACTGATAATTATATGGTCTTATATAACAAAATGAGCAGAAGACAGAAGTTCCTTGGTATAAATCCATGTGCCTATCACTTATATTAAGAAATGAAATATTACTGAAACAGATGAAGCCCCCCACTGTGCCCCTCCCACATCAAAACCCCTCTCTGTCCTCTCAAAGGGAAACTACTATTTTGAATTTGGGTGTATATATGCAGTACTAGTAATTGATATGGGAGAAGAGGAAAAGAGTCACAGTAAATATGTTTAAAATCAAGACCAAAAATGTGTGGTAACTAGTGGGAAAACAAAAAAGATTTATGATGTCTTGGAAAATATTTATCAAATATAATATTTATTTATTATAAGATTTATAAGATCTTACATCTATAATTGTAGCTATGTGCTCTTAGAACAAGGGAAGAATCAAATGCTGATTGAAGAGGCAAAATTATTGTTTGGCAAAATGTAGAAGAGTTGTTTGTAATAGCAAAACATGGAAGCAACTTAAATAGACTTCAGGGGAATGGATAAATTGTGATATGCCCACACAGACTAACGGAGCAATGAATTAATGAATTAGAACACATATTCACATGGCTAAATCTTACTATCTATACTGTGACAAGCCAAGTTGCCAAAGAACAGCTACGCAATAATATTTTACATTGTTAAGAAAAATTACCCCAAATTTGGAAATAGGGGCCGAAGAATGGCTGCATTCTTTTCAATGGTATATACAGCATTGTCCAAGAGACCCACCTAAAGCCTCTTTGATTCACTAGGGAAATGACCTTCTTTTTTTTTTTTAAAGATTTTATTTATTCATTTGACAGAGAGAGATCATAAGTAGGCAGAGAGGCAGGCAGAGAGAGAGAGGAGGAAGCAGGCTCCCTGCTGAGCAGAGAGCCCAACGCGGGACTCGATCCCAGGACCCCGAGATCATGACCTGAGCCGAAGGCAGCGGCTTAACCCACTGAGCCACCCAGGCGCCCGGGAAATGACCTTTTGTTGGGTTTACCATTTACTGGTGCTCAGAGCCAAATTCTGTGTGCTTAGATGAACATTCTAAATTGAAAAGTTACAAGTGTTTTTTGTCCAGTAGAGATATAAATTATTTTGGTCCGATACAAAACATCACTGCAAAACTTACTGTTTTATTGCCCATTAGAAGAGTAACTAGTCTTATATTTAATTTTGCAATCTAACTTCCACGTTCTATCTTTGACTATAAATTCTCCAGTCTCTCCTGTACTCCTTAGAAACAGCTTTAACACTTTGCGGATTCCCTCATTAATAGGATAAGTTCATCTTGACACTTGCTCATTTTATATTTGTATGAGTCATAGTTTTAAACTTAAAAGTCATGCTTTAATAATATAAAATTAAGAACATGCAAAACATTGCTATGTGTGTTGTGTGTGTTGTATAAACATGTGATAACAATATAAAGAAAAGTAAAGGAATAATAAACACTAAATTCAAAATAAGTTTCCTTTCTGGGGGATAAGAAGATATGATCTGGAAGGAACACAGAGGGGGCTTCATCTCTTTGGGTAATGTTTTCTTTCATCTCTTTGGGTAATGTTTTCTTTCTTTCTTTGACAGACGGAGATCACAAGTAGGCAGAGAGGCAGGCAGAGGGAGAGGAGGAAGCAGGCTCCCTGCTGAGCAGAGAGCCTGATGCTGGACTCAATCCCAGGAACCTGGGATCATGACCTGAGGTGAAGGCAGAGGCTTTAACCCACTGAGCCACCCAGGCACCCCAATGTTTTATTTCTGAATCCAGTTGTAGGCATGTGGGTTTTTGTTCTTTTATCCTCTATACCATTATAACAAAATGCATTTTATAATGAAAGCTTTAAGTTGTATGGGAATGCAATAGAGCCTCCTTTCTTTGATGTTCTATCTATGCAGCTGCCAATTCATGCCTTCTGTGTTATCCGATGTGTACTGTAGCTAACGCAGTCCAATGTATATTGATTATCCAAGGCACTTGTACTATATTATCTGATTTCTTCCATATTTTTTCCAGTTGAATTGACCAATAATTGACATATCACTGTCTGAGTGTAAGCTGTACAGTGTGATGCTCTGATTTACATATATTGAAATAATTATTGCAATAGGCTTAGCTAATATCCATCATGTCATAGAGATAAAACAGAAAGAAAACAAAATTTCTCCTTGTGATGAGAATTTAAGATCTACTTTGTTACCAACTTTCCTGTACGTCACACAGCAGTGTTAGCGAGAGTGATCCTGCCGTAGCTCACCTGCTTCAAACCTCTTTATCTTAGAACTGGGCGCTTGTACCTCGTGACCGCCTCCCTCTGATTCCCTCTCCCCATCTTCCTATGATTTTATGAAAGGAAGAGATTAGTCATCAAAGCTTTTAACTGGATGAAAGGAAGGTAATGATATTTAGATGGAATGTTTGAGTGGGACTGTTTTTGTAAGTGATCAGGGTATTTGTGCGTATTTTTCTCTTATAAGAACTTCTTTTTTTTAAAGAAATTTTATTTATTTTTTAAATTTTATTTATTTATTTGACAGAGATCACAAGTAGGCAGAGAGTCAGGCAGAGAGAGAGGAAGGGAAGCAGACTCCCTGCCGAGCAGAGAGCTCGATGCGGGGCTTGATCCCAGGACCCTGGGACCAGGACCCTGGGACCATGACCTGAGCTGAAAGCAGAGGGTTTAACCCACTGAGCCACCCAGGCACCCCTCTTATAAGAACTTCTGTTTCTGCATGCAACCTTGTAACCGTGACTTGAAAAGCAAAACCTTTATTGTACAGTGACTAATATAACTCAATAAAAACTAAAAAAAAAAAAAAAAAAGCAAAACCCTAAATAATGAAAATCATTAGTATGGTAGACATTTCATGTAATCTGCAAAACACCCATGTAAAATAGACACATTCTTTCTATTCTCCTTGTGATGAAACAGAGGTACCGAGTCCCTGAATCAGTAATTCAGGAGAAATAACAAAAAGACCCAGTTTATACTCAGCCTTCTGGCTTTTCAGCAACTCCTTCAGGGCTTTAGTAAGGTAAAAAGCAGAAGCATGGGAATCAAAATCTCTTGGGTTTTGTGAGAAAATGTGTTGGGGGTGGCCATGGTGGGTGGGAGGGGTGACTTTAGTTACCCTTTAGGGAAAGGAGATGGGGGAGGGAAGGAGGGGGGATAGGGAGGAGCCAGGGGAGAGAAGGATTTCTCACTTCTCTTGGCCAGGTCTCGAGGGGAAAGTCTATGTGGTTTCTGAGGAGGAGCCACTTTACGTATTTAAATACTAAATTAGTATTTAATTAAATTAGTAAATTAGTATTTAATTAAATTTAAATTAGTATTAGTGAATTAGTATTTCCCACCAACTGGAAAGGGTTAATACCACTTTAAAAAAAAAAAGAACACTCATTTGGCTAATAATTTGTTTATATAATGGGAAGATTGCTTCCATTGGGGGGCTTGCTTTTTCCTTGCAGTAAGAACAAAGGAGTGCCCTAATTTGCTCCTACCTTCTCTTTTGCACACATTTAACCATAAAAAATGTCACAGCAGCAATGATGGACTCTTAAATAAGAGAAAAGGCGAGTTGGCCTACTTTTGAATAATAAAAGTTTATAAACCTACATTGAGCACCCCCAGACAGCAATAAGCATGCAAAAAAAGTGCTCGAAGTAAAGTAGATGAACCCATGATGCTTGTAAAAGTGAGATTTTGGCCTCTGGCCAGAATAGCATTGAAACGCTGGAAAATAATAATTATTTACCTTCCCACAGGTAATCCTGACATTTTTGGCATCTGGCATGAAACTGGAAACATTCTGACAAATTCTGGCCAAGTTCTCCACACAGTCCTCTGTCCTGCAGAGGTGACACCTTTGAATTCAGGCTTCCATGGTTAGAATCTGCAGGTAACATAATGTTTGCACATTAATGTCATTAGAGTCTGTATTTTTTCTTTAAAATTTTATTTATTTATTTATTTAACACAGGGAGAGCGAGATTGAGAGAGAGAGAGAGAGATCTATCACAAGTAGGCAGAGAGACGGGGGAAGCAGGCTCCCTGCTAAGCAGAGAGCCCCATGTGGGGCTCCATCCCAGGAGCCTGAGATCATGACCTAAGCCAAAGGCAGAGGCCTAACCCTCTGAGCCAGCCATGCGCTCCTGGTTTTAAAGGCATGGGCATGATGTCATTTCTTTTTCTCACCAGTTCTTTGAAAATCTTTCTGTATTCCATCATAGGAGGGCATATAGTGGCAACCATTAGCTAGGACAATTTGACATATATTAAAAATTGTTTATATTCTTTGATCCAACAATCACATTACTATGATTATTTATATATGTCCCTCCTCCCCACAAAAAGGTTAATGCATATAATTTTATTTTCTGGAAGGAATCATGAAGAATCTTTTGGAAGAGATAGCTGGTGGGGTGAGAGAAGCCAGCTTTCATGTGTTTGTTCTATATTTGAATTATTTTTAATTTAGTGTCATTATTATTATTATTTCTGATGTCAATGCTTTAAATAAGGGATTGTGGGCCACTTTTCTCTTTGTATTTCTTTCTATTTAAAAGTTTTCTGATGCTTATTTCAATTTTTTAAAGCTATAATTGAGAAGTACATTGGAGTTTCAGTGATATTGGTAATGTCTGTTTCTAAAGCTGGGTGGTAGGCATTTCCATTCTTACTATTCCTTTTGTATTTCATATGTGTAATGTTATGGTTGATGGGTCAAAGATTTGGGAAAATATCTAAAGCTGATCAACTTTTGAGAGACCCTTTTCTTTTTCTGGAAGAATTAATAATTTATATGAAAAAATGATGTTGTAAAAAAGAAGTCTGTCCAACAGAAAATTGACACTTCTCAGCTGAGTGTTTCACATTTATTAGGATACATTTATTATTAATTTACCACATCTTAAAATGAAACATTTCATTTTGAGATGAATTGTAATGTCTGCTGCTTAAAAACCTGAGGCCCTGGTTAGATCATTTGGTGTGTAAGGCAGCCATCTCCTTTGGTTGACTACAAAGTTGTAGCCTCCCAACTGCCTTCCAGAACTGTCCCTGTCGAATTGGTGGCATCCCCTGTCACACACCCCCCCCCCCCCCACCGCCAGAGTTCCTGTGAGGAGTTCTGCTACAGAGCTTATCTCTAGCTTTATGTACTATTTGCTCTCTTATCCTCTGTTAGGGGGGACCCTCCCCGCACTGAGGGAAGGAATTTGGTCCTGTCATTTGAAATCGTGCTGTTCCTCTGTACCTTCTTCTGTCATTTTGCTCTCCATATGGTAATGGAGATAACATAATTGCCCAGTGATCTGTTTTCCTTTCTCTGGACTGAGCTCCTGAAAGTCAGGGGCTGGCTGTGTTATAATCATTGTCTTAGTCTCAGCATCTTGATCAATATCTGGTATGTAGATCAGGGATGACAAATTCCAGGGTCATCTGATACCAATTTCTCATGGCAGTAACCCATCCCAGAGCCTGTGACATGGCAGTAACCCATCCCAGAGCTTCCAGACCCCTCTAGGCAGCTCCTTCTGGTGCCATCACTCATATCAAACATCTACTCTCCCCACCTGCCTCTGCCTCCCCGCCCCACTCATAGGGAAAATTAAAGTCAGCAAATGCTCTCTCAGGTTGGATTAGAACTCATATCTCCTGGTGTCTGGCACTGTACCAAGCTACCACATCACATAGTTTTATTGAACATAATCTTATCTATCCTTTCCAGGGAATTATAAGGCAAGAAAGGACAACTACAAGAGCTATTTTACTCTTTCAACAGATTCAGGAATTGATGTTTAGAAAGATCAAAGTAGGAAAGAAATTCTCCCATATGCAGACTAAAAAACTTATAAAAAGATTGAAAACCAAAATATTTCAGATTTTTTTTTTCTAAGTAGGCTCCAGGCCCATCATGGGGTCCAACACAAGACATGACTCACAACCCTGAGAGCAAGACCTTAGCTGAGATTAAGAGTTGGATTCTTAACCAACTAAGCCACCCAGGTGTCCCAATGTTTCAGATTTTTACTATTGCTTCTTTTAACACTGTTCATTATTCAATTTTAGCTATTTTACTAATTTTAGCTCTTAGGACAATCTTGATAAATGAAGCCCATCCATGAAGGTTGTCAGAAAACACAGCGATCACTTAGTCACTATTGGGCATTGTAACTGACAGGAGGCTTGTATTAGTTCCCTGTTACTGTTGTAACAGATTACCACAAATTTAGGAGCTTGGAATGACACCAGTAGTTTTCTGGTTCTATAGGTCAGAAGTTTGAAATGGATCTCACTGGCCTAAAATCAAGATGTTGGCAGTGATTTTCTTTTCTGGAGGCTCTAGGGGAGAATCCATTTCTTTGCCTTTCTAATTTCTAAAGGCCAACTAGAGTCCGTGGCTCCTAGGCCCCTTCCTCCACCTGCAAAGCCAGCAAAGTAGGGCCAAGTCCTTCTCATGCTACCATCTCTATAGATTCTATTCTGCCCTCCTCTTCCACTTCCTTTTTTTTTTTTTTTAAAGATTTTATTTATTTGACAAAGAGAGATCACAAGTAGGCAGAGAGGCAGGCAGAGAGAGAGAGAGAGAGAAGAGGAGGAAGCAGGCTCCCTGCCTAGCAGGCAGCCCGATGCGGGACTCGATCCCAGACCTGAGATCATGACCTGAACTGAAGGCAGAGGCCTAACCCACTGAGGCACCCAGGCGCCCCCCGTCTTCCACTTCTAAGAATTCCTGTAGCCACATGGATAATTCAGAATAATCTCCCTATTTTAAGGTCAGCTGACAAGCAACCTCAATTCCATCTGCAAACTTTCCCCTTGCTGTGGAACACAATATATTCACAGGTCCTGAGGATTAGGGTGTAGATATCTATGGGCAGCTAGTATTCTGTCTACACAAGGCAAAACTCAAAATATCCTCTCTTTAGGCAGATTTTCCAGGAGTGTTAGGTTTATGGTTCAGCTACCACCTGTCCAGAAAAGTAACAGAAACCATTTGCAAATACCCTAGAGCCCCTGCGTGTCTCTTCTTGATAAATAGTCCACAGGTGCTAATCGGAGAAGAGAGCACCTCTGTGGAGCTACCTGGGCACTGAACGGTTAGGGGAGGGATAGCAGAGGAAAAAGAATATAAGGGTGGGACATGGCTTTTTTGTTTTTGTTTTTCCTATTTGCATTTACATCCCCTTTGCATGACAGGGCACTCTGATATGTGGGTCTCCTTCAAGGTGGAAGCTGTGCAGAGGTCCAGCTGAGCCGGGACTGGTCCTGGGCTGTGAGAATGGGGAGGAAGCTGGGGCAGAACTGGTGGAAACCTGCATTATTAGTCCGTGGGGTGGGAGGGAATTGCAATGATTAGGAAGTTATTTCAATTTCAAAGTGAATGAATCACTCTTCACTCCTGTGCACATTTGAATGCAGCAACCCACTTATAAGGTTGTACACAACGTGAAAGATGGGGGTCATTATTTTGTTCTAATGAACACATTTTGAATATTATTCCCCAACAATTGCCATCTGTTTAAAAGTTCAGGCAAAAATAATTTAATATCACCCCAGCATTGATCTATTTAGTCTACTGCATTGATGCTTTTCCTGAATATTGGAAACCTTAGAATAGAATACCAGAGAAAACATCTGACTTACAAGAAAGTCTTCCAGACCCTGAAATAGAACCCAAAAAGGATTCCAGTAATGATGGCTGTTCTCTGCTCAGGAAACAATGGGACGGGAAGGATATCATGTGTTGTTTTTTGGCTTCAGTTTCTGGTACTGTGAGGTAGGTCCCTTCTGTATAGAGACCAGTGGTGCAATGTCATGGTAATTTTGAGAATTTCATTCAGATGTTGCCAGGTACAGCTGATATAATTAGGGGAAATAGCTAGAAGGAGCCCATTTCTTTCTACATACAAAAAGCTGTGAGTTGGGGCACCTGGGTGGCTCAGTGGGTTAAAGCCTCTGCCTTCGGCTCAGGTCATGATCCCAGGGTCCTGGGATCGACCCCCACACTGGGCTCTCTGCTTAGCTTCTCTGCTTCTCTTCCTCTTTCTCTGCCTACTTGTGATCTCTGTCTGTCAAATAAATAAATAAAATCTTTTAAAAAAAATCTGTGAGTAATTAATATATACAACTTGGAGAGTTTGGAGAGAAGTATAAACCTGTGAAACCATCAGCACAGTCTATGCTATAAACCTATCCATCATTTCCAAAAATATTCTCCTGCCATCTTATTATCATCATCATCATCATCATTATTAAGAATACTTAATGTAAGACCTACATTTCTTGGGAAAATTTTAAGTATGCCGTACTGTGTTTGTAACGATAGGCACTATCCTGCACAGTTGGACTTCTAAGTTTAGGACTTACTCATCTTGCACAACAGGAATTTTGTACTCTCTGACCAATACCTCCTCATTCTCCCTCCACTCAGCTCCCAGCAACCCCATTCTACTCTCTGCTGCCATGACTTTGACTAGTTTAGATTCCTCATATACATGGTATCATATAGCATCTGTCCTTCTGTGTGTGGCTTGTTTCAGTTGGCATAATGTCCTCCAGGTTCATTCGCATTGTTACAAATGGCAGGATTTCTAGAGGGAGCCCACATTATCTTTCATGTCAGAGGGGAGCATTCTTTCCCGTGGGCTTATGGTCCATAAGACATAAGTCTAAGGAAAGGTACATCCTACCTTGGCCCCCCAAGCAGCTCTCGTTTCTGAGATGCTGTTTCCCAGCCACTCCACAGAAGCCCAAGGAAGCTATCTCCTTCTGCCTGAAGACGCACAGCAGCATTATGCTTCCAATGTGGAATATCTTGGGGGCATGCTTGGCATCGGTAGAAGGCAATTCTTATCCTTTACCGTTATTCTGGTTTCTGTAGTTTTGGGTTTGTCAGTGAGCATCTTCTGTGGTTTTATGCATAAATGTTACTATTTAAAGGATTATGGCAGTGAGACTCGGAGGAGGCTGTGGAGAGCACTCAGCGTGACCTGGTTCATACGGGACACCAGGCTTCTAACCAGACTGAGAGCGGAGGAGTCTAGACTGATTTTAAAGAAACACCCTGATGTTCAAGCAGAAAAGAGCTGAGCATATCTACATGACTTTCAATAAAGGAGGCAACTGTTCTTTTCAACTTCTCACGCTGCTAACATTTTCTTTCTCAGCTTTGAAAATTTGCTTTAAAAAGAGATACCAGCCCCTCAGGGCTCTTGACAGTGATGGAGGAGGGATGGTGTTTGGCAGACTTCAAAGCTTCCTGAAGAGGCTCTGAAACTGATACCCTGTAAATTGTCATTCTCAGAAACACTGAACAATGACTTAGAAATGTCTACTCTTTCCAAAGGTAAACAAAGCTTGACCTTAGTATTGACATCTAAGTAAAGCTGTCTTTTAATACTTGCCTTTGCCTTGTTTTGGTAAATCCTCTATTGTATTCAGTGTCTCCGTGATTGTTGTGCTGATACTGTGATAAATAGAGAGACTGAAATTATAAAACAGCTGGAAGAAGCTGGGAATGTCCCAGCTTTGTACGGGATCCGGTGTTGCCCTTGGCTCTTGGGATAAAGCTGGAAGAAAGTTAGGCTGCATTAAGTCCGTATCTGACATGAAATACGATTGAAAATTCTGGTCAAATTCTTGCTGCATCTGTTTGAAGACGTTAAGACTTCTGTTAAAGAGAATTCTCACATCCACAGTCAGCTGGCTGAACACATTCTCTATTTGAGCCATTTGTGCATCCTCCTCAATGAACTTTTCACCCACAGGGAGATCTTTTTCATTATCCTCATGAAAAGGAAACAGGTATTGATATATCTTCCTGAGAAACTGTTCAACCTATGGGGTGGAGGACAAAAATGGAATAAGAAATTAATTTCCTTTCTGGACCATTTCTTTTTTTTAAATCTATTTTATTTTATTACTTCTAAATGGAAAAAAATAATTGACATAGACCATTTTTTATTGTAGATTTTAAAGTCAGTTTACACTGGTCATTCTAAATCAAAAACAATTCTGGGCAAGCTAGGAAATGGTGACTCCTTTTAAGATAATATATTAACACTCTTGTATCTTTGACTTTGATTGTGGAAAGAGGATCTGACATTCTTCCCAAGACCTAAAAAGGCCAAATTTTCAGTATTGCTGACAAGCCACACCTGGTATACTGCAGTGGTTGGGATGCTGTGGTCTAAGTAGAACAGTCTAGGTTTCCCCAAAACTCTGAAAAAGGCTCTTGTCTTTCACCTCTGTCTTAGGGTTTGGGCTGGAGGTTGGTTTGTTTCATTCAGTGGAATGTCGTTAGTGACTTTACGGTCTCTTCTTTCTTGTCTCATAAATTAGTCCATGAAAAGAAAAAAAAAAAACACATTCATGCTATATTATAGATGCCTGATAGAGTTAAATAGGTTACTTAGGGATGGTTATATATTAGTAGCAATCAAAGCCTTCCCTGGTTATTGTCAAAGAAATGAAGCTCTAATTGTAGAATTTTTACACTCAGTGGAAGAATTTTTCAGCAGTCACACCATGCTCTCCGTTTATATGGTGCCTAATTTCGTGCCAGACCACAGTTGTCCTTATATGGTAGTGATGTGGCATGTTGATTGTTATGGTGCATACCAACTAACATCACAACACTAGCATCCCAGTCCTGTTCAAAGAATTCTCCAGGAACTCTTAGATTACTCATGCCTTCCTCAAAAAGTAATCTGGGTTAATTGTCTGCCCCTCTCTCTGCCAGCTTCTATTTCCCTGAATCCATCCACAAACACAAGCCTTAAAGCCCCATGAAACTTTCATAAAATCACACAACTGGCATAGTCAGGAATGGTTCCCAAATCTCCTGCCTTCCAGCCAGTGCTCAGTCCACCATATTCTGGTATAGTGGAGAGTGACTGGGGCTATAAAAACAGAGCAGATGCAATTAACAGTGGAGGCAAATTAACTTGGCAAATGAATTGTCCTAGGGGTTGCTTCCTCTATAATTGGGTATGGCACTGCCAAGTCAGGAACATACTCTAATCAGTGCATGCTCTGATATGGAGAGGGAGATTTCACTGCCTTTCATATTGAGCTTACTTCTTGAAAGGAAGAGAAATTCAGGCCAATACAATAGGAGCCTTTCATGGGGCAGAACTCATCCTATTCAGGTCACCACCCTCTGTGATTCCCTCTGCCTAGATGATAGCCAAAGGGAACAAAAAGAAAACATGCCAGTCCTATGGGACTTGTGTAGGTATGGCTAAAGAGGACGTGAATGTGTGCATATGTGTGTATTTCCAGAAGAGGGCAAGCCTATCGAAAGAGAGATTCAGGAGGCTGAAATGTCTTCGGATGTTTCGCCTACAGGGGAAAAAATTCAAGCAGGTTGAAATCAGAGACTGTGATACTATTATTCAGAATTCAATTCAGCATTTATTAGATACCTGCAATGCTTACATGAAGACAGATAACATATTATGGTCCCTGGCCTCAAAGAGCTTATAATCGAGTGGGAACATGTTCACAAATAACAAGAGGCAGAAAGATTCAGAATATTGCTAACAGAGATACATACAGTGTCATTATAGGGAGAGACAAACACTGAATGGCTATTTGATCTGATAAGTTGAATGTACGTAGGAGGTTCATACATAAGCAAGCATGAATGTTAGATTCTAGATTGTAATTTTATTTTATTTTTTTTTAAAGATTTTATTTATTTGACAGAGAGAGATCACAAGTAGGCAGAGAGGCAGGCAGAGAGAGAGAGAGAGAGAGAGAGGAGGAAGCAGGCTCCCTGCTGAGCAGAGGGCCCGATGCGGGACTCGATCCCAGGACCCTGAGATCATGACCTGAGCCGAAGGCAGCGGCTTAACCCACTGAGCCACCCAGGCGCCCAGATTCTAGATTGTAAAAGGCTAATATCAAGTCAGGCATCTCTATTCTAAATAGTAAAATAAATTAATTTTTAAGAATTAAACTGGAGTAGGTACTTTCAGAATTCTGAAACCTTGAGCTCTATTTTTCCCTTACCGTATTTTTCACAGAAGCCCAACTAGGTTGGCAGGTTGTATAAAATCTCATGCAGTCATTCTCCAGACAAGTCTTGCATTCATCCCAGGAACCTGTCAAAGACACCTGACATAGGCTTTCTTCTTCTTCCAGATGTTCCTGCACTTCATTCATGAGTTTTAGGGCTTCCTAATTAAAAAGGAGAAACAAAGATCCTATTTTCATCTCACAATTCTCTGTGTGTACCATAGCTAATTTTTTGAAATATGCATATTCTGATGTACTTCTTCATTCTTTCTTCGGGCCCCTGCTGCTGGCAGAGCTTGAATCTGCCTTTCTGTTTGATTAAGAAACGAGCACTGTTTGATCCCTACTAGGGACTGCAAATCTCCATCTATCCATTCATGCATTCAACACCTATTTCTTAAGTACTCGCGAAGGGACAGACATTACACTAGATGTGGGTGAACCATGACATGGTCCGTCTCTGGGGGACAACTATAATTTACTTGTGTGCTTGTCTGTCTCTACATCTAGTTCTTGGAAGATGTGGAAAGTGAGCTTTAAAGCTTATAGAGCTTTCAAATGTATTTCCCTTATTTATGCTGCCTTTAATTTTTGTATGTGCTTAAACATTGCACGAAAGTACAACTCTTGTATATCAAATCAAATCTGCCCAGCAAGTTACAATTTAATTGCAGACATGTTGTATTATGGGGGCAGGAGTGGGGGCGCGGTGGTGGTGGGGGGGTGCGGTCTTTCTTCTCGTCTCTATTCCAAGTGCTCCCCCTCGTGGTGCCTTGCTGAATGTGTCCAGGTCCCGCTCTGGGTGATATGGAATCCGGCAGAAAGGACACCTACCTCTGAGAATCTCAGCCCTGCCCCAGGACCTCCCTCAAGGCCAGCATCCCTGCCTAGATTCCTGACCTCCTTTCGTGTGTGGACTTTTTTTTTTAAAGGAAAATTTTTAGGATTTTATTTTTTTTTATTTGACGGAGAGAGAGAGGAAGAGAGAGAGAACACAAGCAGGGAGTGCAGCAGGCAGGGTTGGGAATAGCAATCTCCTCGCTGAGTGGGGAACCTCATGCAGGGCTTGATCCCAGGACCCCGGGATCATGACCTGAGCCAATGGCAGATGCCCAACCAACTGAGCCACCCAGGCACCCCCCACATGTGGACTTTTGAAGACTGGCTCCCTTCAAGCCTGAGACCTAGTTCAGGGGACTGACAAGGTAAAATGGATTCCTCAGGGCTATGGTGACTCCCTTAAGTGAAAAACACATGAGGGAGCAAAGTTCATGTACTTAAAACCAATTTAGTATGCATTTTTACCTAATGGAAGAGAAAAGGAAATTACCCTTCCCTGTCATTAACATGCCAAAGAACCATGTGAGCACCGAGAATCTTTTGAGGATTTTTCTTATCTCCTCGGGCATTGCAGAACAATTTTGGATTCCTACATCTTCTCAAGAAATTTACCCCACCATGGGAGGAAACAATACTGCCCACATTTCCTAAGTCAGTCCCAGTTTTAAATATCCTCTTCATTGTCACCATAAACCAAAACCCCACTATTTCTGATTCTAAACTACACTTGCTGTGTACCTTTGGTCAAATTGCTTAACATCTCTGAGCCTCAATATCTTCCTTAGCAAATAGGAATAGCAATAGGATTTGCCTCTTAAGGCTTTGTATTAAGTGAGATAAGCAAGCAAGCTACCTAGTATGTTATTATCTGTTTCCTTCCACTCGCCTCTAAGACCACAACAAATACCTGTCACCAAATCACCTGTCCCACGTGTTGGTAGTGAAATGTTGTGGTGGAGGAAGATCTCTGGTTTAGGAACGCCCTGCCCATTCCTTTTGTTTCCCCCCCTAGATGTCCCACCCACTGACTCTTCCTGTAGTTTACAGTGTGTCAAAGTCCCATATAAATTTGGTATGCGGTTCAAATCACTTTATGCCCCACCCCCAGGGCTTCCCACTTTTAATTAGTTTCAGATGTTCTGGATAAATATCAGTAGGGAGGGGCTGTGGAGGGGTCCATGATGACACTGGGTCCCCTTAGGGTAGGTGGTGCTCTGTGCTGGGAGACTGGGGGCACCAATCTCATATTTGCTAAGTCATAATTTATCTAAAATATCCTTTATCCTCACGTTAAAGTAATTTTAGGGAGGGAGAGTCAGAGTTAAACGGGTTTTTCCATTTTTAAGTGGACTTTTTGAGTATCCACACCTTAACTGAACTGACATTTGCTTAGCTGACCCACCCCTAACTGGAGCATTCTTTTCATAGTTCTATACTCTTGGCTTTTGGGGAGGCTGAGGGAAGGGAGAAAAACAAAGCCACTGGGTCCCAAAGACAAACAAGTGCTGCCCACTGACTTTCTCCCCAGTCATTCATTACAGTGCTGGATTACCAAGTTCATGAACATCATGAGCTCGGTTTCCTTAGCTGTAAAGTGAAAGTAATGGGTTACACAGATGTTGGAAGGATTACATGTGATACTGTGTTTTTTTAAAGGGGCTTTAAATGCTATTGAGTGTCATTATTCCCAGGGCCAGCTCACAAACCCACTGAGGAAGAATCCAGCTCTGGGGGCTTCCACAATTTCCTCATAAGGAGCTATTTTCAGTTTCCTTAGATCTTTTGCTTGCTGCCCAAAGGGAGGAGGGCTTGCAGCTGTTAATCAGGTGACCTCCTTTCTTTGCAAGGGACCCTATGTGACATGGGGTGTGGCCACAACATCAACCAGTCTGGTGACAGCCTCATAGGTAGGATTGGGTCAGACTGTCACACAGCCCTGCTCCAAAGGCTTAAGGGATGGCCAGAGGCCATTGTGCTCAGAAATAAAGAATTCCAGCAACTCCCTGCAGTTTGGGGGCCCCCTGTTCACATGTAGGGGGAAATAGGAAAACTTCCATCTTTATGTTTTAACATAAAATTGATGGTAGGGGGAGGAGACATGGGGAGTTGTTCAATGGGTATAGAGTTTTGGTTTTGCCAGAGGGAAGGGTTTCTGGAGCTTGGTTGCACAGTGGTATGTAGGTACTTAACACTAGTGAACTATAACACATAAAAATGGTTAAGATGGTTGATGTGATGTTATGTATATTTTACCACACCTACAACTTTTTAAAAATAAAATTTAAAAGTAATTGACTTAGAAGTAATTGACTCTCAAGTAAAAATTTAAAATATTTTCCAAATTATTTCTGTTATAGTTTTGATTTCTTCTTTAAGGGTAATGTTGGAAAATAATTTTAAAAAATAATTGAAGTGTTTTGAATGTTATGTTCATTGTTAATGGTATTAAACTGGGAGCCATGCTATGCTCATAATTTAGAAATATTTTAAGGTTTGTACTGTAGCATATGAACAATTTTTTTTTAAAGATTTTATTTATTTATTAGAGAGAGGGAGAGAGAGCAAGCACAGGCAGACAGAATGGCAGGCAAAGGGAGAGGGAGAAGCAGGCTCCCTGCCAAGCAAGGAGCCCGATGTGGGACTCGATCCCAGGACACTGGGATCATGACCTGAGCCGAAGGCAGCTGCTTAACCAACTGAGCCACCCAGGCATCCCGCATATGAACAATTTTTAACAGTCCCTGTGGACATTTGGATGTATAATCGACCCTTGAAAACATGGGTTTGAATGCATGGGTCCACTTACATGTGGATTTTTTCCTATAAATACAAGACAGTACTGTAAATGTATTTTCTCTTCTCAGTGATATCCTTAATATTTTCTCCTTTATTGTAGGAATACAGTATATAAGGGAAATAACACACAAAATGTGTTATTTGACTATTTATGTTATTGGTAAGGCTTCTGTCAACAGTAGGCTATTAGTAATTCAGTTTGGGGAAGTTAAAAGTTACATGCAGATTTTTGACTGGAGGTCAGCACCCCTTTCCCCTGCATTGTTCAAGAGTCAACTGTAATGTGTATTTCCCTTTGCTAAGGTTCATAGTTTGAACTACAGTGATTAACTAAAGGTATTTGAATAAAGGAGTATGCTGAGGTACTATTTAGTATACACTAGGACGGTCTTGTGGTGCCATCACATGTCACCAACTGCTCAGTAGGACCCTGGGGAAGTGGGGCCCTCCACGTTCACGGAGCATAGACACTGGTTCCCTTTCTCTTTATTCCCTTGAAGCTGATTGCAATTTAAGAAGATGCAGGTAAATGATCCTTTTATTATCTAGTTTTAACTAGACTAGCCTTCACTAAATGGACAAGTGGTTTTAAAAGATTCCTGAAAAAAAAAATCTGGCAGATTAAAAAATATGAATTATTTCAGCTCAGATAGACAAGAAGCAAATGGCAGAGCTGATACTTCTTCATTATAAGCTCTTTTTTGGTCATGTGACAAAGTAAAACTGTGATCTAATTAGATCTGGGAATCAGCTAAAAATAATTTCAGAATACAGGGCACCTGGGTGGCTCAGTGGGTTAGACCTCTGCCTTCAGCTAAGGTCATGATTTCAGGGTCCTGGGACTGAGCCCCTCATTAGGTTTTCTCCTCAGCGGGGACCCTGCTTCCTCCTCTCTCTCTGCTTGCCTCTCTAACTACTTGTGATCTGTTTGTCAAATAAATAAATAAAATTTTTTTTTTAAAAAAGTAAAAAAAAAAATTAAAAAAATTCCAGAATACTATCTAGAAGATTATTTGAAATATGGACTGAATACCCATTCTGGCAAGTGATGAACCTCACCCTTGAGATGTTAATGATTATAATTCATGTGTGTAATTTATAAATAAATTAATGTATATAAATTTAGGAGTGAATGCTAATAATAATTTTAGTAATAGGGATGGGAGATCAAAAACCTTTGGAAACCACAGAACTAGCCTGAAATTTCTGTGGCACTTTTGAAACAATATCCCAAGTCAGAAGGAATTAAGATAAAGTCTTTTTAAGAAAGTAGCACTTCCCTAACAGACAAATCCTCCAAATTCCTGGATTTGGAGTCCTGCAAAGGTCTACTCTGCCAGGACTGTGTTCTTAAGAAATTTGAAATTTCCTCAAACTTTTCCTCTACTAAGAGCTGCTGTCCAAAAAATCCATTATTAGGGGAAAGAAGTAATTTATCAATTGTACTAAGAAATGCAATATTTATGGTCTAGTTATATTTAAGAACAGGTGCTATTCTCAATTACTGTACCTGCTTTTCTTCTCTGCATTTCTTCAGGGTTTTCATCAGATTGGTATGTTCCTCCTCTCTTCTTTCCATCATGGTTTTCATCTGCTTCATACCAATCAAAGCCTTCTTCACCTCTTCCTCTACATCTATGTCTCCAGCCTCAGAAAAACCTAAAAGATACATTGTAGTTTTTTCCTTTGAGATCTGATTAGATTACAATGTATCAGAATTACAATGAATTCACCAACTTTTCACTGTCAGACTTTTACCACATCAGACTCTGAAAGCAGATGACAACGAATCAGCTGTCAGCTGCCACAGGGACACAGCTGCCACATGGAGGATACCTTCTAGTCCTTGCTTCTGAACTAGATGAGTCAGAGTTCACCTAACCTCATTCTTGTCATTTTCCTCAGGGCCTTTTTCCATGTATCCTTTTTTTTTTCCTTTCACTTAAAACTCAAGTGTGTTATATTAGAAAAATATTGAAATCTTCATCACAGACTATTTATATTAAATGCCCAACTGGGAACCTCAAACACAGTGAACAATTTCCCGTTCTTTCAGCTTTAATTGCCTCTCCAGGAGGCATCAAACCTAGAAAGTATCTCATATAATGCAAGGTTCTTTAATAACCTACTGGACATCTCTCACACAACTTTAATAAGCCTGTAGTGGGCATAAAATTCATTATCATCCTCTCTTTGCAGTCAGTAGTCAATGTGGCTTCCAAAGGAGCTTATGCTTGCTTCCAAATTTAATATTACACATCCCTAAAGTGACATTTTAACTAATATATTTTTCTAAGTGTTCAGTACTCAAAACATGTACTATCAAGCAAAGGTCACAAGTTAAGGAGCATAGACCAACTAGATTCGATGTCATTATAACCCGATCTTCCACTATGTCAAGAATAACTACACAGATTACTTTAATTGTTTAAATTTTTCAAGTGCTAGAAAAGAATTTCACTGCTCATTAAAACTGTGCTTAGAGGACACCAAACATCTGGACGATACCAAGAAATGCAGTCCAAAAGTTGGCAAGTTTTATCTGTATGATAGCAAACATCTGGATATGTGAACCTTCTCAGATACTCGACTGGAATTTTCTATTTTTATTCCAGATGTTTGGCGTCATGTCTACTTGGTTTAAGTGCCTAGAGAACCTCTCACTGTGAAATTAGAAGGCCGAAATGAACACGGTTATCTCTCAACTGTAAATCACTGCAAATGCCAGCAGGACATGCAAACAGGCAAACAGGACACAGCACAGATAAAGAAACCAAACTTACCCTTCAGGTTTCCATGGGTATCGGTTTTGTCCTTCCAAGTAGGCGCACAGTGACAATCTTTCAACCATAGCAGATACACAATAAACACCAAGAGTGATGGCTTCATGTTCCTGCTGTTACTGCAAAGGAAAAATAAACCTGTACCAAATGCCTTCAATTAGGTTCGTTTTCGCCAGCATCAATTGAAAACACATGGTGATCCAAAGCATTTTTCTGTCAATTTTTCTTTATGACTTTAGACAAGTTATGCTAATATGCCCGAGACATAAGGAGACTTGGAATATAAATTTTAAAAAAGACAACTTAAGTCCCTATTTTGTTTACATTCTTTCTGACAGCTAAATAAGATCATCTGAAGTATTTGAACTTCAAGATAATGAATAGTATGGATCACAGCCCCATAGAATTCATACTTCATTTTATGTTCTTGTCAATAGTAAACATCCTGAAGCACAGAATTAGTTAAAATTCTGAGAGTTCAAGCAAGTTTTTACCTAGGTAAAAATAGCCTCACAGATTTTTCCCATATGTCTTATAAAACCATCAAGATATATAAATAGTGCACAATTAAATTTTTTCTTCTCAGATAATGAATTTCCTTTTAAATTCAATTTGATGTGCTTTTTAAATAAACATTCCAAATATAAATGTATGCTTTTTTAAAAAAAGCTCCTCAAGCCCCCCAAAACTCCCAAAAATGTATACTTTAATGAAGTTAAATATATAAAATAAGTTAGTTAGTAACTTCTCCCAAAGGGATATTTATCTGCATTTTGTATATTTGTTATTTTGGAACAAAATTTTTGCTATTTAATCAATATTTGGATTATCTTTTTAATAAAATAACACCAATACTAGTAGCTACAAACTTATCACATTTTACCTAAATCTAGATCTATCATTTGAACTAGTCTTCTCTTTCTGTTAAGATCCTGTTTATAAAATTAAGCCTGTTAATATATTTACCACTAACTTTGCAGTATCTCTCCAGTGAGGCTGCCACCAGCTTCTGAAAGGTCCTTCACTTTTCTCTGATTTAATTTTGATCCGTGTCAGGGATTTAGCCTTGTTCTATTAATTTGATGACACAGTTCTTAATCCTCTTTACCTAACATTTGGAGATTAAGAGTATGGTTTAAATTTGGTAGGATTTAGATAGAAACACTAGAGGGCGGGCTGTGCACGTGATCAGGAACAATGACCCTGAGTTATTTCATTTTACACAATTTTTTTTTTTTTAAATTTAAAGTATAGTTGACATAAAATATTACATTAGTTTTCAGGTAAACAACGTAGTGGTTTGACATTTATACACCTTATGAAATGATCATCATGATAAGTCTAGTTACCATACATCTGTCACCATACAAAGTAATTGTAATATTATTGACTATATTATCTATACTATAATAAATATAAATGTAAATAATGCTGCAATAAACATAGGGGTGCATATATCTTCTTGAATTAGTGTTCTCATTTTCTTCAGATCAATAACTACAAGTGGAATTACTGAATCATATGGCAGTTTTTAATTTTTTGAGGAACTTCCATGCTGTTTTCCACAGCAACCGCACCAAATTATATTCCCACCAACAGTGCTTGAGGGTTCCTTTTTCTTCCCATCCTTGCCAACACTTGTTATTTCTTTTTGATACTAGCCATTCTGATGGGTGTGAGGTGACATCCCATTGGGGTTTTGATTTGCATTTCCCTGATGATTAGTTATTTGAGCATCTTCTCATGTTTCTGTTGACCATCTGCATGTCTTCTTTGAAAAAATGTTTATTCAGGCCTCTGCTCATTTTTAAATCAGATTGTGGGGTTTTGGGTATTAAGTTGTATGAGTTCTTTGCACATTTTGGATATTAACCCTTTTCGAATATATCATTTGCAAATATCTTCTTCCATTCAGTAGGTTCCCTTTTAGGTTTTGTTTTTTTTTTGATAGCTCCTTTGTTGTGCAAAACCTTTTTAGTTTGATATAGTCTCTCTTGTTTGATTTTGCTTGTTGCCCTTTGCCTGAGGGGATAGATCCAAAAAAATACTGTTAATGACCAATGTCCAGGAATTTACAAACTCTCTTTTCTTTTAGGAGTTTTATGGTTTTGGGTCTTACATTTAGGTCTTTAATACATTTTGAGTTTATTTTTGTGTATAGTGAAAGGAAGTGGTCTGGTTTCATTCTTTTGCATTTAGCTGTCTAGTTTATCCAACACCATTTGTTGAAGACATTATTTTTTCCCCATTGAATTTTCTTGCCTCCTTTGTTGTAGATTAATTGACCATATACTTATTTCTTGGCTCTGTATTCATTTCCATTGATATATATCTGTTTTTGTGCCAATACCACACTTTTTTTTTTTTTTTAAGATTTTACTTATTTATTTAACAGAGAGAGATCACAAGTGGGCAGAGAGGCAGGCAGAGAGAGAGAAGGAGAAGCAGGATCCCCACTGAGCAAGAAGCCCAATTCGGGGCTTGATCCCCCACACTGAGACCATGACCTGATCTGAAGGCAAAGGCTCAACCCACTTAGCCACCCAGGCGCCCCAATACCACACTGTTTTGGTTACTTTAGCTTCATAGTATAGCTTGAAATCAACCAAGCTGATACCTCCAGCTTTGTTCTTCTTTTTCAAGATTGCTTTGGCTATTCAGCGTCTTTGTGGTTCCATTCAGGATCATTTGTAGGATCATTTGTTCTAGTTCTGTGAGAAATGCTATTGGTGTTTTTGTAGGAATTGTATTGAAACTGTAGATGCTTTGGGTAGTGTGGACATTTTAACAGTATTAATTCTTCCAGCCCATGAGCATGGTATATTTATTTATGTCATCTTCAATTTCTTTCATCAATGCCTTATAGTTTTCAGAGAACAGGTCTTTCACCCCTCTGGTTATATTTCTATGTATTTGGTTCTTTTTGATGCACATGTAAATGAGATTTTCTGAATTTCTCTTTCTGCTAGTTCATTATCAATGCATAGAAATGCAGTAGATTGTTGTATATTGGTTTTATATCCTGTAACTTTACTGAATTCATTTATTAGTTCTGGTAGTTTTTGGTAGAGTCTTTGGGTTTTCTATATATAGTATCATGTCATCTTTAATTCTTTATTTCTTTAAATCTTTATTTCTTTAAATCTTTATTTCTTCCTTACTAATTTTTTTTTCTTGTCTGATTGCTGTGGCCAGAATTTCTTTCCAGGTCTACATGGAATAAAAGTGGCAAAAGTGGGCATCCTTGTCTTGTTCCTGATCTTAGAGGGAAAGCTTTCAGCTTTTCACCATTGAGAAATTACTTACATGTGGAATCCAAAAACAAAGCAAAACAAATGAACAAACAAACAAACAAACAAAAAACCAGTCTCTTAAATACAGAGAACAAACTGGTGGTTGCCAGAAGGGAGGTGGCTGGGGAGATGGGAGGAATAGGTGAATGGGATTAAGAGTACAAACTTCCACTTATAAAATATATAAGTCATGGAGATTAAAAGTACAGCATAAGGAATTATAGTCAATACTATTGTAATAACATTTGAGACATATGGTGACCATGATAAGTAGTCAGTGTGAGTATTGTAAAGATTTGTCAAATCACCATGTTGTACACATGAAACTAATATAGCTCTATATGTCAAGTAAACTTCAGTAACAAATTAAAAAAAAAACATTAAAATGATGACATATCACAATTAAGTGGGATTTATTCCAAGGGTGCAAGGATGGTTCAATATCTGCAAATCAATCAGCATTATTATACCAAATTAACAAAATTCGGATAGAAATCATACGATCATCTCAACAGATGCAGAAAAAGCACTGGACAAAATTTAACATCAATTTATGATGAAAACTCTCAAAAAAGCGGGTATAGAGGGAACATACATTAGCATACCTTAACATAATGAAGGTCGTATATGACAAACCCACAGCTAACATCATCCTCAGTGGAATGGATGAATTGGGCAGGACAGGTCCACAGGGGACATCTGGGTAGGGTGAATGGTGGTAGTAAGGTAGATGGGGAGTATGAGAATGCCATCCATCAGTGCCAGGCCAAGTGTAGAAGGAGAGTAAGGAAAATGGTGCCTGCAAGCATTTCCATCTTCAGAGAAAATTCTTACAATCTTCTGTTCCTTTTTCACATGCCATAAAACTAGTCAATAAATCTCTTTTGCACATGGCTTGGGAGATTTTCATACTCTTCTCTCTGTGCTGGGTCTCAGAATGAGTGTGTTTGTGCAGAGGCTCTTTGAGAGTGCAGGCTCAGTTCTCCTGGAGTTAAGCCCTACTGATTTACAAAGGCAGATGGTTATGATGGCTCATCTTCCCTGTGCAGGACCCCAGAGCTGGGGTGCTTAGTGTGAGGCTTGAACCCCTTGCTCCTCAGGGAGAACCTCCACATTGTGACATTTCTCCCACACGTGGCTCACTATACCAGGGGTGTGGGTCCTGACTAGATAGCATCTCTATCCCTCCTACCTGTATCGATGTGGCTTTAACTTTTCCTTTATATCTTTAGATGTAGAAGAGCTATTCCACTAGTCTGCACATTGTTCTCAGAGAGAGTTGTTTTATATGTAGTTGAAATTTTTGTGTGTCCATGGGAGATGGTGAGTTCAGGATCTTCCTGCTCTGTCATCTTGATCTTCTCTCCTCTACAAAATATGTTTTGATAGGATTCATTAAAGCTTTCAACATATTTTTTTAAATTTGAAATTTATGATATGTATATTCCTATGTAAGCCAAACAAATTTTTTTGGAAATATAAGCCATAATATGAAGTTGAGTAAGTAAACTCTTAGATAAAACAATTTGAAGATTATTTATATAGGTGTCTGATGTCTGGCATTTTTTGATGATATGCAAACACATTTTAAGTAGATAAATGATAAAATCTAGCATATAAATAATGCAACAGATAGTATTTCAGGCCCCCTATAATTTGATAATTGATGGCTTGAATGAAAATTCAGCTAGTGATTTGTTTAACAACAATTTGGAGAACTCTTGGTCACCATAGCCAGTTATAGTCTGGGTCTCTCTGGCTACTGAAATCTCAACATCATCATGGGTGCCTTTAAAGTTTTGAGGGACTAACTGGTCAATACTTATTATGTGGTTAGTGCTTTCTAAGTGGGTCACACTGACTCTTCTGATCTGGTCCACCTACCTATCAACGGCCCTTAGAAGTTGGTCCTTGTGTTTGAGCAGACTGCTGTTTGGAGTTTATCTATGTTCCACTTGGGCACCAGGATGGGCAATTACAGGACACATTCAAAGTCCAGCCCACGCCCTATTTCAGAGGTCTTGATTACCTGCTAATTCTGTTTTAGTTGGAAACCTCTTAGCCTCTATTGGAAAACAGATCAACTCAAAGCAAAACTTGAAATATTATTATGTTAAGTAGCCTAATGTCACTTTTTTTTTTTAAAAGATTTTTTAATTTATTCATTTGACAGAGATCACAAGTAGGCACAGAGGCAGGCAGAGAGAGAGGAAGGGAAGCAGGTTCCCTGCTGAGCAGAGAGCCCGACATGGGGGGCTCGATCCCAGGACCCTGAGATCATGACCTGAGCTGAAGGCAGAGGCTTTAAACCACTGAGCCACCCAGGCACCCCATCACTTTTGAGCAACTATAGTCCACACCTGTCAACATATGTGTCCTATCCTGAGAAGTGACTAGTTGGCCAATGGAAGAAACAGGGCTTTGGGTGTTTTTCTCAGGAAGAGAAGAGCACAGTTCTGGAAATGTTAGAGGAAATTATCCAGTGCTACTCTGACCCTGAGAGCCCTTGTGCATTAGTTTGCTGTTGTCCATGTTTGGGACCATTTGAAGTCATGGCTGACATCTGCACACTCTTTCTCAGCAAACCCAAATTTTGTTGAAAAAGAAAGCTGTTGGTTAGGAGGTCCAGTAGTTCATCCTAAAGTAGAAGTTTTTGTTTTTGTTTTTGTTTTCTCTCTGTAACCCATGTTCCCCCTTTAAGTGTAGTTTTTGAGAGCACAAGTTTATTGCTAACTAGTACTAAGTACTTTTAAAATATCCCGAAGCTTCCAAAAAGTTTCTTCCTGTAATTATTTCATCTGTTTTCACAGCTGCCATTTTGTTCTTAAGATTAAGCAATATTTCATATGAACCCCTTTACTTTTATAATTATGGTGTCATTATGTTTAAGATTTAAGTGGATTATAAAATATCACAAATAACAACTTGGTAACTAAGGAGCAAGGTCATCTTAGTTAAGAAGGACAGCAAGAAGATGTGTTCAGTATCAACCAAGACATAGGCTGAAGAGTCAGACATATGGACTTCAGAATGTCAGCTACACCACTAAGATCAGGCTTAGGCAGAGTGTCTTAGATATGTGGCCAAAATAAATATGTGGCCATACTAAAGTCACCCCAGATTGGATTTGTCCATCCTGCCTGCCACTGGCATAGCCAGACAACCTCTGGACTTCCTATTGGGACGCTTACTTGGCAGAGAGCAGAAGAGGAAGCCTGTGCCATTTGTGCGGTTTCCTGTGTGCAGCCCAACTCCAAGATGCTATGTCAGTGGTCCCCTGCAGTTGTGCCACCCAGGAGCCCTGCATATGTCCTTTACACAAGCTGGGATTTGCTGACTTGCACCAGTAAGGTCAGAAAGGGAAGGAAAGAAAGTGAATCCCTAATGCATTCTCACAACCGATGAGATCATGGACTAGTGGATTCTCCATGAGTCAAATAACCTACTTTTGCTTGGGAGGGGAGGAGGCAAGACTGTTAACCCGGTAGAAGTTCCTCCCTAGTAACATGAAGATGTTCTCCTATACCAACACACACACACATACACACACACACACACACACACACACACACACACACCAAAGATGGAATGCATGAAAGAAGTAAAATAAAAGGGGTGCCTGGGTGGCTCAGTGTGTTAAGCCTCTGGCTTCAGCTCAGATCATGATCTCAGTGTCCTGGGATGGAGCTTCGCATTGGGCTTTCTGTTCAGCAGGGAGCGTTCTCCCTCTCTCTCTCTGCCTGCCTTTCTGCCTACTTGAGATCTCTTTTTCTCTGTCAAATAAATAAATTAAATATTTTTTTAAAAAGTAAAAGGCAAAAGATCAAATATTAAAGATCCAAATTAGGGATGCCTGGATGGCACAGTGGGTTAAGCCTCTACCTTCAGCTCAGGTCATGATCTCAGGGTCCTGGGATCAAGCCTCACATAGGGCTCTCTGCTCAGCAGGGAAGCTGCTTTCTCCTTTCTGCCTGCCTCTCTGCTTACTTATGGTCTATCTCTCTCTGTCAAATAAATAAAATCTTTAAAAAAAGAGATCCAAATTATTTATGTGGATTATGTAGATTATAATAGTAATCAATTTCACTAGGTTTCTTTCTCCCTTTCCTCCCTTCCTTCTTTCTCTCTTTCCTTCTTTCTTTATCTTTGTTCATTTAGCCATTTATTTAATAAACTTAAAGTATATGATTCATATTACAAAGCTAAATTTGAGAAGTAGAGTTCTCTTTTAAAAATTGCTTCCTGGGGCACCTGGGTGGCTCAGTGGGTTAAAGCCTCTGCCTTCAGCTCAGGTCATGGTCCTAGGGTCCTGGGATCGAGCCCTACATCGGGCTCTCTGCTCAGCAGGGAGCCTGCTTCTCCTCTCTCTCTGCCTGCCTCTCTGCCTACTTGTGATCTCTGTCTGTCAAATAAATAAATAATCTTTAAAAAAAAAATTGCTTCCTTTAGGGAGCCTGTGTGGCTCAGTTGGTTGGGCGTCGGCCTTCGGTTCGGGTCGTAACACTGGAGTCCCGGGATCAAGTCCTGCATTGGGCCCCCTGCTCAGTGAAGAGTCAGCTTCTCTCTCTGCCCTTCATCCCCAACCCCCTCAAATAAATCAATAAAATATTTTTTAAAAATTGCTCCCTTTATAGGCAAAGGTTGACTAACTCACTGACAGAAAGGGCCAGTGGTATAGTATAAAGGTCACTGATTTGAGAGGTCAGTTTTCATCAGAATCTCTGCCACTCTATGCACTCCAGACATCTGTGTCCTCATCTAAAAATGAGAAATAATGAAAAAAAAATCTCAACCGTTAACTCCAGTTCTAAAGTTCTGTGATTAATATTCACTTATTGTCACCAAGCTTCATTATAGTTTGAGTATAATAAATGAGTTGAATCAATCTGTAAAATAAAACATTACAACGAGCATATCTCTCTTACAGAGTTGCTGAATGTGTTCTTTAGTTAATACAAATGAAAATATTGTGTTGAGCCATAGAACACATGTAACTGAAAGATAGACTTAAAACTTCCTTAAAAAAATTCAGACTGAACTAAAATTATTTTAGGCTCCTATAATATAGTCAGCAAAAGTAGGCACTGAACTCAGACTTCAAAATCTTTAATGAAAAAGATCAAGCTTGAATACAGTATGAAAAAATTATATCCCACTTAACCTCATTATAAAGTCAGAATTTATCTGTACAGATAAGTACTGCATAAATTTAATTATTGATCAGGATGCATATAAATACTAAATACATTCTAAAATTTCCATTATATTCAGCATAGTGCTCCCCTTGTTTCCGGTGAGCTCAGCTCTCAGAATAGCGTATTCAGCAAATGTGTATGGGGCACCGATTATGTCCCACACATGGAGGAAATGACAGGAAGAAAACAGAGGCTTTCTGCTGTCTGAGAGTTCATGCTGCATTCTAATGGGAAGGAAAAGGACAATACACAAATAAGCATATAAGTAAGAACACATCAGAGAATGAAAGCTGTTACAAAAAAATAAAATGGGGTAATGTGATTTTAAGTAATTTGAAAGGGGAGGGGCTACTATAGGTAGCCAGTCAAGGAAACTTTTAAACCAGTGCTGCTTAAATTTTATCATGTAAATGAACCACATGGGAATCTTGTGAAAATGAAAATTCTGATTCAGTATGTCTAGCTGGGACCTGGGATTCTTCATTTCAAATAAGATCCCATGTGATACCTATGGGTCTTGGACCACACTTTGAGAAGCAAGCATCTTAAGTATTTTTCCCCTATGGCATTCCCGTACTTAAATCCCTTCAGTTAATTCTCATCGACCACAGAGGAAAGTTCAGTCAGAGCATGTAACTCCTGGCTCAAAAGTCTCCAGTGGCTTCTCATTTTCCTCAGAGCAAAATCCGAAGGATTTATAATGGCTTACAAGCCTCCTCAAGACGTTATCCCCTCTGAAACTATCTGCTCTCATCTCCCTTTACTCTCTTCTTGTGATATCAACTCTAGCTTCCCTGGCCTTAAGGATGTTCCTGGAGTATGTCAAGCGTGATCTTACTATAGGGCCTTTGCATGGCTAATCCCTGTGCCTTGAATGCTTTTCCTCCTTCCTTTACTCAACTGTGTGCACAAATTACCTTCTCAGTGTGACCCATCCAATGACATGAGGTGTGTTTCCCTCTTTTTAAAACAGAGGACAACCAACTCCCCTGCATCTCATTCCTGGTCTCCCTTATACCCTCTTCTTATGCTTTTGCCATAACACTTAACAGCTGCTAACAGATTATAAAATTTATGTGTATATTATATGTATTACTTATTTGTATTCTTCTGAGAGGGCTTTGTTTCATAGTCTAATAAATCTCAAGTGCCTAGCACATTGTGTGTGTGTGTGTGTGTGTGTGTAATGAACAGAATTGCATAGCATACTTACATGGCCAGATTCTGGTCTATTTCTCCTATCTCTAACTGCTTCCTTCCCTATACTTAGTGGCCCAGCAGTCCTAAACTTCTAACGGTTACATGAATACTTCATAGTTTATTTTCTCTTTGTGCTACATTTTGCCCCTTCCAGGTCTTTCTTCCACTTTTTACTTATTCTTCAATGTTCAAGATCAAGATGCATTTACTTATTTCCATTCTCAGGACATTCTTGATAGGGCCCTGCTTTCCTATACCATTCTCTATTGTATATACCTCTATTAATATACCTCTATTAATGCACACTCCCTCCTTTATTGCAAGGGTTTACATATCAAACCGGTCAAGGTCTGGAAACAGGAAACAGAAGGTACACTTAGATGAAATCGTAAGAATAATTTTATGAAGGGGCCATTTGCAGAAGTGGGCAGAGCTAAGGAAATGGATCACTGGATACAGGACCTCAGTGAGTGCTAGAACTTTGGAGAAGAGAATTGGAATATAGGGAACAGCCAGAGCAGCCACACCAAAACAATGTCCCCCATTTGCTGAACTCAACCCAAAGCCATGAAGCTCTAGGGTGCCTCTGAGACATAGTTCATAGAGACTGAATTCTGAGGACATAGAGGGAGGCAGAGAAACATAGAGAATGGATCTGGGGAGAGGGTGGCAAACAAAGGCCAACCAACATATATGTTCATCTCCCCAGTAGGTGGATGATTCCTGAGGGCAGGACCGTTTCTCATTCATCATTGTATCCCCAGAACCCAGCACAGGGCTTGGTTCAGAATGATCATTCAGTTAATTCTTGAGGATGTAAACTATAATATTAGGGTGTATACTACATTTAATTGAATATTTGTAGGAAGGTAGGCAGGAAGGCTGGCAAGATAATTACTTTCAATCTTTGACCAATTTTCATTCATTTCTACACAGAATTTTAAAAAAATGTTTTTTGATATCCTATCTAACTTAGATGATAATAGTATGAACAGGACAGAATCTACTATAAGAGTTAATTTTGGTCATCCTGCTTTGCTGAGTTCAATCTAATAACCCCCAAGGCAACATAAACCTGGAAATAAAAGTACCCATGTGAGACTATCAGCCTAAGATCCAAAGCATTAGAATTACAAAATATTTCAATTAGTGATGCTTGTCTACTAATTGCACAACATCGTCTCTGGGTCCTGGCTTGAGAAGGCAATGACTAAAAACTTGTTGACCGTATAGGGTCAGGTAAGCCAGGTAGGTTTTTGAGACAGGGAGTAATCCAGATACTCTGATGATACCTGGGGGGCCATCAGGTAGGGTGACCAGCTGTCCTTGTTTGCTTGGTACTGTTCCAGTTTTAGCACTGAAAACCTTCAGCTTGAGGAACTCTCAGTCCCATGTCAACTGGGACAGTTGGGTACCCTACAATTAGGGTCAATCGAAAAATACAGAGTGTGATCCCTCCTGATAGAATTTCCTTAAGAGGTGTTATTCAAAGATGACTCAAGCTACTGTAGCTCTTTGACAGTTCATTGATGAACTAGGCAAGAAGTCCTAAGAATTAGTCAAGTCCTAAAAACTAGTCAAGAAGTTCTAAGAAAAACCCTACACTGCCTGTATTCTCTTAACCTCAAACCTTGCAAAACAGCTTGATCTAATCGGGTCCTCAGGTGTAAAATCATGTACTGTAGCATATTCATAGAAGTAACAAACCTTTCTTTGCATTGGTTTCCAGGTGTATTTCTAAACACTTTGCCAGCCTTCGCTGTAAACTGCAAGCCCTTGTTCTAGCTATCTGCAGGAGGGATATGCACAGACAGCTCTTGTACCCATGGCCATTTCTGATCTCTGTATCTGCTAAGTGAGGAAATGGTTGAGAACAACTTAACTTTTTGCAGCAAGTCTAGCTTGTTCAAACTTTTGGCTGAAGTATAGAAACTCGATACGCCATAAAACTGCCTGGTTCTTGAACAAGATAAACTTATTTTATTAGTGAAAACATCATATAGGTACCGATTTATGTATCCTTTATGTAAGTACAGGAAATATTTAGCCAATATATAGTATTTATAACTTATAAGAGATTTTAGAAGAAAAACTGGCAAGTGGATTGCTTTGAATTTTGGTGGGAAAGGCGAATGCTTCTGAGGCAAATAATAATAAAAAAGATCCAACTGCTGAGAACAGTAATAGCATGCAAATGATAACAGGTCAAACAACAGTTTGCTAAGACGAATAGATTAAATCAGTCCCCCAAATCAAGATTTGCCTATGTGATGTGATGTTAAGGGAAATAATTTAGTTAACACTTATGATTTAAATCATTATTAATTTTTATGATTATGGCAGTCACTGACATTTTGGGTGCTAACAGGAAATAATTTAAATAATTGGAAAGTCAACTGTTTTGAAAGTTTTAAAAAATTTACTTAAGCTGCTTAAGTCGCCATCACCTGAGGAAAAAAACTAGAGTTGCCTTTACTGGTTACACAGTGCCAGGCTCCCTGTTAGACATTTTACATAAAACCTCATTTAATCCTTTCAACCCTATGATATGAGGGTCATCCAACCTCATTTACACACAGGGATCACAGAAGTTAAGTAATTTGCCCAAAGTCACAAAAATCTCTTTGTTTTTTCTACTGCATCATGTAATTGCCTTAGAAGTAAAACCCAAATAACTTAAAGACATGTAAAAATACCATTCTAGTAATAATATTATTTTGCTTCTCTCTGTGTAATTTCATTGTATTTTGCTAATTAAAAGTGAAGTTAAATAAGAAACCTGATATAACATTATAAGATCTATAATGATGCTTTTTGTGTATTGCAGAGGTATTTGTACATTTAGTGCTTGTTGAATGGTACTTGGTAATTCTACTCACTTTACTAATTTGCTCATATATTTCAATTTCTGAAATAGTTGCCAAAAGCTGCTAAAAGGGAACAATGGGCATATTTTTAAAGCTTAATAAATCAAAACAATATGGGCACATGCTAAAGATTAATTTGGGATCATTTACATAAATGGCATTCTGGAAAATAAAAGGAGGTTTTTTTTTTTTTTTAAGCACAGAAAAAGGAATGCAACCTATTTCTTACAAGGGCATATGAGTGGATCTCATATTCTCACACATGGCTTTGTTTTCAAATTCTTGAAAGTGCAGAAATTCTTTTAATTTAAAGGTGAGCCCATGGAAAATCTGGAACAGCTGTAGAAAACCATAGAGGAACGCAGTGCCACAGCCACTTTCTCAGCTTGCGACACTACCCCAGAGAGATCTGACCCTCCGCTCACCACTGTTCTAAATTATCAAAGAGAGGCACCTCTGTCCCCATTGCTATAAACAAGATGCTTCCATGGAATTCATGGTCTCATTAACAGATCCTGCCTAAGGGTTATTGAGTACAGAGAGAAACTTGACAACCCTTTGGACGCAAGAGGGACACCACGCTGTCCAAGGAAGAAGCCTCAGGAAGAGTCTAAGTTCAGCTGATTAGAAAGTAAGATGTGGAAAACAGCCGTATCTCAAAATGCTATCTGAGGGACACGGCAAAACATACCGCCATGACTTTCTTCGAGGTCACACAAAGTTTAAGTGATTTTTACTATCCCGCATTCCAATGTGTCCTTCTCCATCAATGCATTTCCCATGGTAGTTCATCATTCTATATTTATGACATTTTTATTAGGTAACAGCATCTCATCTCTCTGAGTAATTGTGCTGCTGCATATTTCTGGTCACAGTCACAGTCTGGGACTGAGGGGTTTCATCCATCTTGGGGGAGTTTGAAAATCTTGTTCTTGAATGAGACAGGTAAAAAAATGGTCTTATTAGGATTTCTGTTTTCAATGTCCAAAGAAGAGTCCCTGGGAAAGAAAAACAGATAAGAGAGCACTGGTGAGATCTGTACGTTGGAAGTAGGCTAAGCTAGAGTAATCAGCTTAATCTAGCCCTAAATAGTTATGCAGCTCTTTGTCTCATTTTCACCAGTAACCAGGGCCCATCAGGCACACGGATGGACAACAGGGGGCTCCTCCACGCTTCCACCAATGCTGAATTCTGCAGAACTGCGCGGAGAGCTCCATGAACTGTCTGAGCATTCATCACACATCCCTGTCACAGTGATTCATTTTCTGCCTGGCTTCCCCACCCTCCCCACCCCCCACCAATGGTTTTGTAGGGCTGGGCTGTCTCCCTGTGTTCACACTGCTGGCTGTTTTGACAAAGACAAGAAATGGGTTAGTATAGCCCAGGAGGTCACCTGAGCTTTGCTGGCAGCCTCTGAAGGAGCCACCAGCATTTGAAGGACATCTCGGCTTTTGCCCACGTTCCCGGGCAAGGACAGGAAGTGGCTTTGTTCTGCCTTCCAAGAGGCTGGACATCCACTGAGTTTGTCCTCCCTGATCTCAGAGGGGCTTTTCTGGCCCTCCAGAGAATTGGGCAGGAGCAGCCAGAAGAGGAATGTCTCTAGCCTAGAGGATCTCATCCTTCACCTGTCGCTCATATGCGCTCAAGTGCTGCCCTCTGGAGGCATCTGTGCCACTGGCCAGAAGTCAACCCTATTCGTCCCAAGATATTCGTCTCCACCTGAAGGGGGGAACCCAACAAGCTCATAGGTTTTCTTTTCAGAGAAGCAGCTGCTACCAGGTCTGAAAGGAGAAGTGGCCATTTGGCCCCAGGTAAATGGCTGTCGTGAAGCAATTGTGAACCTACAGTAGAAAGAACATTCATGTTTCCAAAAGAAGCTAGAAATACAGATTCTTGCCTGAGATTCCTGACTTTTCAAACTTGGCAAACTCACTCAATTGAAAAACAAAACAAAACAAAACAGAAAAACATTGTAATGGCAGGACCATGGGTAATGTATACAATGTCGTGTATAAATTAGAAAATAAAAGCACCCCTCTGGGCAGATAGAGCAGGACCAAAACCCCAGTGCCAACGTGCCAAGTAAAAAGGTCCCCCTGAGCAGTTGCTCCCCGTGCTGCTGGCTTAACGAACGAGTCCTGGCGGGGTTTCCTCCTCCCTTGCTTGCTGGCTGGGCGCTCATGGAGGTTCACCCGCACAGCTGCAGGCAGCTCTCACGCCACTGCCAAGTGTGTTCGTACAAGCCAGATTCTGCCCCTGGGTCTCAGGCTCACAAACTCTGTATGATGGAAGAGGTAGCTAGAGAGCAGGGAGGCCAACAGAAATTGCAACCCTACCCTTTCTAAGGGGCCATAAAACTTAAAAATATTTCCCCCTTCACTGGGTCCCCCAAACCTCCTCTCAGTCATCCTGGCTGGTGAATGTTGGATCAGTAGACATCGGGATTTTAGATAGCATTTTTTTTCCCTAAGGTCAATGTAGTCTGTATGTGAGAAGGATGTCTTTCTTTGTTTACTTTCACTTTTTTGATACACTTCATTTATTTTTATTATTCTTAATATCTTCCCTTTATTGGTCTGCTATGTGTCAGAGCACCTTATATACATTATTTCCTAGTGCATGGAGATCTTCTTTTTTGTACCTTCCTCCCCCTCTATTCTTAATAAATGCAAGAACAATTCTTTTATAAAGCAAAGAATGTATTTGTGTAATGTATAACTTTGAAAATCACAGTAACACCAGATGTGCATGTCCCAATGTGTGTTGTTCCTTCAAAATACTGTGTTGCCTTGGTGATTAGAGACTTACTCCAACGATGTCTTCATCAGTCATCACCTTTCCAATGCTTCTCTTTTGGAAGTACCTTCAAAGCCAGTTTACATACCATTCCAAGAAATTAGGCTTATCATTTCAGTGGCATCTACTGCTTTAATCCTTAAATGATAATATTCAGCCTTTCCAGACTTTTCAAGTCTGTTATCAGACTTGAGTAACTTGAAGTGATTTCCAAAAATTAATTAACCCCAGTCTCAATGGAATTAGTTTTGCTTCTTGAGAATGTTCACAAGAATATGCTGGATGTGGAGTACCTGGGTGGCTCAGTTGGTTAAGCATCTGCCTTCAGCCCAGGTCATGATCTCAGGGTCCTGGGATCGAGCTTCGAGTCAGGGTCCCTGTTCAGTGGGAGTCTGTTTCTCCCTCTTCTCCCCACTCATGCTGTCTTCTTGCTATTTCTGTCTCTCTCTCAAACAAATAAATAACATCTTAAAAGAATATGCTGGATGTTTTAAGATTGTCTCCTAAATAGGGGTTCTAAAACTATTCTGAGCCCAGGAGCACCACTGATTAGGTGCATGACCTTTAAAAGACATACCTTGCATTGGACTGGAAAGGTCCTGAGACGTTGATTAAACTAAATAGAGTTAGAATGGTAGAATCTGTAAGTTTTGAGTTTGGATTCAGGAGCCAGACAGACTGGGTTCAAATCTTCCTTTTGCCTCTTACTAGGTATGTAAACTTGCACAAATTACTTTATCTCTTCATGTCTCTGTTTCCTCTTTTTTAAAGTGAAAATGATAATTGAATGTGTAGGGGCTCCAAGAATACTGGGTGATCTGGAATAAGGCGATACAGGTGAGTTAAAAAGAAAAAGGATGAAAAGGGATACATCATGAAAACATTAATGAAAAGAAGCAGAAGAGCTATATTTGTATCAGGTAACTTAGGCTTCAGAACAAATAAAATTACCAGAAACTGAGAGAAATATTAAATAATAATAAAAGAGCCATTCCACCAAGAAGTCATAGTAATTCTACATGTCTGCGTAACCAAACAACAGAGATGGAAAATATGTGAAGCAAATACTAATAGAACTGAAAGGAGAAATATACAAATCCCCGATTAAAATTGGAAACATCAACATCCCTCTCTCAACAAATGGTAAAAGAGACAGAAAATCATCAGTGTTATAGAAAGACTCATCCTTACCAACAACCAAGAGGAGCTGATCATCATTTATATAATAGGCATTCTAAGGATGCTTAAAAAAAGTGGACAATATGAAGGACTGTTGTGTATGTAGGCAGAGAAATGGAAACTCTAGGAAAGAATTGGAAAAGAAAACCACAGACCTGTACCCCTGAAACAATACATTATATGTTAAAAAACAAAAACAAAACTATGGTCCCTCCTCATCCACATTTCTAAATAAATGCAGCAACTTAACCAAAAAAGAAAAAAGAAAGAAAGAAAGAAAGAAATGAATAAATAAATAAATAAGAAATAGAAAACACTAGAACAGAAATGAAGAATGCCTTTCCTGGGTGCATTAACAGACTGGATGTAGCCAAGGAAAGAATGAGTGAGCTTGAAGATATGTCACTAGAAACTTCCAAAACTGAGAAATACAGAGAAAAAAAATGAAAAAGAACAGAATGGGTAAGAATTATGGAACAATTACAGAAGGTATAACTTACATTTTATAAAGGGAATGCTAGGAAAAAGACAGATAGGAAGGGCGCCTGGGTGGTTCAGTTGGTTAAGTGCCTTTGGCTCAAGTTGTGATCCCAGGGTCCTGGGATTGAGCTCCACATTGAGCCCCGCATTTCATTGGGCCCCCTGCTCAGTGGGGAGTCTGCTTATCCTTCTCTCTTCCTCTGCCCTTCCCCCAGCTCATGCTCCCTCAAGTGCACGCACTTTCTAAAAAAAGAGAAAAGAAAAAAAGAAATATTGGAAGTAATAATGGCTGAGAATTTTCCAAAATTAATGACAGATACAAATCATAGATACAGGAAGCCCAGAAAACACCAAAAATCTGCATGTAATTATCACATTCAAACTGCAGAAAATCAAAGACAAGGAGAAATTCCTGAAAGAAGCCAGAGGGGTGAAAACATCTCACATGTAGAGAAATAGGGATAAGATTTTCACTGACTTCTCTTCAGAAAGCATGCAAGTAAGTGGAGTGAAATATTTAAATTGTTGAAAAAAACACTAATTTAGATTTCTGGATTCAGTGAAACCATCCTTCAAAAGTAGAGAAGAAATAAAGACTCTTTCAGAGAAGCAAAATGGAAGGAATTAGCAGACCTGTCACCAATATACCTGTCTTATAAGAAAGAAATTCTTTAAGAGAAAACGAAAATGATTTAGGTCAAAAACTCAAATCTACATAAAGAAAAGAAGAGAGTTAGAAGAATAAATGACGGTAAATAAAATATTTTTTCTTATGTTAATTGATCAAAACAATGACAACAACAATGTATTGAGTGATTGTAGTGTATAGATAAGTGAAATGTGAAGGTTAACAAATGTTATAAGGGAAGAGAAGGATGAGTTGGGAATAAAGTATTTGCACTATCTGTGAAGCAGTATAGCGTTGTTTGAAAATGGTCTCGAATTTGTCATAAGTATATATATTGTATGGTCGAGGGTAATCAATAAATTTAAAAAATGAGTATAATTGATATACAAACAGAGAAGATAAAATGGAATCATAAAATTCTCAATTAAAATCAATAAGGCAGAAAAAAGGGAAGAAAAAGAATGAACAAATGAACAGGGACAGTGTATAGAAAACAGTAACAAATGTAGGAGATACTAATCCAACTAAACTAATAAGCATTTCCATTTTCTGTAGGAGGTGATCAGAATATATGTGGACTCACAGAGTGGTAGAGCAACCAGTTCGCTGATTTTTCAATGCCCTGAAAAAGGAACATCAGGGTTAAATATTACTCAGCTATCAGACAGTGTCAGTCATAGAAGAGACACCAGCCAACCAAGAAGACAGGATGACTTGGTCCTTGGACATCAGTCTGCCTCGGTTCTGGCTGCCCAAGTGCTGGCACAACAGGCACAAGAATGGAATAGTCATTGTGGCAGAGACAGAAATTATGCACAAGCCCAACAGCATAGCTGCTGACAAATGCAGAACAGCACTGCTCTCAAGGAGATCAGTTGGCCTCTTAATGTCAAGTAGCCTAACTGGATCCCTTCTACTTTGGAAAGACCAGGGACTCATCTTGATAGGACCAGACACATACTTTGGTCATGAGCTTGCCTTTGCTTACAGAGCTTCAGCCGACACCATATCTGGGTGTTCGTTCCACTGACACAGGATCCCACATAATATTACATTGGACCAAGGGACCCACTCCACAGGAAAGGAGGTGCGGTGACCAGCGATGATAATCAGCAGTGCAGGAGTAGGCATATAGCCACAGAATCTAGAGGTTGAAAGCTTCTACAAATTTTATTTCTGGTAAAGAGAAAAAGAAATCCTGTTGAAGATGCTTTTTGAGGGGTCAACTTGAATGTCATAACTAAGAAGATAGGGTGCCACCCTCCAGGATGCAGCTTATGCTCTAAATAAATTACCCATTTTATGCTGTGGTATTTCTCAAGCAGAACCCTTGGGTCCAATAAACCAAGGGCGGAAGTAGTTTTCACCTTAATTCCCACTCATTTGCTTTTAATTTGTACTTCTCATCCCCCAAACCTTGGATAATGTGTATTAAAACATCTTGGTTTCAAGACAGGGACTGCTCCCACCGGTGGGCACAGTAACAAAGCTATTAATCTTCTGTGTGCCACCCAGTCATGGTGGGTTCCGCATGCTCAGAGAGCAATAGTCAAGTAAAGGAATCGCCATCCCTAAGTAAGGAATCCCAGTCATCAGGAGGAGGTGAAGCTGCGGGAAGAATATGGAAAGAGGATGTCTGGCATCCAGATAATACACTTAGTGCCCTTCCATTCATCTTTTGAGGGTAAAGGGATAAGTGCAGCAGCCACAGCCTGACAAGGGTCAGGTGACCGGAGGCTCAGACTTCTTAAAAAGGAAGATCTGGATCATTCTACTTAGCAAGTTACCTACATCAACGGAGGTGTTGAGGGTGAGGGGAATCTAGATTGGATAGTGGAGGGAGATAAGTACTATTTGTGGCATAGAGATCAGTTTCTGCACCTGGGGCTGTAGATTGTCCCTCTAATCTTCCTTTTGTAAGATTCTCCCATGAAGAGAGCTCCATCTGATTCTCGAATTTATTTCTCCCAGAACTTGGACAAAGCTAGTGGATCTAAGTGGTGTAAGGGGTAGACTGCTGTGGAAGCTGTGGGGCACTGCCTACATCTCCCCTCTGGCCTTGCACTTCATAACTGCAGTCCTCATTCCTCTAGGCGCTGAGAGGGTTGACAGCTAATGGTTTGCAACTGCAACTGAGTTCTCTTTCCCAGGTGTTACCCTTGGCCAGGGGGGTGGCCACCTTGCTCAAGGTCATACCACTTTCCTGGGAAAAGTGACTGTCAATCAGTGAAAAGTTTGAAAGGCCTAAATTCCTTGTCCCAATTTGAGACAGCTCGGCAGGGTCATCCTCACTCCAGAACTCCTTGTGGGATCAGGGGAGTCCTTTGTTGTGACTGAACCACAGCTCACCTCCCTCTGCCCAGTCCTGGTTTCTTCCCTTCTCCATAAATGCGATCTGGAGAACACACTTGAATAAACTTGAATAAACTTCCTGCACATAAACTTCAGACTCAGAGTCTACTTCCCATGAAAACCAACCTACACCAATCAAAAGAGTTGGAATTATTCCTTCCAATATCTTCTTAAACATAACTAAGATGTCTTTAAGGGAAAACAACAAAAACCTTTTTCTGTTCTCTGCTTATTTGGAGGATTCACTCTCTCGATATGTTTTTTAAAGAATGAGGGTAGGGAGGGTCCGAGGTAGAGGGAGAGAGAATTCTCAAGCAGACTCCCCAGTGAGCAAGGAGCCCAATGTGGAACTTGACCCCAGGGCCCAGAGATTACCACCCGAACCAAAATCAAGAGTCAGATGCTTAACCAACTGAGCCACCCAGGTGCCCCACTTTCTTGATATTATTACAACCTTAATACAGTCATATTTTCATCCTTGGCTCTAAGCTATGCTTTTCATGTTACATTTGTTATTAGAAAGCAAGGGCTTATCAATGAGGTCTTGACACACTTCATATAGATTTCTTTGGTCTGCTTCCTGCTCCTTTGTTGGGGTCATTTGTAATAGCCCAGTGGAAATTACTTTTTTTAGTTCTTTCCAAGATTTACAGCTGTGTTTCCTCATCTGCAGAAAGGTATCTGTAAGTTTTCTTTGAATTTCTTGTGTTTTACTTTTGTAAAGACTAGGCCATATGTAAAGAGTAAGACTGAGCCAGACATATATGATTAACTTCTCTTAAAATTCAAATTCAAGGGTGGCGGGGCGCCTGGGTGGCTCAGTGGGTTAAGCCTCTGCCTTCGGCTCAGGTCATGATCCCAGGGTCCTGGGATCGAACCCCGCATCGGGCTCTCTGCTAGGCCAGGAGCCTGCTTCCTTCTCTCTCTCTGCCTGCCTCTCTGCCTGCTTGTGATCTCTCTCTGTCAAATAAATAAATAAAATCTTAAAAAAAAAAAAATTCAAGGGTGGCTCTGTCAGTCAAGCAACTGCCTTCAGCTCAGGTCATGATCCCAGAGTCCTAGGATTAATCCCCACATCACATAGGGCTCCCTGCTTAGTGAGAAGTTTGCTCCTCCCTCTCCCTCTGCCTGCCACTCCTCCCTGCTTATGTGTTCACTCTGTCAAAAAAAAAAAAAATCTTAAAAAAAAATTTAAATTCAAATGCCAGTTTGGTCCTGCTCTCATCATCCCCCTTTCTTCTCTTTACCCTCCATCCTCTAAAGTATGATTCAATTGAGAAGCAAGACTAATAGTTCATTGTGAAGTTCTTCCTTAGCAGTAAACGGGATTCAGAAATATTCTGGAGCTCCCTTCCCTTGTGTGGGATTGTGCCCTCAGGGCAACCCTTTATGTACTGGGCTACATACAGCCTCCACAGTTGACCCCAGGGCATTTGGGCAGCCTGACTGCTGGGCTTCAGCCCAGGTTCCTGGTTTTCACTTCTGTCCTCTGCTGGGACAGGAGCCGAGACTGAAACTAGGCCAGTTGGCTGAGGCTCTGACCCTTTTTCTTAGTTTCTGCCAACTTTCTTTGTTTCTGGTATTTCTACCTTGATCCATATATAGATCCTTGGGCCAAGATTCTGGTCAACAGGATGCCAGGAAGTCTTGCCTCCCCCTGCCTTCGGATCAGGCCCTTCAGATTGATGTGGGCCCAAATTGCACCTGTATCCCCTATAACTGAACTTGAATCCACACCCAGACCCTGAACCTGAACTGTAAGCATTTGCAGCCTGGGTGAGTTCCTCTGCCCTGTGCCAGCCACCTCAGCAAAACTCTTTCTCACAACAAATGTCCACATACCCATCACTTCAGCTAGTACTACTGCTTTGACAAATTAGTCCCTGTTAATGAGAATTCAGCTCAGAGTAGTAGTTTCCCTGATTATATCCACCACCACCCTCTGAAGGGTACAATTGCTGGCAAAGCAAGTGAAAAATTTTCCAGAATTCCAACATTTACCTTATTGGGACTTTGTATGAAGATTTAATTTACATTCAGTTGTGACCAAAATATCTTGCCTATTTAATAGTTTTATTGCCTATTATCAAAACATTAACCTAGGTTGTATCTTAGCAGATTATATTATCTTCTCACAGTCATATTATTTAAATTCTCTCTAATTTCAGGTTTATAGACACTCAAAAGGGCTAGATTTCTTATTTCAAAACAAGAAAGGCTTAATTTCGAACAGAAAACAAGTAGTATTAATACATACACACACCACAGTGAAACAGTGTCCTGGGATTAGAAAATAAAGAATCACTTACATGCCAAATGCTCTGGCATCAACTATACACCAGAGGGGGAAAATCAAATCAAGAACTAAGATGTTCTAAGAATTAGCATGTAGACACTGGCGTGTAATGTAAAGCAGTAATAAAGGGAAGGATATAATACAGTGTAACTAAAATGCGTAAAGCAGTAATAAAGGGAAGGATATAATACAGTGTAACTAAAATGCTAACTGATCTTTCCAAGGACAGATAAGTAGCTTAAAATAGGTACCATTTTTACTAAACAAAGATCTTACATTTGTAAGATATTTACTCAAAATCACTAGTTAACTTCTTATGCAAACGATGATTCGCTTGGGCCAATATTAAATTAAATTTTATTTTATAGCTCTGATATACATCTGGCCTTGGATAATACACAGTAGATAATTTATACACAAAGGAAGAGTCATTTGTATGTGAGGAAGTCAAAGAATAGACAAAACTGCATAATTTACCAACACCCAAATGCAAGCTTATTCTTTAGAAGAGCACCTTTCCTGAGCCTAGTGAGTGGCTGCACCTTTCTTCTTCAAACCACTATTCAGTTAAATGAAAAGTAATGGCTAGAATGACATGCTGGCCAATTCCACCTCATCATGCTAAAAGAATGGCTCGAATTCAAGGAATAGTATGTGAAGCAAGATAATATAAGGCCACCAAAGAAGTAACAAGGGAATCGCATGGCTCTTTGTCGCAAGAAGCCAACCTACCTTCCTTCAGCTCAATGGCTGTCCACCAAAGCAGGGCAGAAGGTGAGCCAGGGGACTGAAGCCTCAGGGCTCTTTATTCAACCTAAAGTACTCCAGGTCTGATTGCGAGAATTAGAAACCAAAACACTCACACTAACAAGCTTCTTTAAAATTCTATAATTGAGCCAGAGATTTGGAAATAGAAGTATCTAAAGAAATTGGGGGTAAGAGGATAGCTCTGTCCTCTAACTCGAGGTCCTACAAAACCGAATCAGAGAACCCAGCAAGCCATTTGACTTCTCTACACATGCTTGCAGAAGAAAGTGACTTTAATACAAGCTGGTTTTTTTCATGATCCGAAGAAATTCTTCCTCGTTCACTTCGCCATCTCCATCCCGATCGGCTTCGTCTATCATTTCCTGCAGCTCCTCGTCAGTGAGGTTTTCCCCTAACTCGTTGGCCACGCGCTTTAGGTTTTTGAAGGAGATCTTCCCAGTTTCATCATCATCAAAGAGCCTGAAGGCCTTCAGGATTTCTTCTTTGGTGTCTTTCTCGGCCATCTTCTGAGTCATCACGGCCAAAAAGTCATTGAAGCTGATTTTCCCTGTGCCTTCTTTGTCTACTTCGGAGATCATCTTCTTCATCTCTTCCTTCCTGGGTTCAAAGCCCAGCGCTCTCATGGCCACCTTCAGCTCCTTCACGTCGATGGTCCCACTTCCGTCGGCATCGAAGAGGTCAAATGCTTCGCGAACTTCTTGCTTCTGATCTTCCGTGAGTTCAGGCTTAGGACCCACCTTTCTTTTCTGGCTGGTAGAGGCCACATTTGACTTCTTGTAGCTGGAAGCCATCTTCTTTCGGCGGTTGTTACCTTTAACGGCGCCACTGCAGTCACTGCGCCTGCGCAGGGGTGACCCCTCCCTGGAGCGCAGGCGCGGGGCCTCTTCCCATGCATTCCCAAAGCTTTCCCTCACGTTCTCCCAGCGAGTTGCAGGTCAGTAAGCCGGCAAGTTCTGCGGCATCTTATTACGTTCTAACCCACCGTTCCCTCGATTGTCGTCCAGTTTCCATGAGCTGAGACATGGGCCGGCAAGAAGTGACTGCAGCCACAGTTGTCTTCCATAATGCATTGTAACTTGCTGTGCTATCCGGGCCATTTGCCAGTACCCAGAAGACCATGTTTACAGGGTTATTTGGAAGTCCTTCTTCTCTCCTTTTCTATATAAATTAAAACAAGCAAACAAGCAAAAACAAACAAAAACCTTCGTGGAATTAAGAAAACAAAACAAAATTAAAAGCCCCCTCTTAGTCTGAGATCACCTAAGGCGAAATTTAGGATAATCAAGATGGAGCTTGTCCCTGGGCATTAAATGCGGGGAAGAAGGAGAATCTTAAGTTGCAGCATGTGCTCAACTTGACATAAAAGGAAAACAGATAAAATGGAAAAAACCAGAAAAAAATGGAAAAATTTTATATATAAAATTTGTAGAAGTTTCTCTCCTGACATTACCCCCAACGATAATAAAACTTCACTGGCTTATTCAGCATATTCTGAAATATGAAATGTAATATCCAAATGTATGGTTTACTTTCAGTGTTTCAATTTTATGTACTCAGTGTAATTACACTCGAGTAACAGTCTTAATTTCATTCACTAGGTTTTTCATTTGGAGGGGGTTTGAAATACTACTTTCCGGTATTTTTTAAAGACTCTAGCAGCTTATTATGCTCACTGTTTATCATCTAGTTGGGGCTGTGCTGAACCCCTCCCCCCCCCACCATTGTCCTGCTTTGGCCATGGAAATGGAAGCATATGGTGCATCACATATTGGGACTAAAAAATGCCTCTGGGGAACAAAGAAGCAAGAGAAAAATGGGAGGTTTTTAAGTGAAAACAAAGGAAAGAGTCCTCAAAAAAAGCCCATAAAGGAATTAAAAAAAAAAATCTGATGTTTTCGCATTCTTTTCCCCCAAATCTCAACTTATTATTACTTGATCAGTTACCAAGAAGGCACTTTCAAAAGCTTTTATTGAAGAGTTTTTGTATCCCCAGTATCTAGAACAGTGCTTGACACCTAGTAGGTAGATTAATAAATATTTGTTGAATAAGTGAATGGGAGTTACTATTGGTTTTAAAATAGTTCTAAATTGTGCAGATAAGACCAACCCCACCCCCACCCTCAGATTAAATTATGCTGGGAGTGTTTTATAAATTCAGTGTTGTTGTTTTTAAATTAGTGATCAGATATTATTTACATGATCTGTTTAATAGCTACATCTTACTACCTGCCCCAATTGATATGTGACATGATGGACTGAAGGCCTTAATATAGGGTTTCTAAAAGTCAAGAAAACTTACCACTGGCATCTCCCATCTCCTGCCTCCCAGCACTTGTCACAGTGTCAACCCAAAGTAGACTTTAGCAAGTAGACACTGCCATTGCCTATCTTTCAACACTGCAAATCCTCCTGCTTTCTTAAGCGGGTCAAAAAGCCTGGGATCTTACCCCAACCCCATGCCTTGTTATCTCTGTGACTTGAGAAAGTCACTTAACCTCCCAGACTCAGTTGAGACATCTGCAAAGTAGACATAATAGTATAGCTTCCTAACAGGGCTCCTATGCATGTTCTGTGAGCTACTCCAGGAATGGTTCCCTAGTGGGAACCAAACAGGGCTGGGTAATTGTTAGTTGAATCTGAATTTTTCCTAGACATTGTGCATTTCTTTTGACACCCACTCCTCTGCCCAAATTCAAGGCAAGCTATGATGTGTTGGGAAAAACTGAAGGATAGAAGCTGCCTTATATAGAGCTACATTTGGGCCAAGCAGAGCTCAAAGCAAAGCGGTTGTCATAGTTTCCAGATGTGTGTAATCAGCAGTCACAACTAGGGGCCACCAAGAGCACCCTTCATAGAAAACAGTGCCCTCAGCCAGAGTCAGCTGTTGCTGCGGAGTTACTTTATGTTCATAATCTGTAATCTGATTTAAAAAGGGAAGGTAATTTTACATGGATTGTGTGCCCAGCACGGCACTTCCTCCTTGCATTTGGGCTCATTAAATCCTTGCCATCATTTCCCCACTCTGCAGATGAAGAATAATGAGGCCCACAAGAGGTTGGTAGCATATCCAGTGGTACACAGCCAATAAATTGTGGCTCTGGGATTTTAAACCTCGGCCTGAGTCCAGTGCTGAGGCTTTGTTCACACCATGCTTCCTTTTCTACAAATTGAGATTATTACCAAGAGGTAGTATCACTGGGAAGATATGATCCTGCTCTTCTTCCCTAAATATAATAATAATTAAGCATCTTGCCTAGAATGATTTAATAGGATTTTGTAGGATCTTAGATGGGGTCCCCTTCTGGGATGAGTCAATGAAAAAAAGAGCATTATGCTTGATATTTACATTTATTTTTCCATTCTGCCTCATTCCATTCCCTGCTTTCAGCTCCTGGTACAAGGTAGCGAGAAGCAGTCTGGGCAAAGTCCTTTCAGTTGTCATCAGTGAGAGTCTATATAGTGCTTGTGAAATCAGCTTCATTGCCTGTAAGTCACATTTCAAGTTCCACTAAGAGCGACATAAAGTAAACAAGATGTCCTGGAAAATCAGTGGATAGGAGTGTTTTTGTTTTGTTTTTGCCCATTAAAGCTTTTGTACTGTAGTATCCTAGGTAATATGCTAAATCAGTTGTTGATTTTCTGAGAGGGGGAGAGGAGATGCTTGTTTAATGGAATGGTCATGGAAGCTTAACGGCTGGAAGAGGGAAAAAAAGAGGTGCTGGAATTCCACAACAGAGTCTGGAGTCAGTCAAGACCAAGAGAAAGGACCCATGCAGCTTGCTTATTCTAAGTATTTGGTTTTCCATTTGACCTGCATGGCATTAAAAAAGGTGAGGCTCAGGAGTCTTTTAAAATTTAAGTTGCACTCAGCAAATTCAGCAAATTCCAGGTGCCACCCAAGGCAGAAAACATGCATAATGAAGTTTCTTTATTGCTGCCTATTTACTTTCCAACAAATGCAGAACAGAGAAAATGCAAATGTTTGACACTTGTGCATAAGCAGGACAACTGTGCCAGTGTGGTGGATGGGTGATTCCCAAACCAACAATAACAGAACTACACTATTTATTCTTAAATACGTGGAGCCATTTACAAGAAATGGCCTCAGCAGCAAGAGTTTTACAATCCCGGTGGTCTCTGAATGAGACTGTGAAGTCCAGTCCAGTGATTCAACCCAAGACTTTTTGGCAAGCCCAGGAATAGACTTAAGTGTCCAGCCAAAGGCTACATAATTTCTCATTTCATGAACCCCAGAAATAAAGAAATACTCCTCTCAGATACAAAATCAGGCTGTGTTTTAGAAAAGAATTTACCAGAATCTCACATTATTTCTCAAACTTTCACCCAGTTACTCCTAATAGCAAAGTAGGTATAAAGGACTTCTTTGCGATCCAAGGAAACATTTGAAAGAAGCCTCCACCAAGCATGAAGGCCTTTATAATTCTGTGTTTTATCTTTTTAAAACAATGAATATTGCTTTTTGCTTCGTAGAACATTTGCCAGTTCTATTATGGTTTTCAGTGATTGACCATCAAGGAAATTGATTCCCTCGCAGAAAATGCACTGTGCTTATTTTGTGACTTTAAGTATATCCTAAGGATGTAAGCAGGGGTGAGGAGAACCTTACATGTTTTAGAAACTTGGATGGAGGATCTAATGTAGAGCTTGAGGTGGAAAAAATAAAGATTGACAGTATTTCCCTTCCACTCCCAACGGAGGTCCACTCCACTTATACATCATTTGGATTTGGGAGAAATAAAAGGAGGAGGAAGGAAAAGTGTGGGGAAGAGAAGAAGGAAGGTAAATGCATGTCCAGAGCATTTTAAACTTAAGAGGGAGAGTGAAATTAAATGCATCCAATGAAAGAACGACTGCCCTCCCTTCTGGGAGCACAGATCAGTCCAAATTAAGCATTGCTCTGATGGAAGCATGCTGAGAAAAGATACAATCTATGTTGATATAAACTCAAAGCCAGACCTCACGGGATTTGTGAGCCAGCAATCATATTGCCCTGCTGTCTGCAGAGGGCCCCCAAGTGCGGGCATGCGACAGAGAATGCTGAACCAAGAGGCCTGGAAATGGCTTGCTTGGATTTTTAAAATATCTCCTAAACTAAGCTATTGACTTACCCTTTGATCCACCTTCGTTTATTCTCCAAGACCTCTGAGACATCAGCATCTTAACTGGCTCCGAGGCTTTAACCAAGGAGAAGTTTCTGCTTACCAGGGATTGAAAGGTCAAGAGCCCACAGAAGTGTTTGTAGCTCAAGATGAGCCAAGTGAGCTGCGTGTTCAGGGCGTCTTTAGGGATTAGCAGTGACCTGGAGAGTTTGTGCCCTTTTAAAAGACAACATTCAAATGTAAAAACAGAACAAACCAAAGAACTGCACAGGCCCAAGAAAACAGGTCTCGCGGAAAACAGGTCAGGCGGAACTTGGCCTGTGGCCTGCTTGTTGTTTATCCAGTCCTTGCACTGGTCACTTCTGCTGGGGTTCATGTACTAAGGATGCCTCTCAGAGAAAAGGACAGAGAAAGAGGGAAGATTGCATCCTAGCTCAAAGCCTATTCGTGCCTAGTTTCTTTAGTACAGCATAAAGATCGTTCCGGAAGGGAAGACCGTGCGGAGTCAGCCCCATAGGGGAAAGTGAACTGCTACAGATGCACTAATCCGTTTGATTTTCTCCCTTGAACCAGCTTGGAAAGGAGGAACCCTCCCTTCTTGCCATGTCTCCATGTCCTCATCCACCAGCTTCCCTTTGGCCTAGGGCCCCATGTGATTGGCGGTGAGACCCATCCAGGTCCTTTCTTAGAGGCCAGCCCTGAAGTCCTGTGCAAGGCACAGTGAGGGAGCAAAAAAGCTGGGACTGGGACCCTTTCCCACAGAGGCCCTTTCCCACATAGCCGTGTTTTCAGATTTCTCCCCAACTTATTGGAAATTGGGGAAACCAAATGAAAGTGACAGTAGAAGGAAACATAAGGCATTTTGTGAAGAAGGGACTTGTATTAACCAAAAATTTTGAGAAGAAGGTAATAAGAATCAGTTCTATGACTGCAATGTATGTTTTAAAATAAGCTTCTGAACTAAATTATAGTTTCTCTGCATTTCAGAGTTTAGCAGTGTGTCAGAAAACAAAGCATCAAAGGAAACCAGTAGGTCATGTTAGGAATCCTTTCATCAACAAGTAATCATATTACAGCTCCCTCCTGCTAAGCCTCTAAATGGGAAAGGGGGTACAAATTAGGGTAGGAGGAGATGATGTCTTCTCAGCCGTTTCAGTTGGCAACTGACCTCCCCACAGAGGTTTTTCATTCAGATGTTGGTTAAACATCTTTTGAAACTCAGTGGGTTCACCATGGGGAATTACTGTCCCTCTACTTTCTGTGATGTTCCGCATTTGCTACTTTGCATCTACAAAGTCCTTTCCAAATTCCTTTGGTTTCTGGATCATTCTTATCTGAAATCCATGTTCTTTTTTTTCCCCCTTGGCACTAGCCAGGGTTCCTTTTGCTCAGAATGCTATGCATGGGATAAAGTTTAGAATGGAAACTGGGTCATTTACTTGTGGTATTGTTTTCAGTTGCACCTCATACAAAGTGTTTGCCTGCCAGGGGGATTTTGGACCCCATTGCATTAGTGTGAGTCCATAGTTGGTTAATTTTAAAGTTCCCCACATCCTCTAAGCATGGTTTCATACATGCACTTTGAAAAATAACTTAAGGATTTAAAAAAACAACTTAAGGATAACAGAGGGGAATGAGTCAAGGGGAGAAAGAGGACACATGTTAGCTTTTAGATACAAACTTACACTTCCGACTCATCTACCAAGCTGGGTTGAAAAAGATGGGGAGGATTCATATCTTAACACAGATTTGTCTATGAGAATTTATCAAAATCCTGAGTATTTAGTGAATCCTAAAAAAGTAGTCATTATTTAGCCTTTCTTTCTGCTTAAAAATTGTGAACATCCTGATTTCCTAGCAATCAACTTCTAGACACTAAGGCATAAACTAGACATTTTATCTTACATATTGTTCAAAACAAAGGAAAGGGCACTTTGGAATTCCTGGTTCATTAGGGATTAATTTAGAATACACAAAACAAATACATTTGAATTTAGCAGGAACTCCTGAAATTTACAAGGCGAAGATTAATGTCTAGATAAATGGAAGAAGACGAAGAACAAGTCCAGAATAGTATTCTTTAGCTTAATGAAAAACAACTCACCAGCAGAAAGGTGTCTATCCTCAAAATGACTGTGGTTATTCCAGCTCTGCTGGATTACTGGCAACCCCGATGGGGAGAAGCCAGAGATGCTGCATCTATAGGTTACGTTTTAGTCTCAGACAAGTTGTCTAAATTACATTGGTGGTATGTAAGTACATAGGTAGTGCCCATATGGTCCATGGGCATGGGGCAGCAGTGGGGTGAGCTCAGAGTCCTGGGTGCCTGCCCTTGGATACCAGCCCCACCCACTACTAGGTACATGACCTCAGGCAAAGTAAGCTCCAAATTCCTATAAAATGGAAGTGGAAAAGCAGTAAACTCACAAGATTGTGGTGGCGGTAAAGTGAGATAATCCATGTGATTTGGTGTCAGGGACTGAGCCACATGACAGTGAGATTTTTAAGGTGATTGTCACGTAGCCCAGGGCTCTGTCACCTGTTGGCTAACACCCAAATATTTTATTCACTGTCTAAACAGATCCCTCCAGTTTCATGTTTATAACTTACAATTACCAGGCTTCCTTTTTATTAGTTTCTAAAATAACAGTTGCTTAAATAAAAGAGATTTATTTCTCTCTTTTGTATGGTCCCAGCTAACCTGGCTACTCAGATTGTCCCAGGACACCAAGCTTCTTCAGTATTACCGTTCTAGCCGTACTACGCAGTTTGCCATTGTTACATGGTCTAAGGTGGCTCACCAGCAGGAAGGGAGGTGTATTGGGTTCCTCTTGAGAAACGAATCCTCTCCACTCTACCTAACCACTCCTCTGGTGCCCATAACTGTGCAGGCTTTGCCAGTTTGCATAGGTGCGATCTGGCCATGCCTCACTTCAGCCCAAGCTTCTCACTTTTCTGTTCTGGAGCTTCTTGGACAGCATATCAAGTACAAGTCAGTGGTGTGGGACGGCTAACACCTTGACTGATGGACGAGTACCAGAGGGTATCTTTCCCCTTGTGTCTCGCCATCAGAACGTACTGTGCCATTGAATGCTAGTCACCTGTAATGGTGGCCAACTCTGTGACACATTCTTGCGTTGGCTCTCCCTCCTTTCTCATCACACTCGCCTTTGTCACCTTCACTCCTGCTCCCTGGAATCACTTCCCAAATAAATCTGCAGTCAAGCTTTAGCTTCAGACTCTACTCCCAGGGGAGCCCAGGCCAAGAGAGGGGGCTCCACAAGACTTCCATGACCCAGAAGTGGCCCACATCCCTTCTGCTCACACTCAACTGGACACATGTAGCTACCAGGCAGATTAAGAAGTGAATTTTCTCTCTTGCTCTCTTTTTTTAAGATGCATTTATTTATTTTAGAAAAAGAGAGGGTGAGAGAGAGAGAGAGAGTGAGCGCAGTGGGCAAAGGCAGATACAGAGGGAGAAAGAGTCTCAAGCAGACTTTGCTGAACACGGAGCTGCGTGCAGCCTTACTCTCACAATGCTGAGATCGGACCTGAACTGAACCCAAGAGCTGGATCCCCAACCGACCATGCTACCCAGGTCCCCCAAAGTGCATTCTTTATTGTGGGCTGCCACGCTCCCAGCTAAAGTCCATGACTGCAGAGGACATCTCTGCACATGATTCATGTGCCTATTTCTTTTAGTTAGACAGATGTGACTTTGCAGAATTAAATGCATCCTGCGTAGACCAGGGGTTATGACCACTCAGCTAAGGGACCTAAGATTTTGTCTGCATACATTGACCCATTTCCTATATGAACTTAAACAGGTTGCTTGAGTCTTCTGGGCCCAAATGTCTTCATTTGTAAAATGGTGATAGTAGTAACTCGTTTCATTCTGTGACTACATTACCTGACTGGACTTCGACAGAATGCAATCCGATTCACGCCCTGGATGGGCGAGCTCACCCAGTCCACCATCCTGGGAAACAGTGATCAGCACCAGGTAAATATTTGGTGCTTAAAAGGTTACGCTGAAGTGAGCTTTTGCAGATCTTCTCTCTTCATTTCATCATTATTTTTTTTCTCTTCCAAAAGATTCTCTACCTTTGGAATTTATCAGGAGAAAAGGGCAGGGAAGAAAAGTTACCCATGACACTTGTTATGTGAGCCTAAGGGACAAAACTGCATTCTCTCTCTCCATCAATAACCTAAACTTTCAAACATGTAGGAATAGTTAAGGATTCCTTCTGGACTATTTTAAGGAGCAAATTTATTAGTTCTATAGCATCTCGTAATCCTGAGGTATTTAGGAAAACTACATTCTTTGGATTCTGAAACCCTGGCCGTTTCCCTGAGCTGCTTCAAACAATGCAGCTTTTGCTGACGGGGCACTCCCTGGGCCAGCGGTGTTGTTGAATTGTAAGTAAATAATCTTGAAACAAATCTGTGGTTGACACACTGTCATATTATGTTTACTGCTCCAGAGGAGGGATTTATTCTGGGGATATTGAAAAATTCCATTGCTGTTTGGGGGAAAGTGACAATTGGGGTCACCCATAAATTAAAGTGATTGGCCTCTGTACCTAGATATGATCCGAAATATTGTGCATGCTCTAAAATGTCATATGCGAAATAGAACAGTGCTGGATAAAGATATATCACGCTACTAAATAAAAACAGATACCATGGATATGACATTTAAACTGCCAAGTTTGACTGCAGCTAGCAGCCATCCTTCTCCCAGGATTAATAACTAGGAGTTCTGAAGGTGGAACAGAAAAACTAACTTCAGTCCAATGGCATCCTGCTTTGGTTTAGCGTAGATTTCATGATGTAGTTTAGGTTGCCTTTAAAAAAAAAAAAAAGGTTTAGTTATTTATTTGAGAGCGAGAATGCATACGTGTGAGCTGGGGGAGGGGGCAGAGGGAGAGAAACTCAAGCTAACTCTGCACTGAGCTTGGAGCCCAGCCTGGGACTGGATCTCACAACCTCTGAGATCATGACCTCAGCTGAAATCAAGAGTTGTCCACTCAACCCACTGAACCACCCAGGCACCCTTAGGTTGCCTTTTTAAAAAAGAATAGTTTAATATTTAATGAACCAAGTATGTCTGTCCTTGCACGAAAGGTATTTGTTTTGTGAGTTTCTAATAACCAGTTCCTACTCTACCATCTCTGTCTCTCCCCATGCCTGGCTCATTTGGGGGCTGGTCTGGCTTTGGGTGTGAGCAAGAACAGTCATGTAATTTGGAGTAGGGACCAATACTCAGGTGAAGAAGGCATCAGCCGCAGTCCTTGATTTCAGCAGGAACTTCTCTCCACTAACTCCATCTAAATCACAGCAACATGTAATTACAGAAAATCAAGAACAAAGCTAGGATTAAACTACAATATCCCTCTGTGCACATAATAACCTTCCTTTGATACCTTCTACAATCTTTTAAATAGCAAACGTGTGCTTTTTTTTTTTTTTTCTTTAGGCGATTTCAACATGTAGAATGATGGTCATAGAGACAGGAAAAAAGAGTTTTTCCACAATTGTGGAATATTCAGCAGAGAGCAGTTCAGCAGGGTGGAAAAAGCCAGAAGTGTTGCAAATAATCGTAGTACCAAGGATGATGCTTTAAAACAGCGGGGCAAGGCCTCCCCTCCCTGTGGGTCAGGGAGAGCCTCCTAGAGGAGGTCCCACTCCAGCATTCTGGGAAGGCGTCTGTGTACTGTCCAGGAGGACAGAAGAGCAAGGGACTTTTTGATCAAGGGAATATCACCTACAGTACAAAGGAGTGGAAGCAAGAAAGTGAACAGCAGGTTCAGTAGGGGTTGAGTAGGGAATGTGTGTGTGGGTACGTGAGGAGCGGGTATGCTTGAGGACAGTGTAAGCCCCTATGAGGTCTGCTGGGAACTCATATATGGAAGGCAGTGGGGTGGCAGGCACAAGCCACGGAGGTCGTGGGAAGGAGAATTAGAGCCATGGAATGTGCTAGTTTGGAGGAGATAGGGCTCTCTGTTTTGTAGACTACCCAGTTCAGGTGGCTGGTGGCCGGTATAGCACGGCAGGATACCCACAGTGTTTTATCGGTTTGTGTCTTCCCCTGACCTCCCCAAAGACTCAGGACTGTGGCAAAATCAAGGAGGTCTTCAGCAGCAGCCAGAGAAGAAGTAGCCTCTTGCACAGTGTGTAGGATTGCCCAGTGCTGGCTCTCACCATCTCACCTCGGGTCACACCTGCCCTGCCAGCCTGGCTAGACCTTTTATGCCTTCATGCCTGCACATTTTATGAGTTCTAGCTGCCTTCTCCATGTATAAAGAGCCAGCAAGGAGGTGCCTGGCGGGCTCAGTCTGTAGAGCATGCCACCCGTGATATCCAGGTGGTGAGTTTGAGCCCAGCACTGGGTGTAAGAGATTACTTTAAAAACGAAAAACAAAAAACAAAAACAGGCTGGTCTGCCTTTACTTCATTCCTCTTCCTTTTAAATCTACTGCTTTATTCTTTTTTTTTTTTTAAGATTTTATTTATTTATTTGACAGACAGAGATCACAAGTAGGCAGCGAGGCAGGCAGAGAGAGAGAGGGGGAAGCAGGCTCCCCGCCGAGCAGAGAGCCCGATGCAGGGCTCGATCCCAGGATCCTGGGATCATGACCCAAGCCAAAGGCAGAGGCCCAACCCACTGAGCCACCCAGGCACCCCCTGCTTTATTCTTTATACCAAGGAATGCTGAACATTCAGACAATCAGTAAATATCCTCACTTGTTTCAGTTCCTGTCTGTGAGATTTCTCCACCCCTTCCTTCCTCCCTTCCCCTGCCTCAAGCGCACACAATCACTTGATCCTTAGGGACAATAGTATAAATGAACCCCCATGCGCTTATCACCCAGCTTCACCAATTACCAACTCATGGCCAATATTTTAACACTTACCCCTATGCTCAGGTTACTTTGAAGCTATTCTCAGCATTTCATCTATAAATAGTTCATTGTGAAAAGAAAAATTTGATTCCCATGCCAATCCAATGTCCCCCACTTTGGCCGTATTTAAAAGTATCATTTTTTCTGTTCATTGTCATCAGAGCCCTTGTCCTCAATGAGCAATTTACTGAAAAGCCATTTGCCACTTAAAAATACATTATATGTGCAAAATGTTTCTATAACATATAGAAATATAATATTAGAACTAAAAATAGAATAATGTTAGAGCAAACACACATGTAACCATGACTGAGCTAGAGAGAGAGGAGTATTACCAGAACCTTGAGGTCCTTTGTTTGTCTCTTATCTCTCCCTTCCAGTTACACACTGTCCTGAAATTGAGGCTCATCGTTTCCCCCACACAGAGCTGTGTGTGTAACTATATGCAAGTTTGGACCTCCAAACAATATATTGTTTTTTTTTTCAAACAATATATTGTTTAGCTTTGCCTAATTGTGAACTTTTCATAGAAATAGAATCACTGAATCTTATAAACACAGTCATATAAAAACAAAAATCATATAGAAGTAAAAATCATTTAAATAGAATCACTGAAATACTGTTCTGTGACTTTTTCTACTTTAGCTTTTTTTTAATATTCATCCATGGATGTATACCTTAAACAGATTAAAAATGTTCTCTTCTATTGTTAGTTGTTGAGGTGTTTGTTTTATACTTCTTTTTTTTTTTTTCACAAATAAATTTTTTATTTGTCACCATTGAATGTCTGAATTTTAAACAGATTCTTGGACTGGTGGCTCATATCCATCAGCTCGTTCCACTTTAGCACCGGTCTCATCCCCAGTAGCTTTTCCAGAACTACTACCTTCACCATGAAGCTCCATGAGCTTTCCCAATTCAAACTTGGGCTTCTTCAGCATTTTTACTTTTCTAACGAAGACATCATGGAGTGGATAAATAGACTGACAAGCTTTTTCTCTATCTTTTCCAATGCTGTCTGGAATCAACTTATTGACCACTTCTTTCAAGTCATTTGTCTGAACCTCTCGGGTCATGATCTCCATCATCTTTTTCCAAATTTGGCGGACCTGTTGATGCTGAGCGTAAGAGGTCTTCCGAATTTGATTATTGCGTTTTTTAGTAAAACCAACACAAAATAGATGAAGCAAATAACCATCGGTAGTCTTGACATCAACATGAGCTTCGATCATGGTCTGCCATTTTTTGACCATGGAGCACATTTTGTCCCGGGTAAGATCCATGCCATGGAAATTGGTCAGGCAGTTTTTGCCCTGGACATCCTCAGTAATTAGCTTGAATTTTCTAAATGCAACTTCATCATTCTGCAGATCAGCAAGACTCACTTCAAAAACACGACCCTTGAGGCCATCAGAAGCGATTTTGGTTCCTTGAGTTCTTGTGACTAACGTTTTTCCAATATTTCTTATATTGAACCATAGCTGGTGCTTTCACATCATACCAATCTTTCTTAGAAAATGGATCAACCACTTTCTTCTTGGCTCCCTTTTTGCCGCCTTTCGTAAGGCGCTTGTTCTTGCCGACCGCCATGGCGCTGCTCAGGGAGCCAAAAGGGCAGAAGTAAAACTCATGCCTGTTTTATACTTCTGAATGGTAACTGGATTTTTATTTTTCTTTAAACAACCAATACATTTATTTATCTTTTACTTTATATTCAGGGGTAGAATTTAGTGATTCATCACTTATATATAACACCCAGTCTCATCCCCAAAAGTGCCCTCCTTAAAGCCCATCACTCATTTAGCCCATCTGCCTGCCCACCTCCCTTCCAGTAACCCTCAGTTTGTTCTCTGTGGTTAAGAGTCTGTTTCTTGGTTTGCCTCTCTTTTTTTCTCCCTCTGTTCATTACAATCTCTAGTTCTATCCACATCTTTACAAATGGCAAGATTTCATTCTATTTTTTTGTAGCTCACTAATATTCCATTATCTCTATCTCTCTCTATATATACCACATCTTCTTCATTGATTCATCAATTGATTAATGTTTGGGCTCTTTCCTTACTTTGGCTACTATGGTAACTGGATTTTATTGAATTCTTTTTCTGCATATTCTGAGAAACCATGGTTTCCCTTTTGAAGCTGTCATATTACTTGACTTTTTAACATTGGGGCAACCTTATATTCTGAATAAATCTAACTTGGTCATAAAATATTATATTTTCAGGGGCGCCTGAGTGGCTCAGTGGGTTGAGCCGCTGCCTTCGGCTCAGGTCATGATCTCAGGGTCCTGGGATCGAGTCCCGCATCGGGCTCTCTGCTCAGCAGGGAGCCTGCTTCCTCCTCTCTCTCTGCCTGCCTCTCTGCCTACTTGTGACCTCTCTCTGTCAAATAAATAAAATCTTAAAAAAATTATATTTTCATACATTACTGGCTACAAGTTGCTAATATTTTGTTTAAGGTTTTTCTTCAAGGTTTTTCTTCTATGTCCATGACTGAGATTAGCCAATATTCTTCCTTTCTCCAATTGGTCCTGGCCAAGTTTAGACATCAAGGTTAAGCTAGCATCGTGATAGGAATTTGGAATTAGTCTCTCTTTTTCTATAATCTAAAATATTGTAAAACTTGAAATTGTTTAATCCTTGAATGTTAGTTAGAAGTCAACAGTAAAATAATGTCTAGTATTTTTTTCTGAGAGAATATTTTGAATTAGCTCAATTACTTTTGTGAATTCAATTTCTTTAATGTCTATAAGGTCATTATGGTTTTCCCTTTCTTCTTGAGTCAATTTCGATCATGAAAATTTTTCTAGTAATTTGTGTATTTCACTTATGACTTTGACATGAAGTTGTACATAGTATTATTACAAAGAATTTTAAATCTCTTCTACAACTATAGTTATGTATCCTTTTTATTCCTAACATTATTTATGAATGATTTATCTTTTTTCTTGTCCAGGCTTGCCAGAGGTTTGGCAATATTTGTCTTTTCAAATAATCAATTTTTGGATTTGTTGATCCTCATTTGGTATAAGATTTCCTCCCATTAATATTTCTATCCTTTTTTTAAAAAAATCTACCTTTCTAAACTCATTGATTTATGTATTCACGTATTTATTTTACTGAAACATAGCTGACACAATGTTACATTAGTTTCAGTGTGCAATATAGTGATTCAATAACTGTGTTACGCTATGCTCACCATGAGTGTATATGTTTGCTATCTTTATTATAATTTTCTTCCTCTACTTTCTATTTTTTTCCCCTGCTCCTCTTTTTGCTCCTTTAGGAGCGTACCTACCTTGCTAATTCTCAGCCTTTATTCTTTATCATTATAAGCATTTAAGGCTGTAAAATTTCTCCATACCCCTTTAGAATATCTAAATGTTTAATAAAGCAATAATTATTAATATGAGATATTATAAGCACTGTTAATGTTAAGCAATCTTTGCAGTGAGTTTACTAAGACATGAAATACATTTCATCATGTTTTAAAATTTTGGTTTAACAGCTTATAATACAACTACTTGAAAGCCTAGTTCTAAATTCAGTTTATTTCTATATTTCATTTTAATGATGATCACAGCTGAAAAAGATACCTCATGATAACATAAAATACAAAAATGAAAGATGTGTATTGTTGGGTGTACTTACAAATGATGGTATCTTTATTTTTTAAATAGTTCTGGTACCAATTATGCAAAGTTTTTCTTAATATTTGGTTAGGAAGTTTCCATCTTCACTTATCTGTGGATGTTGTTTCTCTCTATATTTGGCAGATGGTTTAAAAAATACTGATATTCTTCATTTAGAAGAGTTTAAAAAAAATCTTTCTCCAAGTCTAAGTAGACAGATAAATGAGTTCTAAGAGGTGAAACATTTTTTCGGCAAGAAAGTTACATAATAATGGAAAGATTTCTAAACATACTTTGCACAGCCTATCTTTTCTCTCTTTTCTTTTTTTTTTTAATCTTTGACATAAAACATTTTACTAAGTTTCATTTCAGCTGAAGCCTCCATCTGCCTTATGGGTATTTCATTACATTTTATCTTAATCATAATTTTTTATGTCAAAGACCTAGATAGTAGGACACTTAGAAACACTTATTTTTATATGTTATTATTATATTTCAAACAGGCAGGTAGAAAAATTGAGAACATGAATTTCCTCCATCTCTTTATTTTTGACCCAGGTGGACTTAGCATTCACTTACCTCTCTAGATAACTGAGTCCTGCAATGAGTGAGTTCCTACAATGCAGGAACACACAGTAGGCACTCAAGAAGTAATGGCTGGGAGAATGTGTAAATGAATGAATGAATGAATGACCTAATTGTTTGGCTTCCTCCATAGACTGATCTGAAGGGAGGGACCACTCCTTATTTTCCTTTGTAACCCAAGTATCTATCATAACGCTTGCACCCAGTAGGTGCAAGATATTTTTAGAAATAAAGGAAGGGTGAAACAGGAAGAAAAGAAAGGAGAAAAGGGAGAGAGAGGAATTGTGTATGTTCATATCTGGACGTCTCAGTTAAAAGGAGGGCTTAATAAGTATGGCCAGTTCAGTTTTAACCTTATTTACAGCCTTTTCGGTGTTTATTTTTAAGGAGAGCAGTCAAAGAAGATTCCTAGGGTAGCATTTACCTCTCTATAAGTGAAAATGGTTTCCCAAGGAATAGAGGAACTAGTGAATTCTATTTTCGTAGGGTCTCAAGGCTTCTCCTAATGGCGTGGATTGGAAAGTAGAACTTTGCCTTTTGATGTTGTTCTTCCACTGTCTTTTGAAAGATAAAAAGCCACCAGAGGTTTGTGATTAGATAATCCACCCCCCCCCCTCCCCCGCAGCCCTGGAAATCTTGGTGGGATAGGATCTGGGGATACTCTGAGTGGCTCCAAAGCGTGGGTGAATAAGGCCTCATGACTGAATGGTTGCCGGTACTCAGTGCTGCGTGCTTACACGTGGGCTGTGCCGTCTCACAGGGATACTTCACCTCACGCCAGGCTGTTTAATCAACGCCTCTGACAAAGTTACATGGTTACCTGCGGGGAGACTCTCGTAATACTTTTGGAAACCAACCCACCGCGAACTCTTGCTGTGAAAGTATTTAAATAATTAAAAACATTCCTCTATCAAAGGAGGCTCCTTCTGACAGTGGAATCCATAACTTTTGCTGCCTTTCTTTTCAAAACACTTAGATGAAAGAGATGGTTGTGTTTTGCGCAGCATTCACAACTTTTTTTTTTTTTTTTAAATGAGGCCAAGCTTTGTTCAAAATATTTAGTGATGAAAATCTTAATAACCATAGGTTGGGGCACCCAGCTTCTTACTTAACTGTCTTCCTCCAAGAGACACGAGTGGTATAAATGCGCTGAATAAGGAGAGGTTTGTATTTCCTTGTTTGGATCAGGAAAAGCTGTTTTTGTTTACACAGGAAATCACTGGGCAGGAAATCTCAGCAGTAGGTTTTAGGCTCAAATCTCTGAAGATCAGTGAGAAGAGAAACAGAAGTGCCTGAACACATACAAACACACACACACACTCACACAATCATCTTGTCTTACTCATTGTGGAGGAAATACAAACAGCCTTAAGAAAGGCCCTGAGGTTTAAGACGGGATACATCTGGAGGGGAGGTCAAGAGGAGGATATGAGGACACCCAAGTGAGGAAAATACCACCCTCTGAGCATTTTTTTTTTTTTTAATGACAACCATTATAACAGCAATAGCTTCCAAGACTGAAGGTATTGAAATTCACCCAGACAGATCCCGCTGGTCTGAAGCCCTCTCAGAATGAAAGGGTCCTGCTGTGGGGTTCTGAGACAGAGCTGATGGGATTAATAAACCCCTGTAGATCTCAGATGGAGCAGGCACCAGCTTGGTAAGGTTTGTCTCTGGATTGTCACCCACGGTGAAAATTGGATAAAATGGAGAAGGGCATTGTCATGGCAACCGAAAGTTGGTCATCAGGGAACCTGGAAAAAGGAAGCTTCTGTCTGCACACCGCTGAGTGGACATTGTGTGGCAGGTTGTTCCAGCTAGAGGAAGATTTCACTCTTTGCCTTAACAATTCTCCAACTTCCAAGCACACTTACAAGGAAAGGAGGCCCTGACCTGTGGGCCAAGTATGACATTCTCCGTGGCAAACACATTGGCTATTGTAATTGAGAGATGCGTTACACGTTCATAAATCAATTTTCTCAAGTTTGGTTAGTGTAAACATTCATTCCCCAGGCTTCAACACCCCTAAATGAATGGATGAGAGGAAAGTTTTGAACCAAAAGATAAAATCTGAGATCCAGCCTCCGGGCCTCTGGGACCTCATGACCTCAGCTGCCCCAAAGGCCCCAAATGACCCAAAGGGATGTCAGCTGAAGCAATGACTCCAGCCACCTCAAGTGCCCGGGGAAGAACTAAGAGGACAAATTTTAAAGTTGGCTAGATTATTCCAGTGAGCAAGTAATTGTCCACTTCATGCCTTTTCTGACCTTGGTTTCAGCTTTTGGCATTAGTACTATGGACACCCCACATTCTATTATCTGAATCCTGGTCACCTTTATGGGGAACTTCACTGTTTGTAAAGTCTTTTGCATTCATGATGTCATTTAGCCAATATAACAACTCTGAAAAGTAGGTGCTATCACTATCCTCACTTCATGGACAGGAAATACAAGGCTCAGGGAAGGAAGTAAACTGCACATAGCCAGTCAGTAGGCAGCAGAGCTGGAACCTGAACCCTGATGTTCTGGTTTGATCTCTGTTATGACATGTTGTTGTATCCTTAAACCACCAATAGACAAACTCAGCCTCAAAGACCTGTGAAAATATTCTATGCTTCCTTATCTGTAAATTGTAAAATGCATGACAATGTTAATATGTTAAGTACACTATTGAACATTCAAAATAACAGACCTTTTGAAAGGATAAAGAAATGAAATAAAAGGATGCTTTAAAAAGTCATACTTTTTTTTTAAAAAGTCATACATTTTGTTTATTGATTAAGCAGAAACAAATTTTGCTATAATTACAATTATTAACAATTTTAATTTTTAGGGAGATATGATGGTCAAAGCTTCAGTATTTATGAAAATCTTGATTTAACATTTTATGATAGAGTGATTTTCAAGTTTGGTCCTCAACATATTTTGATACTTTTTATTTTGGAATAATTTTAGATTTATGAAAAGTTGCAAAGATAGTACAGAGTTGTGTATATCCCTTACCTGTATCCCCCTACTGTAAACATCTTAAGTCGTGATGTCTTCCTGCGGCATATTGGATTTAGGAATGGACATCGATACTTTTTTGTTAACTAAACTCCAGACATATTTGGATTTCACTAGCTTTTCCATGTATGTCTTCTTTCTGCTCCAGGATCCAGTAAAGGGTCCCATCTTGCTTGTCATCATCATGTCTCCCAGTTTCCTCTGATCTGTGATGGCTTCTCAGTCTTTCTTTGTTTTTTTTATGACCTTGGCAGTCTCAAGAAGTATCAGCCAAATAGCCTGTAGAATGGTTCCTCAGTCTGTGTTTGTTTGATGTGATTAGACTGGGGGAATGGTTTTGGGGATTGAATATCAAGAGGTAAAGAGCCCTTTTGGCATCATGATGTGTATACATGATAACCATATGACATCACAGGGGATGTCAGCCATCCCTTGGTTAAAGCAGTGTTTGCCAATCTTCACTGTGGAGGTACTACTTAGCCCTTTCTTTATGCTGTCAAATCACTATATGTAGCTCAAGTTCATAGCAGAGGGAAAATGAGCTGGGAAGTAAGCCCTACCTCCTGGAGGGGTAGAGTCTATGTACATTGTTTGGAATTTTTCTGTGCGGAAGATTTGTCTCTTCTCCTCTCATGCATGTATGCATTCAATCATTTATTTATATAAACATTAGCTCATGGATATTTATTTTATAGTTTGGGTTATAATCCAATACTATGTACCTATTTTGTTGCTCAAGTATTTCTAGCTTTGGCCATTGGGACTTTTTTTACGTTGGCTCCTATGTCCCTGTTCATGCTCCAAGTTCATCTTGTATTTTCCCTGCCTCAGCCCTGGAAATGATCATTTCTCCCAGGAGTCCTGGTTTTTTAAATTGTAGAATGTTATTTAGAAACCATTGTGTACTCACTGCTGTTGGAGTATTAATTCTAGGCCCATTCAATAGACAGAACTTGGGCATACACACACAGATGTGTACTAACTCATGTTTACCTGATATTTAGTTTTTAACAGGCAACATGGGAAAAGATTTCTTACAAAGATAAACAGACCCAAATAAAAGAATTGCATCACTGACTAAATTTCCTAAAACATGACACTTAATTTTCAGCTGTATCTACCAGTTATAAAAACATTTTTGTTCACATTCATCTAGTAAGCCTAAATATTCCCTGTTGTTAATCAGTTGGTTCTCACAAACTAAAAAATATTGCTTTTCTGTATTGTGCATTCATAAGTAGATTCAAAATCTACGAATTCTCTTTCCAAGTTTTTAAAAAGTGCAGTTATCAGAGTTTTTAGAGATGACACACTATTTTGGGCAACAGAATTCCATAATCATGGAAATGTTTCCAGACATCCAGTTTCTAAATGTTTTTTCTGTAGTACAAATTTTATTCGGACAGTTTATTTACTTTATTTATTTACTTTCTCATTTATTGGGAACATTTCGGCTTTATTGTGAAATGACAGAGTGAGAGTGTTCATTATTTATTTACATATATATTTTATTGTGATAGGACATAAAAGTTATCATTTTAACCATTTATCAGTGGTACTATTTTATTGTTGTGGAACCATCATCACGTTCTATCTCCAGAACTTTTCATCTTGTAAACCTAAACATCTGCATTCATTAAGTAAGTTCTCCATTTCCTTCTCCCTCCAGCCCCTGGCAACCGCCACTCCAGACTTTTTTCTCTCTCTGAATTTGACTATCCCAGTATCTCATATAAGTGGAACCACACAGTATTTTTCCTTTGGTAACGGATTTGTTTCACTTAGCACCAAGTCCTCAAGGTTTATCCGTGTTGTAGCAGGTGCAAGATTTTCCCTCCTTTCTGACTGAATCATAGTCTGTTGTACATAAGTATCATGTTTTTGTTTATCCATTCGAATGTCAGTGGATACTTGGCTGTTTCTACTGGTTTGGGTATTGTGAATAACACTGCTGTGAACATGAGGGTACAGATATGCCTTCAACTTCCTGCTTCCACTTCTTTTTTGGGCATATCCTCAGAAGTGGAATTCCTGGGTGATGTGGGTAATTTATGTTTATTTTTTTGAGATTTTTCTTGGTCATTTTCCCATCTCACTACAATCTCATTTTTATAAATCAGTCCAAACAAAGACATCTTGGAAACTTTGAAATATACCAAAAGTGAAGACAAAGAAGAGGGCATTATTCTTTTCTGAGTAAACATAGTGTCTGTGAGCCTAATAAACGGTTGGGATAGGGGTCTTAAGACAGTATATGTTAAATCCTAGAAAATCTTAATTTTTCTTATATTTATTTACTTATTTATTTATTTTTAAAAAGATTTTATTTATTTATTTGACAGAGAGATTACAAGTAGGCAGAGAGGCAGGCAAAGAGAGAGAGGAGGAAGCAGGCTCCCTGCGGAGCAGAGAGCCCGATGTGGGACTCAATCCCAGGCCCCTGAGATCATGACCAGAGCTGAAGGCAGCGGCTTAACCCACTGAGCCACCCAGGCGCCCCAATTTTTCTTATTTTTAAAACAAATTTTAATATACTCCAAAATCTTAATTTTTTCTTCTCACACACCAATGGACTGATGTTCTAGATGGCACAGGAGAGGCAAACTGCAGTAGCAAACGAAAGTTCCAGTCTCAGGCCTCCCCCCCACCCCCTCTGGGCCCTCCCAGCAGGCATCACTACCTACGCCCATTAATCAATCACTCAGGTTCCATCAACCCCTTGGTATCCCAGACCCTCAGCCCAAAACAATTGGCTGAGAGTTAATTCATTTTCTTAATTTTCTCATAAGCGAATATAACAGAGGGCTCTGAATTTCTGGGGCATCCGTGTCAGGACTTACAATAGGAATTTGCTCAAAGAAATGACCCTTGGCCTTGACACCTCTGATCAGTGTTGATAAACATTCAAAAGTTGCTAGAAGATTTTGAGATTAATTGATGCAGGTGGGACAGCTCCCTCCTGCTGGGACCTATATATAGAACTTTGACTGTCTATACATATGACAGAAGAGTTACAAGCTATTCTTGTAACTTTCTTAGTAGCTCCTTAGCAGTAGCCCATGCAGAAAGTAGCAAGGTCAGAATGATGACTACTTCTATGAACACTGCTATGTCTATGTGTTCAACTAGAATTTAGATTTGGAACAGGCTTGAAATTCTTTTTTTTTTTTTTTTTAAGACTTTATTTATTTATTTGACAGAGAGAGAGCACAAGTAGGCAGAGAGGCAGGCAGAGAGAGAGGCGGAAGCAAGCTCCCTGCTGGGCAGGGAGCCCGATGCGAGGCTCCATCCCAGAACCCTGAAATCATGACCTGAGCCGAAGGCAGAGGCTTAACCCACTGAGCCACCCAGGTGTCCCAGGCTTGGAATTATTCTATTGCCATGCATGTAGACCTGACATGTGAAAAGATGGCTTCTTTAATTTTTTTAGTTTATTTTTTAAAAAGATTTATTTATTTATTTTGACAGAGAAAGAGAGAGAGAGAGAGCACAAGCAGGGGGAGCAGCAGAGGGAGATGGAGAAGCAGGCTCCCTGCTGAGCCAGGAGCCCAATGCGGGACTGGATCCCAAGACCCTGAGATCATGACCTGGGCCAAAGGCAAATGCTTAACTGACAGAACCACCCAGGCATCCCCCCAGCCATTTTTATAGTTTAGTGTGAGCCCACTTATGGAAACTGTCAGTCCATTTATTCATACAGCACATTTTCCTCAAACACTTTTGGTGCTTTTCTTGTGACAGGGTCTGCCAGGACATATATCAGCACCTTCCCCCGCTCCAACCCACCCCAGGTCAATGCTGACACTCTTCTGGCTAAAAAAAATGAGCTTTCTCATTTCAGCTTACTCATTTGGCAGAACCACCATAGCTACATGCCAATTCAAATAGAAAAGAGGGAAAGGGGGGCATATGAAAAGGGGAGGGGGAAAACTCTTTTCTAATTAATCAAGATGTACATAACCACCACCCCAGTTTTTTGTTTTTTGTTTTTACCTCTAAATAGCACTATGCCCCACAAACGGACACTTGGAACTGCAACTCAGAAGTTAGGCCTTTCTATACCAGGAAATAAAAGTAAATCGATGTAAAAGAAACTGCAAAATAAATTGAGACCTTAACTATTGCTTTCTACTAGGAACATGTTCTTATGGATTAAATACTATACAACATTTTTTTGTTTTGTGTTTTGTTTGTTTTGCATCTTTTTTTTATTGAGGTATAGTTGACACACAATGTTACATTAGTTTCAGGTACAGAGTATAGTGATTCAATGTCTCTATAGTTTATGCTATGCTCACCACAAGTGTAGCTACCAACTGTCACCATACAAGGCTATCAAAAATATCATTGTCTCCATTCCCTATGCTGTATCATTCATCCCCATGACTTATTCATTCCATAACTGACAGCCTATCCTTCCCACTCCCCTTCACCCACTTTGCCCATCCTCCTTCCCCTCTGGCAACCACCAGTTACAAATATCTTTCTTGTCAAGAACTTTTCTTCATAATAAGGCAGAATTTTCAAAACTGCTCTTACCTCTGTACAGAAAATTTTCCCATTTTTTTTTTCTGATAAAACTAACCTTTTTACCAACGCAAGGAAGATATCACACAGACCTACTACCTTCCATTCATACATTCAGCACTGGACACAAATTACATATAAGTAAAGAGCTAGAGGACAGATCATTTCAGGTTGGGGGAGAAGGAGTGGTTTTGAGGAGGAGGGAACATGTAAGGTGGAATTTGAAAGAAAGGATGGCAGAAGGAGGGTATTCAGGGATGAAGAAATGGTTTGAGCAATCATGGGGAATGTTAGGTGTGTGAAAAACTCTGATAAGGACTGATAAAGACTGTTAACCAGAAAGCAGCTTTCCTAGAGTGTGAGGTGAAGGAGTGGCAGGGGTCCATTGTAGTGGAGGGAAAACATACTTCATTTCTAGGACGAGGGTCCTAATGTTATGGCTTCTCTGAGGTGGAAGAGGGAAAGCCAGATGGACACGAAGAACCTCAGGAAACCTTACGTTGCTTTCATGGTGTCAGGCAGAGGCAAGAGAACATTCCAAGTTTAACTCTAAGAAGTGCATTTTGACAAAGCATCATATATTATATGATCCAGGTTTCCTAAATGTACATTTTAAAATTTGTTCTCAGCTCATCTGCCCATCACCATGGAAAGTCACAGCAGCACTGTCAAGGGGGATAAGAGGAACAAGACTGTCAACATGATCTTTACCCCAGTGAGAAGATGCTCATCTTTGTAGGTAGTATTCAGTAATGTTTAATTCTTGGAGGTACTTGGCTTCACACTTTGACTACACTAATACTGTCCAAGCCAGTTTGGTGTCAAGTACCCCTAACATCTTGGCACCAAAGCCATTATCTGGGTCCATACATGTTTTCCTCCAATTTCAGCTTCAGTAGGTCAGAATCCAACTAAAAGTCATGCATAAATAATCCATATCAAATAGGGAAATATGAAAACAACAAGATTTTAAGACAACATTGAACAGTCATTGATACCAGTTAGCTCTACCATTGGTATGCTGGATATTGTGATGTCTTCTCAACATCCATTCCTCCTTTTCTTGGTAACTCTTCCCATGTTAATTTAAATATCTACCCATCCAAAAACAGGTATGTGCATTAGCACTCTAACATGCTCAGAACGCTTGCATTAGCCTACAGTTGGGCAAAATCATCTAACATGAGGCCTGCTTTATAATAAAGCATTGAATGTCTCCTGTAATTTTATGATTACTCTATTGAAAGTGGAAAACAGAATGGCCATATGGGTACAAAATGGTTGTCAGTGTATCATTTGTTTACTCTGGTGATGGAGTGGCTGACTGGAAGCTATGCCGGGCATAAGAGGGTACCATACTATGCAGAAAAGATCAGAATTTAAAGTTCGTACTATGAATGTATATTGCTTTTGCATGATTGCAAGGTCAAAAAATTGTAGGTTGAAGCACAAGTTGGAGGCCATCTACATCGTGAGAGGGCCCAACCTGGAGGGATCAGGGAAGTTTTCTGCATGAGTTACCTCCTGGGATGAGCCTGAAAGCAGGGTTGTGTGGGAAGGGAGAATGGGCATTGCAGGCATGAGGTTTTCACATCAGTCAAGTAAGAAGCTACAATTTTTAGAAACAGACTCTCTTACCTCAGAGGCCTTCCCCGCGGGCACAAAGTAGAACAGGGTAAATGGTCATCCTTGGTCATATAACCCATGTCAGCATGAGTGAATAAGTCAGACCTCCAAAAGCCTCGTAGGGAGAGAGAGTTGTTGGTGGGGATTGAGGAATAGGGCATGTTGACAGCATTCCTACTGTGTGTCAAGAACTGTGTCAGATGTTTTGCATACTTCGTCTACTACATTTAGTAATCATAACAATCCTCATTATAAAAAAAGATGCATTTGAAATTCTGATAGGATAAATCATTTTCCTAAGGTCATAAAGCGAGTAAGTGGTAGAGCAGGGATCTGAATTGAGGTCATTTTGGCTCTGAAGCTTCACTCTACATTTAGTTTTGCTTATGTAGACTCAGCTTGAAACTTCAGTTTGAATGAAACCACTTGGTATTAATTAGAAGAAGGAGAAATTGGCAAATGCTATTTTAAATGCTTTGAACAATTCTCTGGAGAGCACATTAAATACCCCAAAGCAAAGCAAAAAATGTATATTAATAAGAACACAGCCATTCAAAAGGCAATTGTTCACCATCAGTTCCAAAAAGAATAAAAAAGGGGAGTTCAATTTCCCCAATTTTTTATGCCAAGTGCTCAGGCTCCAAGTTTCCCTCACTGCTCTTTCTTCACCTCTTCTCCTTACACATTACATGTTACAGCTTCATTCCATACGATGTAAGTGGTATTTATAGGAAATGCTGATCACTGCCAACAAGTGAATACTCACATTAAACACGATTTAAAACAACCTTTTCTGCAGTTGTTTATAATAACCTCTTGGAAGTTTGAAATTAAAATCTGTATCCCATCCAGCCCTTTTCCCGCCTCTTACATTACCCAAAGCCAAGAACTTGCCCTTGAACATACTTCAACTCCCCGGCACACCACTCTGACATGCTCTGTAGCTAATTATCTCAGTCCCTAAATATTAGTCCTTTCTCTTGTCTTCTCTGGTTTCCTGGACAGGATTCACCCTCTCTGGGTATTTCATTGTTTATGTCAATGAACAAATGAACAATGTCCCTTAAACAGACTTCTTCTTCTTTTTTTTTTCCCTATCTTCCCTCAACACCTTTTCAATTAAATGTGCATGGAACTTCTCCTCTTTCACAGGAAGAGATCCAAAATTTGAGATAGTCCAATGTTCTCATTAAAGAGACAAGGTCATTGAGACCCAGGGAGATTATGTGATTAACCTAAACTCACATGAGTAGAAAGAGCCCGAGTCAAATCAAGAGGGCAAGACTCTTCCTTGGGTTTTAGTTCAATTTCCTTCTCACTGTCCTGTACCACCGACCACTGGTTCACACCCATCCCAACTGCTTGCCAATTTGATGTCAGATTGTGTCTGCCCAAAGCAGGGGGTATGTTCCATTTTCATTTTTCAAGTGACACATGGCATAGGGGAGGTCCAAGTGCAATTGTCTTGGGTGGTTTGTCTCATGGCCCAAATGCTGCATGTATGTTCCTTATTCTGCAACGAGTGCGCCTAAACCAAGGCAACTTCCCAAGTCCTCCCTTTGAAGCTGTTCACTGGTGTGTGGCATCCCTCTTCTAAGGGTGTTTTAAGAGGACAAGATTATAGCCTAAAAATTTCAAAGTATTGTAGAGGCAAAACTGTGAGGGTGGGTGGGCTGGGTGGGGCTTATAAGGCAGGGCTCAGAAATACTAAGCTATGCAAACATTTTGCTATGGAGGGTCTGGGAAGGATGTGGCAAAAAGAGTTTTGCTTTATTCCCATTGCTGTGAGGTCCTTTGAGACTATCGCTATTAACACAAACATAGCAAAACACTCAGGGAAAGAAACTATAAAAGGCAGATTTCTCTTCAACATGGCATTTGATACTAAGCAAACCTGCCCTCCTGCTGTTTGGGATCCCCCATGTGACACCGGCCCAGTGTGGATATCGTCTTTTAAGCCTGAAATACTTGTAAATACTGGGAAACAGAAGGTGAGCTTTTTGACATCCCATGACATGGTGTTGGTATGGAAGGAAGAGTCCTAGCATCTGTATTTGGCAGGACAAGACCATGGTTAACCCACTCTCTTAGGCTGGCCTCATGAGCACGGAGATCGTGCCTGATTCAACACTCTGCTGTTGCTGTTTTGACTTTCTTAATAATTTTTTAAATGAGTCTCACATTTCATTTTGCACTGGGCCCCATAAATTAGGTAGCTAGCCCTGTCACTGCTCCTCCCTCACCCCATTAACTTCCATATATAGCTCCTTCTCTAAGCTAGACTGAAGGGACTATGTTCTGTTCATGCTTGTTTCCCATCTGTGCCTACCAAACTGGATATCATTAGACCACAATTTTACTTTCTCCTTCACCCAGCTTTATTAGGACTCAGAACCTCACTGCAAATCTAAGTGTATATGGTAGCCTTAAATCTTATTTCTAAGCATTTCCTATCTCTAAGCCTCTACAATTCTCATTTTCTTCTTGAGTGGTGCCGACTAATTTTGTAACCAGGTTAATTAAGACAACTCCTCAAAATTACGTTCAGAAGACTAAGAGGTTTCTTTCACCAGAAAGAAAAATAATAATATCTTATAAAATTGTTTCAGAATATAAGATTGTTTAAAACCTTTTTCTAAAAGATGAATAAAAACCAGGTAGCTCTTTAAGTTTCAGTTGGCTAAGGATTAATATTTTCTTGTAAAAATTAGCATTTGTGTAAACTTCATGGATAAAAGAAAACTACTGGTTATACTGAAGTTATTGGGAATAAGAATAAATAGATAATTTTATTTATTAACTGCATCTGGTTAATATCTTAATAGGCATTTAATATTTTTTAAATTTTTTATTAAATAGGTTTAATTTTAACCGTATTTAATAACTGGGTAACTAGTAACTAATGTCTTGAATGAACAAGACCCAAAATAAATCATAACAGGTAAAAAAAAAAAAGCCAACATCAAAGATAATATGCTCTTACACAATTCCCTTAATCTCAAATCCAGGCTTTTCAAGTACAGGAAAGAAATTGAGTTCCTGCTCTTTCACATAACCCTGGGCTCTTCCTTGTTTCTGGAAAGTACAGCGGCTTCCATCATTCACTTTAGGTGAAATGTGCTCCTTCCCATAGTAAATGTTGATCGTGGACCTCTCGGCACAAATCACTGGGACTGGTGCCATGTGGATAGAGAAGGGATGGGCTTCGTTCTTACCTTTGAGGAGCTCGTTCTCTAGGTGGGGATGCCAACACATACATTGACACCCCTGTGCCACCAGACTGAGTTTTGGCCAAGATGTGAGTCTGTCTTGAGTCATCTTTGCCTCGTACATGTCTAACGTGTATGGAACATCTAAGACGCAAGAGATATTTCACAGCTGACTGGATGAATGAATGAGTTAATGAATACTCATGAATGAAGTACTAATGAACTCCTCTTTTTCTCATAAATACCAGTTCTTCTTAGTTGGCACCAACTAAACCATTGAACAAGCACACCTTTCAGGGAGAAAATGTGTAGGTTGGTATGGAAGACTACATCAACCTGATCTTCTCTACTCTAATTATTTCACATTAACTTCAAATAGGAAAGGAGTCTTAACAAATGGTTTAGATGTTACTGATGTTTTCTGTCAGTAACATGAAGTCAGAGGCAGCCTTAATTCAACAATCCCAGATTGTCTGGATGAGATATGGTGTATATGTTAAGTAGAATTCTATGTAGCTATCACAAATCCTTTTATAGAAATGTATTTGTGGGCATGGAAGACATTTGTGATCTAGCACTAAGTGGGGAAAAAAGTCCAAAACATAGGCCCCCAAATAGCCTTAGCATCACTTGATGTCACCACAATTTTAGATCTCCAGGGAGGGGCCTGTAGGTGGGCCTTCACTGGGCCTGACACCAAGAACAGCAGGCTCTGACTTGTATTTTTCATGTAATTGCCATTGTTCCTGCTTTAAAATGTATCTGTGCTCCTTCTACCCTCAGTTTCAGGATGCGATTAATTATAAAATAGAGAAGGCCTCAATTCCAGAGTATTACACTGAAGAGTAGACTTTGGATGAGTGGGTCCAAATTGGGCATGGTATTTCACATTGAGCCAGAAAGCACCATCTGAGCTAATAGACTTTTCTGGAATCATTTTATAGTGCTGATCTCACACTTAAGAGCTTGTCACTCAAATGAGATCATTTCTGTTAATACACATATAAATTTGTGTAAAAAAAATTGACCTTAAAATATAATTGACAGCAAGCATAGGAAGACAGTACGGCAAGCACATGGCCTAAGACTCCAGAGTTCACACCCTGCCCCTGCCATGTAATAGCCAGGTGATCCAGTGAAGGATACTTGTTTTTTCAACCTTGTTGTTTGTGTAAATTAAACAGGGGTTATAAAGAACCATTTGGTCTAATTCCTAGGCTAAGACCCAAATGGGAAAGTGCTTTGTAAAGTACAGAGCTTTATAAATATCAAAGGACTGTAATCAGATGACGGTGAAAATGTCTGGGTGTTGGGAGACTTGGGTTCTGACAGATTCTACGGAGACAATCCCGTGAGCTCTTCTGGCCTGAGGGCTCATGGTCAAATGCAGAGTTGGCCTAGGTACATTCTCATGATACTTCCAACATGAAAACTCTATTGTGTTAGAAAATAACCTTTGTGTCTCACTCTCATTTTTAGTTTTTCTCATATCATGAAAGAATGAGTCTTGAGTTTGATTTTCTGGGTTGTATGTGAGAGATAATATGTAATGGAAGAGGGAAGTTGGAGAGGGTGAGGGAGAGGAGGGGAGAGATGGGAGGACTGGAGAGGAAACTGGGAAGGGGAAGAATGATAAGATAATACAACCAGGCATCACAAATTGGAAAAGCAGACCACCCAGAATTGAAGGCTCCTGATGACCTGTTCTGAGAAAACAGGAACTGCATGTAAGGGGTGGATGTAGATGCCGTGGCAAGCCCTGCTCTTGCTGTGGGAGAAGCCCTCAGGCTTCCTTCCTTCCACCTTCAGTTCTACCAAGGGTTGTCTCTGCCACACCAAGTGTTCCCTAGACCTGGACTTCATGGGGTCCTTTGCTTTCTCAATTTGTTTCTCTGAGAAAGTCTTTGATCTATTTTAGATACAGTGGCTTTGATGAGTGAAGAGCCCCTTAGGAATAGAGACAAATCCACATTGAACTGTGGACAATTTTCTACTGAAATAGATTTCTCTCTACTGTTCTCAATTAAGAGTTTGTCTTCTGGGATTCAGCTTCAAAAGTTGCATTTTCTCCTTATGGATGTCAGAAAACTTGTGTTACATTTAGTATCCAGACAGCAAAAAACCCAACTGCATCTAGCTGCATCTTGCCAGGTGAAGAGCAGCAGGACATCAGAGATGATACAATTTGGTTAGGGAGGTCGGACAAGCCAGTGTGTCCAGGCAGAGGCAAAAAAGGATCTTATTAGCCTGAATTATCCTGGAAGGTGAATGCAGAATGTAACTTTATTTCATCCTGCCTTTCCAGGCACACATTCTGAGAAAGAAAGAGCAAAAATTAAATTCACAAAACATGGCACTGTACAAGGGTCCTTTCAAGATTTAAGATGGAGAGAGCTGGAGATCCTGGATTCAGCTTCCAGGATCACAGAATGTAAGTGCTGGAGATGACTCTCACTTTGCAAACAACGATTCAGAGGTCCAGAGGGGTTGAGGGACTTGCCTAAAGCCCTCAACTTGCTTAAGACAGAGCCATTGTGACTCAGGCCATTCTTTTCTTTCTACCACATCCCAGGGCCTGTTGAGTTAAAAAAGAATTTTGAGCCTGAAATATGATATGTCAAAAGCAGTGTTATAAAATGACATTATCAGTCAACTTGTCTGGCATCTAAATAAACCTTTGTTGTAAAGTTTGAAGAAATAAATGCAAAAAGAGATCATCTGACAGATACCCGTTTCAAGACAACAGAACCTCTAAGAATGGGCTGGTTATAAGATCTCTCCGTAAGGACATCTGTTGAAGAGTGGAAAATTGAGTCAAGCATGAATTCTAGAGTTGGATCAGACTTGGATCAGTTCTGACCCTCTCTCATCCCACCTTTGGGCAAGTTTCCTAATCCCTCAAGCCTTAGTGTCTAGGTATGTACAACAAGGAGACACATATTTTCGACCTCTTAGGGCTGCTGTGAAGACTGGATGAAATTAAATACCATAAAGTGCTAAGTACAATGCCTGACATATTGTACACACCTAATAGACATTCACTATCACGATAATTCCAGTTACTGATTGATAGGGTAACCAAATCCTTTCATTCACTTCTGCGGTATTTTTTGAGCTTCTCTACCCCAGGCACAGAGGATAAAAGGGTGCATGTGATGCAGTGTTTGTCCTTAAAAATAAAAACAGACTGTCCCAAAGCAGTGAAAAAGCTAAGTTGGAGGCCCAAGGAGGGGTACTGGCTGTTCTGGGAGGATTGAAGATATCTTTCTTAGAGAAGGCAAGGTCTGAATAAGTAGCAGTTAGCTAGTTAAAGGTGGTGGGAAGTGAGTAGGGTAGAAAATGGGATCAGGGCTGGAAGGTGACAGGTAAGTGTGAAAGACGGTAGGCTGGGGGTAAGCACTGAGTCCTACCTGCCCTGTTGATGGCTCTTTTAATATGCGTTTCGAAAAAGTAGTTTCAATGAATTATGTTTCATAGTTTTAGTAAGTGTGCAGATTAAAGGCTGTTGCCCGATTAAAATGTATCCTGTAAGCGATAAGTTCGTATTTTTGGATTGATCATGTGATTCAAAAGTGAACCACACAGAACTCTAATTTGGTTCATTTTAAGCATAAAATCAAAGTTGCACCAAGAAAAAGAAGTATTCACCAAAGAGAGAAAGGGAGGGAGGGAGGGACAGAGGAAGGAACAGAGGAAAAGGGAACAGAGAGCTGGAGGGGTAGAGAAAGGAGGAAGGAAAGGAAAGGAAGGGAAGGCTGTTTGTTTGAAGTGAGAATTTGTCAATGGAGACTGTTTTCCTTTCCTGCATTATTTATTTTGAGCAGTTTTCTATATTTAAGATTGACATTTTAGTTTTGTAATAAACTGCATAGTTGATAATCACATTCCTATTAATGCTATTGTTAATGGAAATGTGACTGCTTTATAAATTTCTGATTCTCAAGGGAGACTTCTGGACTCCCCAAGGAGACTGTCACCTTCCTTCCTCCATTCCTCAGTACTGCTTACAAATCTCCCTACAGCATGGACTACCTTGAGACTATTACCTTCTGTCTTCACACTTGACAGTCCAATTCCCAAGATGCTTTGTAGCTACTGTCAGCATCTAGAATATTGTCAGTCACAAAATGGACAGTCATGAAACGTGTGTTAGTGTGTTGAATAAATGACTGACTCCTGACAATGAGTGGCTCTTATCTGAGGAAACATACTCCACTATGAGTTTTGTCTAGCAGTCTGTCTTATTTCTAGCTTGATCTAAGAACAATGAATAAAATAATGACATAATTTAAGAATAATTTGTAATGCTTAGACATACACTTTATCTGATAATCAAGATTTCATCCTGTTGAACCAAAACCAAATGTTTAATAAACATGATCACTCAATATCTCTCTCCTTTATCCAATTACAATTCATGTGTTGAAATTTCTTTTCTTTTTTTTCTGCTTTAATTTTCTTAAAAGATTTTATTTATTTATTTGATAGATGGAGATTACAAGTAGGCAGAGAGGCAGGCAGAGAGAGAGGGGGGAAGCAGACTTCCTGCTGAGCAGAGAGCACAATGCGGGGCTCGATCCCAGGACCCTGAGATCATGACCTGAGTTGAAGGCAGAGGCTTAACCCACTGAGCCACCCAGGCACCCTAATTTTTTATTTTTTATAAACATATAATGTATTTTTATCCCTAGGGGTACAGGTCTGTGAATCGCCAGGTTTACACACTTCACAGCACTCACCATAGCCCATACCCTCCCCAATGTCCATAACCCCACCCCCCATCTCCCAGCCCCTCTCCCCCCAGAAACCCTCAGTTTGTTTTGTGAGATTAAGAGTCACTTATTGTTTGTCTCCTTCCCAATCCCATCTTGTTTCATTTATTCTTCTCCTACCCCCTTAACCCCCCATGTTGCATCTCCACTTCCTCATATCAGGGAGATCATATGATAGTTGTCTTTCTCTGCTTGACTTATTTTGCTAAGCATGATACCCTCTAGTTCCATCCACGTCATCACAAATGGCAAGATTTCATTTCTTTTGATGGCTGCATAGTATTCCATTGTGTATATATACCACATCTTTATTCATTCATCTGTTGATGGACATCTAGGTTCTTTCCATAGACTGGTTATTGTAGACATTGCTGCTATAAACATTCGGGTGCACGTGCCCCTTCAGATCACTGTTTTTGTATCTTTAAGGTAAATACCCAGTAGCGCAATTGCTGGGTCATAGGGCAGTTCTATTTTCAACATTTTGAGGAACCTCCATGCTGTTTTCCAGAGTGGTTGCACCAGCTTGCATTCCCACCAACAGTGTAGGAGGGTTCCCCTTTCTCTGCATCCTCACCAGCATCTGTCATTTCCTGACTTGTTAATTTTAACCATTCTGACTGGTGTGAGGTGATATCTCATTGTGGTTTTGATTTGTATTTCCCTGATGCCGAGTGATATGGAGCACTTTTTCATGTGTCTGTTGGCCATCTGGATGTCTTCTTTGCAGAAATGTCTGGTCATGTCTTCTGTCCATTTCTTGATTGGATTATTTGTTCTTTGGGTGTTGAGTTTGCTAAGTTCTTTATAGATTTTGGACACTAGCCCTTTATCTGACATGTTGTTTGCAAATATCTTCTCCCATTCTGTCAGTTGTCTTTTGGTTTTGTTAACTGTTTCCTTTGCTGTGCAAAAGCTTTTGATCTTGATAAAATCCCAATAGTTCATTTTTGCCTTTGCTTCCCTTGCCTTTGGCAATGTTCCTAGGAAGATGTTGCTGCGGCTGAGGTCGAAGAGGTTGCTGCCTGTGTTCTCCTCAAGGATTTTGATGGATTCCTTTGTCACATTGAGGTCGTTCATCCATTTTGAGTCTATTTTCATGTGTGGTGTAAGGAAATGGTCCAATTTCATTTTTCTGCATGTGGCTGTCCAATTTTCCCAATACCATTTATTGAAGAGGCTGTCTCAACCAGTATTAGAAGATTGGGATCATTCTCTGCATATTTTCAGACCACAATGCTCTGAAACTAGAACTCAATCACAAGAGGAAATTTGGAAACAACCCAAATACATGGAGACTAAATAGCATCCTTCTAAAGAATGAATGGGTCAACCAGGAAATTAAAGAAGAATTGAAAAAATTCATGGAAACAAATGATAATGAAAACACAACAGTTCAAAATCTGTGGGACACAACAAAGGCAGTCCTGAGAGGAAAATATATAGTGGTACAAGCCTTTCTCAAGAAACAAGAAAGGTCTCAGGTACACAACCTAACGCTACACCTAAAGGAGCTGGAGAAAGAACAAGAAAGAAACCCTAAACCCAGCAGGAGAAGAGAAATCATAAAGATCAGAGCAGAAATCAATGAAATAGAAACCAAAAAAACAATAGGACAAATCAACGAAACTAGGAGCTGGTTCTTTGAAAGAATTAATAAGATTGATAAAACCCTGGCCAGACTTATCAAAAAGAAAAGAGAAAGGACCCAAATAAATAAAATCATGAATGAAAGAGGAGAGATCACAACTAACACCAAAGAAATACAGACAATTATAAGAACATACTATGAGCAACTCTACGCCAACAAATCTGACAATCTGGAAGAAATGTATGCATTCCTAGAGACATATAAACTACCACAACTGAACCAGGAAGAAGTAGAAAGCCTGAACAGACCCATAACTAGTAAGAAGATTGAAACAGTCATCAAAAATCTCCAAACAAACAAAAGCCCAGGGCCAGACGGCTTCCTGGGGGAATTCTACCAAACATTTAAAGAAAAACTAATTCCTATTCTCCTGAAACTGTTCTAAAAAAATAGAAATGGAAGGAAAACTTCCACACTCATTTTATGAGGCCAGCATCACCTTGATCCCAAAACCAGACAAGGATCCCATCAAAAAAGAGAATTACGACTAATATCCTTGATGAACACAGATGCAAAAATTCTCACCAAAATACTAGCCAATAGGATTCAACAGTATGTTAAAAGGATTATTTACCACGACCAAGTGGGATTTATTCCAGGGCTGCAAGTTTGGTTCAATATCTGCAAATCAATCAATGTGATACAACACATTAATAAAAGAAAGAACAAGAACCATATGATATACTCTCAGTAGAAGCTGGAAAAAGCATTTGACAAAGTACAGCACCCCTTCCTGATCAAAACTCTTCAAAGTGTAGGGATAGAGGGCACATACCTCAATATTATCAAAGCCATCTATGAAAAACCCACCACAAATATCATTCTCAATGGAGAAAAACTGAAAGCTTTTCTGCTAACATCAGGAACACGGCAGGGATGTCCATTATCACCACTGCTATTCAACATAGTACTAGAAGTCCTAGCCTCAGCAATCAGACAACAAAAGGAAATTAAAGGCATCCAAATCAGCAAAGAAGAAGTCAAACTATCACTCTTCGCAGATGATATGATACTATATGTGGAAAACCCAAAAGACTCCACTCCAAAACTGCTAGAACTTGTACAGGAATTCAGTAAAGTGTCAGGATATAAAATCAATGCACAGAAACCGGTTGCATTTCTCTACACCAACAACAAGACAGAAGAAAGAGAAATTAAGGAGTCAATCCCATTTACAATTGCACCCAAAACCATAAGATACCTAGGAATAAACCTAGCCAAAGAGGCTAAGAATCTATACTTAGAAAACTATAAAGTACTCATGAAAGAAATTGAGGAAGACACAAAGAAATGGAAAAATGTTCCATGCTCCTGGATTGGAAGAAAAAATATTGTGAAAATGTCTATGCTACCTAAAGCAATCTACACATTTAATGCAATTCCTATCAAAGTACCATCCATCTTTTTCAAAGTAATGGAACAAATAATCCTAAAATTTATATGGAACCAGAAAAGACCTCGAATAGCCAAAGGAATATTGAAAAAGAAAGCCAAAGTTGGTGGCATCACAATTCTGGACTTCAAGCTCTATTACAAAGCTGTCATCATCAAGACAGCATGGAACTGGCACAAAAACAGACACATAGATGAATGGAACAGAATAGAGAGCCCAGAAATAGACCCTCAACTCTACGGTCAACTAATCTTCGACAAAGCAAGAAAGAATGTCCAATGGAAAAAAGACAGCCTCTTTTTTTTTTTTTTTAAAGATTTACTGGGGCGCCTGGGTGGCTCAGTGGGTTAAGCCACTGCCTTCGGCTCAGGTCATGATCCCAGGATCCTGGGATCGAGTCCCACATCGGGCTCTCTGCTCAGCGGGGAGCCTGCTTCCTCCTCTCTCTCTCTGCCTGCCTCTCTGCCTACTTGTAATCTCTCTCTGTCAAATAAATAAATAAAATCTTAAAAAAAAAAACAAAAAAAACCTTAAAGATTTATTTACCTATTTTAGAAAGAAAGAAAGACAGAGAGAGCACAAGAGGGGCAGAGGGAGAGAAACTCAAGCAGACTCTGTGCTGAGGACGGAGCCCAACACGGGACTTGATCTCATGACCCTAAGCTGAAATCAAATTCGGACACTTAACCGACTGAGCCACCCATGCACCCCTGAAATTTCTTGAATCCAAAAAGTCGGTATCAATATTTCTAATCTTGCATTTGGGTGTTTTTCACAATATGATATATGTTTTTGTCTCTTTGATACATGGTGACTTCAACTGTGAAGATTTGTATTGCCAAGGCTGCTCAGTCTGACATTTGAGCAACAAAGCAGGATGTATGCAGGACCAAGGTCATGAGGTGGTGGGGGGATTTGACATCAGGTCAAGGAACTCACCTGAGAATGCCAGGGGTTCAGTGAAAGTTGGTTTGCATTTCTAAGCATTTTGGTGCAGAATCCAAAATAAGCTGGCTGTCATGGGGAAGGCGTGGGTCATAAAACCAGATGGATTGAGGTGCCCATGTGGCTCAGTGGGTTAAAACCTCTGCCTTCGGCTCGGGTCATGATTCCAGGGTCATGGGATTGAGTCCCACATCAGGCTCTCTGCTTGGCAGGGAGCCTGCTTCCTCCTCTCTCTCTGCCTGCCTCTCTGCCTGCTTGTGATCTCTGTCAAATAAATAAATAAAATCTTAAAAAAAAACCAAAAACACCAAAAACCAGACGGGTCTGGGCTATCAGCACTGAAAGGTATTGCAAAGTCTGTCCAAGCATGGATTCCCTCTACAATTTCTCCAGCCAGGGCCTGTCATGAGTAGGTTAACAGTCAGCCAAAGGAGCTCAGAGGCTAGGGGGTAAGGCTGGCCCTTTAAGGAATGAAGAGCTGATCGGAAACCAGAGCCTCCAGACAGAGACCTGGATTTTGGAGCAAACTACTGGCCCAAGGGGAAACTCCTCAAAATTTTCACTTAGAGTAGAAACTAAACTTAGAGGTTGGTTTGCCCTGGGTCTTCAAGAATCAGGGAAGTGGTAGCTTTTGAGTAAAATGTCAGTGTGGGTGCAAAGAACAGACCTGATTAGTTTGGACAATCATGAGGCTCACATCCTCTGAGTCTGGGGTGTGGGAACCTTGAGAGAGAGACCAATGCCATCGATAATTGTAAACAATCAGGGATTTCAAATTATTAAGGAGCACACGATGTTAGACAAGACAGAAGAATTCAGTGGAGAGAAGATAATTGAATTAGCCAACATTCTTTTTTTTTAAATTTTAATTCCAGTACAGTTAACATACAGTGTCACATTAGTTTCAGGTGTACAATATAGTGATTCGACAGTTCCATATATTTCTCAGTACTCATTAGGTTTAAGAATTTATTCTACTTATTTGAGAGAGTGGGTGGGGCAGAGCAGAGGGAGAGGGACAAGCAGACTCCATGCTTAGCTCAGAGCCCAACATGGTGCTTGACACAGGGCTTGATCCCAGGACCCCAAGATCATGACCTGAGGTAAAACCAAGAGTCAAATGCTTTAACCAACTGTGCCACCCAGGTGCCCAGATAAGTGTACTCTTAATCCCCTTCACCTGTTTCACTGATCCCCTCTACCCACCTCCCCTATGGTAACTATCAGTTTGTTCTTTACAGCTAAGAGTCCACTTTTTGGTTTGTCTTTTTTTGTTGATGTTCATTTGTTTTGTTTCTTAAATTCCAGATGAATCCAATTATATGATGTTTGTCTTTCTCTGACTTATTTCACTTAGCATTATACTCTCTAGCTCCATCCATGTCATTGCAAATGGCAAGATTTCATTCTTTTTTATAGCTGAGTAATATTCCAGTGTGTGTGTGTGTGTGTATGTGTGTGTGTGTGTGTGTGTGTGTATATATATATATATATATATATATCACATCTTTATCCACTCATCTATCGATGGACACTTGGGCTGCTTCCATAGCTTGGCTAATGTAAATAATGCTATAATATAGGGGTGCATGTATCTTTTTGAGTTAGTGTTTTATTCTTCATGTAAATATCCAGCAGTGGAATTACTGTATTATATAGTAATTCTATTTTTAATTTTTCCAGGAACCTGCATACTGTTTTCCACAGTGGCTGTCCCAGTTTGCATTCCCACCAACAGTGCACAAGTCCACACCCTCACCAATACCTACTGTTTCTTGTGTTGTGGATACTAGCCATTCTCACAGGTGTGAAGTGATATCTCATTGTGATTTTGATTTGATTTCACTGATGATCAGTGATGTTGAGCATCTTTTCATGTACCTGTTGGCCATCTGGATGTCTTCTTTGGAGAAAAGTCTGTTCATGTCTTCTGGCTATTTTAAAAATGGATTATTTGGGGGTTTTTTTGTGTGTTGAGTTGTATAAGTTTTTTCTATATTTTGGACACTAACCCTTTATCAGGTATGTCATTTGAAAATATCCCATTCAGTAAGTTGTCTTTTAGTTTTGATGATTGTTTCATTTGCTGTGTGACCTTTTTATTTTGATGTAGTCCCAATTGTTCATTTTTGCTTTTGTTTCCCTTGCCTCAGGAGACATATCTAGAAAAATACTGTGATGGCCAATGTTAGAGAAATTACTGCCTGTACCCTCTTCTAGAATTTTTATGGTTTTAGGTCTCACATTTAGGTTCTTAATTCATTTTGAGTTTATTTTTGTTTATGGTGTAAGAAAGTTGTCCAGTTTCATTCTTTTGCATTTAGCTATCTAGTTCTCCTACCACCATTTGTTGAAAAGATGAATTAGTCAACATTATAGACAGAGGCAGTTCAATTAATCACAAAAATGAGGGACTTTTAAAAGCATCTGAAAAACTGATAATCAATAGTAACTGGTACTTACTGAGAGCTTGCTATGTTTTAAGTACTTTACATGTATTATCTTATTTAACCCTCATGACACTTCTGCAAGGACCTAGTACTGCCCTGACTTTATGCTTGAGGAATGTGAGATTCTTGGGGAGGTTTAACGACTTTCCCAATGTTACTCAACTGATCAGTGTCTTAACTGAGATTGAAATTCAGGCATTCATGACTCCAGAGCTCGTGGTCTGATCCCTCAGCTAGTGATACCAAACAGCTGTTCTGTGACTTAGTTGTGCCACAAACCCTTCTAGATGGGCCACCAACTTTTGGCCCGTGTTTACCAGACACTCTTTTCTTCAGCTAAGGGTCTGCAACATGATAGAAATACCATGTCTTGGAGACCCAACTTGTTGTAGTAAGGCACATAGTCTACTGTCAATCCAACACCAAAGAAAGATATGTTTATATGTGAAGGACTTGCTTCCTGACCATATTGGAAGACAAGGTCAATAAATAGTTTTATTCAAATAGCAACTTTGTGGAAAGATAGCCAATCGAATAGTGGATACTAGTTGTTACACTTTTCAAAAAAGATATATTTTTAAAATTTATTTTTGAGAGATAGAGGGAGAGGGGTGGCAGGAGAAGGAGAGAATCTCCAAGAGACTCCCCACTGAGTGTGGAGTCTGATGTTCAGCTGAGCCACCCAGCTGACCCACTAATTTTTGAACTTTAATGGTTTTGACAGAGCTACCCCACAATCTCTATAAGTGCTTAGCAAATACACAAAATTGTGACCTATCTCTGTATGCTAGGACCAACCACAGAGATCAAGTAATTATAATGGAAGATCCAGAAATTCAATAAATGGTTGCCAAAGGGGATTTCAACTAAATGAATCTTTATTCCTTAAAGGAGGTGAAGAAATAAGATTATTTACACATTCTTGAGATAGTTCTTGGTTGGCATGTTTCCTTAAGAACCGGTGTAATTTTGCTTTATCAAGAAGATTATAAAATACTGTTGAAGTGGTTGAAAAATGTTTCAAATGGTTTTTAGCAACAACAAATTTTACTAATTCATAAAAATATGAATAAAGAAATTAAGGGGGAGAAAGGGCTGTTTTGTGCTCAAAATATTCAAAAAATTTTCAGACTTAAAAACATTCCAGTGAGAATGTCTGTCTCTCTGTCCCTTGCTCCCTCTCTCTGACACAGAGATTCTTTGAATTTTTTTTTAAGATTTTATTTTTGAGTAATCCCTACACCCAATGTGGGGCTCAAACTCCATGGGGGAATCAAGAGTCACATGCTCTAGTAGCTGAGACAGCCAAGCTTCCCCCCCCCACATATGAGTTAAAATTGGAAATAATGCACATGAATTCGTGAAACTTATATTACTATCCTCTATTAAGCTTATAGTTTTATACCTAACATATAACTAAAATGTCATTCAGGCCTAGCAATAAAAGCAATTGGAATTTGGGTTTTAGATTTTATTATTAGAAAAAAGTCAGTGCATCTATAGGAGAAGGAAGGGAAAAATGAAGAGGGAAAATCGGAGGGGGAGATGAACCATGAGAAATTGTGGACTCCGAGAAACAAACTGAGAGTTTTGGGGAGGCTGAGGGGATGGGTGAGCCTGGTGGTGGTTATTAAGGAGGGCACAGATTGCATGGAGCACTGGGTGTTATACATAAACAATGAATCTTGGAACACTACATCAAAAACTATGATGTATTGCATGGTGACTAACGTAACACGATTTAAAACACACACACACACACACACACACACAAGAAGTAGGGGGAAAAAAAAGACCAATAAAGCACTCCTATTGAGCAGCACAATTTTCAGTACTATTCTTTGGAAAGAGAAAATAAGGGTATTGGCCATGAAGAATCTAATAGATCTCAATCACCTTTGAGAATAGAGGGAAAATGGTCAAAACAACCCACGCCAACCACCGGGAGTTCACCCATCCTCATCCTGTCCCCTGCCTGTCCATTTCCCCTAGAACATGCTACACCTGCTTCTTATAAACTCCAAAGTGAATCCTGTGGCTCAGACAACATAGATGGGGTTAAAAGTAAACCCTCCAAGGTCAGACAGCCATGAGTTTGAGTCCTGGTTCTGGCCCTGATCACTTGGGGGACCTTGAACAAGCTATTTAATTTTTCAGGGACTCAGTTTCCTCATCTATGAAATGGGAATAATAGTTACAATTGCACTCACAAAATAGCAGTGTTATGTGATCAATAAATATTAGCTATATATCCTTACTCCCAGAAGGCAAGTGCCTAGGAGGGTGTATGTTTGTTACATTTTTGAATTTCCCATATTTAACAGAGTGCCTTGCCTAAAGAAGTGACTGAATGAGGGGCGCCTGGGTGGCTCAGTGGATTAAGCCGCTGCCTTCGGCTCAGGTCATGATCTCAGGGTCCTGGGATCGAGCCCCACATCGGGCTCTCTGCTCAGCGGGGAGCCTGCTTCCCCCTCTGTCTCTGCCTGCCTCTCTGCCTACTTGTGATCTCTCTCTCTGTCAAAAAAAAAAAAAAAGAAGTGACTGAATGAGGGTTGATGAATTCTGGCTGCCTCCTACAGCTTGTTGGTGGTAACTATAGACACAATTCAGGAGAGGTCTAAATATGGGAGGGAATGGAGTAGCTGAAGGCCAGTCTGTTCTCACTGACTTGGATGATCAATGGTTTGGGGTTTCTTTTTCCCTGGAAGATGTCTCATTTCCTTTATATAAATTTGCTCTGTAGTTATTTGGTACTCTCTGACTCTTGATTAATAAATCATGGATTCTCCAAACTGGATCTTAGGTCTCATGGGTCCAACCTCTCACTAGCTTCAAAGGCCTATGAAGAGTTAACTATAAAATTCCCTCCTCCTGCCCCCTTTCTTTTATAACCCCTCTTGCTATAAATTACCAAACCTTTGGATGTTTGGTAAATCAAAACCTAAAGAACTTTTTCATATACACATACCATTTTAAAAAGCCAAATTCCAACATAATTTGCACAAACAAATTATTTTCAAATTTCCTATCATTAAGCTCCATTTTCACATTGCTCCCCTTCTCAAAAGCTAGTCCTCTCTGTTCATTATAGAAATTAGATGTCTGGTAGAATCATTATGCATTTCATGTAGAAAATGAGACATGAGAAATGCTTCCTTCTGAGTTAGTACAAGTTCCATTTAGGGCAAAAAAATTGAAGGGCCAGTATACTCTCTCTTAAAGACCAATCCTCCTTTTTCATTAGATGACTTTTCCTTTTCCTTTAGGAGTTGGTGTCAATGCCGCTTCCTCCTGGAAGCCTTCCCTGACTCCTACAAACTAGCTTAGGTGTCTTTCATACAAAAATAACTGCTAAGAGTGCCATGCATTGTGTTAGGCTCTCTATATTCATTATCTGAATTATTCCTCAAACTATCCTGAGTGGTACTATTATAATCTCTATTTTGTACTTGAGAAAGCCGAGTATAGGGCAGGAAAGTAAGTTGGCAGAACAGGCATTCAAACACAGGCAACATGACTTCAGAGCCCTTGTTCCTAACTACTGTGCTATCTTGCCTCCCAGAGTACTCCATACTTTTCCTGTCACCACACTTGCAGTACCTTCCCAACATCCATCCCCTCTTCCAACTTCATGGCAACTTTCAGTTTAACTACACAGTCTCCATCCCTGGGCCCCCAGGTAAAACACATGGGGCACTCTCACTCAGTCAACAAACACATCCCCTCCAGTTGCTCATAGTGATTGGTTCAGTGTAGGCACAGGTACTAGGCTGGTCCAATCAGAAGAAATCTTGGGACTTTTGCTCACAGGCAGGGAATGCTGGGACACAGATTCCTTCTTCCCCACAGTAGTTGAGGATGTAGCCTGCAGCTTCAGACTTCCTTGAAGCCATCTGGGAATATAAGTGAGCTCTGATGACCAAGGAGCCCATATCATGGAGTCAATGCTGAGAAATGAAGAGAAAGAAGTGCTGGGTCTGGTCACATGCTTTGGGCTGCCTGGATCAAACTTTGCTGAAGCTAGCATACTTCTGAAGGCACAGGCATATATAAATTTCTTTTGTAGCTGGGTCTCCTGGATGTCTCAGTTGGCTAAGTCTCCAACTCTTGATTTCAGCTCAGGGGCTAGAGATCAAGCCTCAAGCTGGGCTCCATGCTCAGCGGGAGTCTGCTTGAGATTCTCTCTTCCCCTGCCCCTCCCTCTGCTTGTGCTTACATGCATGCTCTCTTTCGCTTTATCAAATTAATAAATAAATCTTTAAAAATAAATTTCTTTTATTGTTAATGCAGTTGGAATTGGATTCTGTTACTTACACTGGAAAGCTCCTTAACTCATCAGTATTACACATCATATTTTTCTTGCTTATTTAATTGCTTCTCTCCACCAGCAATTGCTAAGATCTTTGAGGATAGAAACCACTCTATTTTGTCACTATTACATTACCAGCGCTTGATTCCCAATAGACGTTGCATGAATGTTTGCTGAATTAATTTTAAAAAAATGGGAAATTTTAGTTGGTCATGTGTGACCTGAATCAAACTTTTAGTTCACTTAATGAATTTCATGCCATGTATGGGTGTTTGAAATTTTCAGTGAGCACGTAAAAGTTTGGGGCAGCTAAGCCAGGCAAAGATTGAAATGAAAATTCTGACTTCTAAAATGATTTAGTACCACATTAGCTAATGTATCCATTGAATAGATTTTTACATCCTTAAAACAATAATGTAAAATCCAAACAATTGCAAATAAGAGAGCCCCACTGAAATAAAATGATAATCAAATACTTTGAATAAAAAATATGAATACTACATTAAAGAATCAAAAGTAATGGTGTACAATATATACTTGGAGTAGGATGACTTTTACCTGATAGTCTTCCTTTACATTTTGTTTTTAGTCTAAAACAATACATCAAAAAATCCCCCCAAACCCAGGATAAACTAGAAGCATTTATTAAAGCAACCATCAGGGGGAGGAGTCAAGATGGCGGAGAAGTAGCAGGCTGAGACTACCTCAGCTAGCAGGAGATCAGCTAGAGAGCTTATCTAAAGATTGCAAACACCTGCAAATCCATCGGCAGATCGAAGAGAAGAAGAACAGCAATTCTAGAAACAGAAAAACAACCACTTTCTGAAAGGTAGGACTGGCGGAGAAGTGAATCCAAAGCGACGGGAAGAGAGACCCCGGGGGGAGGGGCCGGCTCCCGGCAAGCGGCGGAGCAACAGAGCACAAAATCAGGACTTTTAAAAGTCTGTTCCGCTGAGGGATATCGCTCCGGAGGCTAAACCGGGGCGAAGCCCACACGGGGTCGGCGTGACCTCAGGTCCCGCGGGGTCACAGAAGGATCGGGGGTGTCTGAGTGTCGCAGAGCTTGCGGTTATTGGAACGGGAAAGCCGGCTGCAGAGACAGAGCCGACAGTAAGCTCGCAGCTCGGAGTTGCCTTGAACCGGTCGCAAGCTTGGTGAGCTCGGAGCGCGGCCGGAGGTTAGGCAGACGCGAGTTACCAGGAGCAGTTCGCTGAGGGCGCACAGGGGAGCGGGGCCCTGGGCTCTCGGCTCCTCCGGGCCGGAGACCAGGAGGCCGCCATTTGTATTCCCGTCCTCCGGAACTCTACGGAAAGCGCTCAGGGAACAAAAGCTCCTGAAAGCAAAGCCGAGCAGATCACTCAGCCCCGGCCCCTGGTAAGGGCGGTGTAATTCCGCCTGGGGCAAAGACACTTGAGAATCACTACACCAGGCCCCTCCCCCAGAAGATCAACAAGAAATCCAGGCAAGACCAAGTTCACCTACCAAGGAGTGCAGTTTCAATACCAAGGAGTGAGCAGCAGAATTCCAGAGGAGGAGAAAACAAACCACAGAACTCATGGCTTTCTGCCGGTGATTTTTTAGTCTTGCAGTTAATTTATTTTTTTTTCTTTTTCATTTTTTTTCTCTTCTTCTGCTAAAATTTTTTATAATTTTACCCTTTTCTTTTTTAACGTTTTTTAACTAGATTATCTAATATATATATATTTTGCTTTTTTATACTTTTCTTTATTCATTTTCTTTTTTTTTAATTCTTTTTTTTTCTTTCTTTCTTTTTGAACCTCTTTTTATCCCCAAATCAGAAGAGATCCTAATCTCTTCAATCTTTTTTTTTCTTAACTCTTTTTTAAATTCTTGATTGAATTTTTAATTCAATCTCTTTTTTTTAATTCTTTTTTTCTTCTTTTCTTTCTTTCTTTTTGAACCTCTTTTTATCCCCAAATCAGAAGAGATCCCAAACAGAAGAGATTGGGAGATCCCAATCAGAAGAGATTGGGAGATCCCAATCAAAGGAGATCCCAATCAGAGGAGATCCCTCACCCAATCGTGAGGGGCGAGAAATCCGCCCACATGATTTGGGATCTCTTCTGATTTGGTTAAAGCATATTTTCCTGGGATTGTTGCCACCCTTTTAGTATTTTACTTGCTCCCTCATATACTCTTAGCTGGACAAAATGACAAGGCGGAAAAATTCACAACAAAAAAAAGAACAAGAGGCAGTACCGAAGGCTAGGGACCTAATCAATACAGACATTGGTAATATGTCAGATCTAGAGTTCAAAATGACAATTCTCAAGGTTATAGCCGGGCTTGAAAAAGGCATGGAAGATATTAGAGAAACCCTCTCCAGAGATATAAAAGCCCTTTCTGGAGAAATAAAAGAACTAAAATCTAACCAAGTTGAAATCAAAAAGGCTATTAATGAAGTTCAATCAAAAATGGAGGCTCTCACTGCTAGGATAAATGAGGCAGAAGAAAGAATTAGCGATATAGAAGACCAAATGACAGAGAATAAAGAAGCTGAGCAAAAGAGGGACAAACAGCTACTGGACCATGAGGGGAGAATTCGAGAGATAAGTGACACCATAAGACGAAACAACATTAGAATAATTGGGATTCCAGAAGAAGAAGAAAGAGAGAGGGGAGCAGAAGGTATACTGGAGAGAATTATTGGGGAGAATTTCCCCAATATGGCAAAGGGAACGAGCATCAAAATTCAGGAGGTTCAGAGAACGCCCCTCAAAATCAATAAGAATAGGCCCACACCCCATCACCTAATAGTAAAACTTACAAGCCTTAGTGACAAAGAGAAAATCTTGAAAGCAGCCCGGGAAAAGAAGTCTGTAACATACAATGGTAAAAGTATTAGATTGGCAGCTGACTTATCCACAGAGACCTGGCAGGCCAGAAAGAGCTGGCATGACATTTTCAGAGCACTAAACGAGAAAAACATGCAGCCAAGAATACTATATCCAGCTAGGCTATCATTGAAAATAGAAGGAGAGATTAAAAGCTTCCAGGACAAACAAAAACTGAAAGAATTTGCAAACACCAAACCAGCTCTACAGGAAATACTGAAAGGGGTCCTCTAAGCAAAGAGAGAGCCTACAAGTGGTAGATCAGAAAGGAACAGAGACAATATACAGTAACAGTCACCTTACAGGCAATACAATGGCACTAAAATCATATCTCTCAATAGTTACCCTGAATGTTAATGGGCTAAATGCCCCAATCAAAAGACACAGGGTATCAGAATGGATAAAAAAACAAAACCCATCTATATGTTGCCTCCAAGAAACTCATTTTAAACCCGAAGACACCTCCAGACTTAAAGTGAGGGGGTGGAAAAGAATTTACCATGCTAATGGACATCAGAAAAAAGCAGGAGTGGCAATCCTTATATCAGATCAATTAGATTTTAAGCCAAAGACTATAATAAGAGATGAGGAAGGACACTATATCATACTCAAAGGGTCTGTCCAACAAGAAGATCTAACAATTTTAAATATCTATGCCCCCAACGTGGGCGCAGCCAACTATATAAACCAATTAATAACAAAATCAAAGAAACACATCAACAATAATACAATAATAGTAGGGGACTTTAACACTCCCCTCACTGAAATGGACAGATCATCCAAGCAAAAGATCAACAGGGAAATAAAGGCCTTAAATGATACACTGGATGAGATGGACATCACAGATATATTCAGAACATTTCATCCCAAAGCAACAGAATACACATTCTTCTCTAGTGCACATGGAACATTCTCCAGAATAGATCACATCCTCGGTCCCAAATCAGGACTCAACCGGTATCAAAAGATTGGGATCATTCCCTGCATATTTTCAGACCACAATGCTCTGAAGCTAGAACTCAACCACAAGAGGAAGTTTGGAAAGAACACAAATACATGGAGACTAAACAGCATCCTTCTAAAGAATGAATGGGTCAACCGGGAAATTAAAGAAGAATTGAAAAAAATCATGGAAACAAATGATAATGAAAATACAACGGTTCAAAATCTGTGGGACACAACAAAGGCAGTCCTGAGAGGAAAATATATAGCGGTACAAGCTTTTCTCAAGAAACAAGAAAGGTCTCAGGTACACAACCTAACCCTACACCTAAAGGAACTGGAGAAAGAACAAGAAAGAAACCCTAAGCCCAGCAGGAGAAGAGAAATCATAAAGATCAGAGCAGAAATCAATGAAATAGAAACCAAAAAAACAATAGAACAAATCAACCAAACTAGGAGCTGGTTCTTTGAAAGAATTAATAAAATTGATAAACCCTTGGCCAGACTTATCAAAAAGAAAAGAGAAAGGACCCAAATAAATAAAATCATGAATGAAAGAGGAGAGATCACAACTAACACCAAAGAAATACAAACTATTATAAGAACATACTATGAGCAACTCTACGCCAACAAATTTGACAATCTGGAAGAAATGGATGCATTCCTAGAAACATATAAACTACCAAAATTGAACCAGGAAGAAATAGAAAGCCTGAACAGACCCATAACCAGTAAGGAGATTGAAACAGTCATTAAAAATCTCCAAACAAACAAAAGCCCAGGGCCAGATGGCTTCCCGGGGGAATTCTACCAAACATTTAAAGAAGAACTAATTCCTATTCTCCTGAAACTGTTCCAAAAAATAGAAATGGAAGGAAAACTCCCAAACTCATTTTATGAGGCCAGCATCACCTTGATCCCCAAACCAGACAAGGATCCCATCAAAAAAGAGAGCTATAGACCAATATCCTTGATGAACACAGATGCGAAAATTCTCACCAAAATACTAGCCAATAGGATTCAACAGTACATTAAAAGGATTATTCACCACGACCAAGTGGGATTTATCCCAGGGCTGCAAGGTTGGTTCAACATCCGCAAATCAGTCAATGTGATACAACACATCAATAAAAGAAAGAACAAGAACCATATGATACTCTCAATAGATGCTGAAAAAGCATTTGACAAAGTACAGCATCCCTTCCTGATCAAAACCCTTCAAAGTGTAGGGATAGAGGGCACATACCTCAATATCATCAAAGCCATCTATGAAAAACCCACTGCAAATATCATTCTCAATGGAGAAAAACTGAAAGCTTTTCCACTAAGGTCAGGAACACGGCAGGGATGTCCATTATCACCACTGCTATTCAACATAGTACTAGAAGTCCTAGCCTCAGCAATCAGACAACAAAAGGAAATTAAAGGCATCCAAATCGGCAAAGAAGAAGTCAAATTATCACTCTTCGCGGATGATATGATACTCTATGTGGAAAACCCAAAAGACTCCACTCCAAAACTGCTAGAACTTGTACAGGAATTCAGTAAAGTGTCAGGATATAAGATCAATGCACAGAAATCAGTTGCATTTCTCTACACCAACAACAAGACAGAAGAAAGAGAAATTAAGGAGTCAATCCCATTTACAATTGCACCCCAAACCATAAGATACCTAGGAATAAACCTAACCAAAGAGGCTAAGAATCTATACTCAGAAAACTATAAAGTACTCATGAAAGAAATTGAGGAAGACACAAAGAAATGGAAAAATGTTCCATGCTCCTGGATTGGAAGAATAAATATTGTGAAAATGTCTATGTTACCTAGAGCAATCTACACATTTAATGCAATTCCTATCAAAGTACCATCCATCTTCTTCAAAGAAATGGAACAAATAATTTTAAAATTTATATGGAACCAGAAAAGACCTCGAATAGCCAAAGGGATATTGAAAAACAAAGCCAAAGTTGGTGGCATCACAATTCCGGACTTCAAGCTCTATTACAAAGCTGTCATCATCAAGACAGCATGGTACTGGCACAAAAACAGACACATAGACCAATGGAATAGAATAGAGAGCCCAGAAATAGACCCTCAACTCTATGGTCAACTAATCTTCGACAAAGCAGGAAAGAATGTCCAATGGAAAAAAGACAGCCTCTTCAATAAATGGTGTTGGGAAAATTGGACAGCCACGTGCAGAAAAATGAAATTGGACCATTTCCTTACACCACACACAAAAATAGATTCAAAATGGATTAAGGACCTCAATGTGAGAAAGGAATCCATCAAAATCCTTGAGGAGAACACAGGCAGCAACCTCTTCGACCTCAGCCGCAGCAACATCTTCCTAGGAACATCGCCAAAGGCAAGGGAAGCAAGGGCAAAAATGAACTTTTGGGATTTCATCAAAATCAAAAGCTTTTGCACAGCAAAGGAAACAGTTAACAAAACCAAAAGACAACTGACAGAATGGGAGAAGATATTTGCAAACGACATATCAGATAAAGGACTAGTGTCCAAAATCTATAAAGAACTTAACAAACTCAACACCCAAAGAACAAATAATCCAATCAAGAAATGGGCAGAGGACATGAACAGACATTTCTGCAAAGAAGACATCCAGATGGCCAACAGACACATGAAAAAGTGCTCCATATCACTCGGCATCAGGGAAATACAAATCAAAACCACAATGAGATATCACCTCACACCAGTCAGAATGGCTAAAATCAACAAGTCAGGAAATGACAGATGCTGGCGAGGATGCGGAGAAAGGGGAACCCTCCTACACTGTTGGTGGGAATGCAAGCTGGTGCAACCACTCTGGAAAACAGCATGGAGGTTCCTCAAAATGTTGAAAATAGAACTGCCCTATGACCCAGCAATTGCACTACTGGGAATTTACCCTAAAGATACAAACGTAGTGATCCAAAGGGGCACGTGCACCCGAATGTTTATAGCAGCAATGTCCACAATAGCCAAATTATGGAAAGAACCTAGATGTCCATCAACAGATGAATGGATCAAGAAGATGTGGTATATATACACAATGGAATACTATGCAGCCATCAAAAGAAACGAAATCTTGCCATTTGCGACAACATGGATGGAACTAGAGCGTATCATGCTTAGCGAAATAAGTCAAGCGGAGAAAGACAACTATCATATGATCTCCCTGATATGAGGGAGTGGTGATGCAACATGGGGGCTTAAGTGGGTAGGAGAAGAATCCATGAAACAAGATGGGATAGGGAGGGAGAGAAACCATAAGTGACTCTTAATCTCACGAAACAAACTGTGGGTTGCTGGGGGGAGGGGGGTTGGGAGAAGGGGGGTAGGGTTATGGACATTGGGGAGGGTATGTGCTTTTGGGTAAATTGGAAGGGGAGATGAACCATGAGAGACTATGGACTCTGAAAAACAATCTGAGGGGTTTGAAGTGGCGGGGGGGTGGGAGGTTGGGGTACCAGGTGGTGGGTATTATAGAGGGCACAGCTTGCATGGAGCACTGGGTGTGGTGAAAAAATAATGAATACTGTTTTTCTGAAAATAAATAAATTGGAAAAAAAAAAAAAAAAAAAAGAAAATTTAAAAAAAAAAAAAAAAAAAAAAAAAAAAAGCAACCATCAATTTCACTGCCATCATCTTTTGAGGCCCGAAACATCAAAGATTTACTGATGTCATCTATAAATAGTAATTTTCATATGAATTATAGTTAAAATGTACATTCAAGGCATCCCAATGGCAGTGAGATGAGCCTCAAAGAACTCTTGGGGGTCATGCAGTCTATTTCCTCAACTACTAATGAGTAACCAGAAAACCTAGTTTAAAAAAAAAAAAAAAAAGGCTCATCTGTGTTTAATCCTAAGGATTCAACAAGCATTTGTTGGTTGCATGCTCTATGTCAGATTTGGTGTTAGATATTGAAAAATAAAATATCTGTTCTCAAGAAGGTTACAGCATTCTTCTGTTTGGGAAAACAAATGTATGCAAACACACACCAATTAGTTGATTGGTTCTATCACTGAGACATAACATCCGATTCCCTGAAGGTGAAAAGGATCAGTCAATTCTGGGGGTGAGGGGTTTGTGGAAGTTGTTTTCAGAACAGGAGGTTCCTGGGTCTTGATGATTCGCCAGATGAGCAGGGGAGAGGGAAGGAAGGGGGAGTGGAGGATGCTTGGCTTGGGCTAGTGGTCCAGGAAAAGGAATTTCTGTCATTGCAAAGGTCATGAAAAGAACCACGGAGCCAGAAAGAGTTGCCAGAGTCAAGGAACTGTGAATAGATTAGTAGCTAGAGCTGAGGCTGGGAGGGAATCAAGCCTGTCCTTCACACTATGCTGTGCTAAGGAGTCTGGACTTTATCCTCAAGCTAACTAAGAGATTCCTGGCTATGGAGTAATAGAATAAGGTGTGCATTTTAGTGAGCTGACTTCACAGATGGGATTGAGGGCTGGCATGTGCAGGAGTTGGTAGTCAGACTGGGAGCAGATACAGAAGGTGAGAAGAAAAGAATGAATGAAGATTCTGACTTGAGCAAAAGGATGAATGGTGTAGAACTAATCAGAAGTGGGATTACAGAAAATAGTAGTTTTGCAGGAAAGTGGTGAGTGGAATCTGTTTTGAGTGTATGAGGTATAAGTGCTTGATGAACGTGCAAGTAGAAATCTCTAGGAAAATTCTGGTCAAAATAGCATTGTGAGTTCATGTTTCAAAGCACCCTTTCCCCACTCCAAACACAGAGCAGTGATGGAAAGAATATACCTAGAGAAACTTGAAAAGACATTGCTACCTCAAAAGTAAGATAAATACAACATTGGATCAGATTTAGAAAAGAATATAGGGCGCCTGGGTGGCTCAGTGGGTTAAGCCGCTGCCTTCCGCTCGGGTCATGATCTCAGGGTCCTGGGATCGAGTCCCGCATCGGGCTCTCTGCTCAGCGGGGAGCCTGCTTCCCTCTGTCTCTGCCTGCCTCTCCATCTACTTGTGATTTCTCTCTGTCAAATAAATAAATAAAAATCTTTAAAAAAAAAAAAGAAAAGAATATAAAATGTTAAGCAGGACTGAAGCTGTGGCCTCCTGGGCTCAGGGTCTGGAAGCAGGTGGAGGTGGAGTTTATGTTTTGTCGGGTAATGAGGACTAAAAGAACTTAGGCAAGATAGAAAAAGTGAGCCAGTCTCACCCTTAGAAACCAGGGTCTGGTTTTAATTCCTGCATGAATGGAAACTGAGAATAGGTCCAACTATCCTGCCACTTGAGCCCTACCTGATACGAGCTTTATAGCTAGAAAGATTGGGAGACGCAAATAAAGCTTACAACCAGTACCTGGTCCAAGTCATCCCCTGGCTCAAGGACTGGGTATAGGCTTGTCCATATAACTGGTTTGGGCCATATCTGAAGTAACTTGAAATATACCTGTGCTCTTGAGCTTACCCTCTTGCTCTCTGATGATCTATCATGAGAGGACCATGAACCAGGTATGGATTGTCCCTTAGCCTAGGCTTCTGAATTGAAAATAGAAGCCAACCACAGCCCTAAGTACCTTTGGTCCCAGAGGGATGAGAGACACATGGAGCAGACCTAAAACCAAAAGGGTACCTGGAGCCCAGAAGCTGGTTCCTAGAACCTAGAGTCCAGCCAAGCCCAGCCAAGTGGCAGCCTGCCAGCAACCCCAAGTACTTGAGACTAAGTGGTCATGTTTTTAAGCTACTGAGTTTTGTTGTGCAACATTGTTGTGGTAGTAGTTGCTAACACTTTATACTTTATCACATTTGTTTTCTTCATATGTTTTGAGAATATTGGTTTACAGGCTTATTTTGAATGGGAATTCATCTTTATTTTCTGTGCTCATTGCCACCTGTGTAATAAATTTCAGAAGTCTCCATGCAGGCCCCCCTATGTCCAGAGTCAAGTCTTACTGACTCTTCAGGTCCTTTGCTAGAGTATGTGGTTGGCCTCACCTTCCCATTTGGGGGCCCAGGCTGAGGGACAACGGATATCTGGGTCATTTCCTCTCATATCAGATATTCAAAGTGGGAAGACAAGCCCAAGAGCATAGGTATACTTCAAGTTGCTTCAAATATGACTGAAGTGGACAAGTCCAAAATCAGGAGGCAGAGAAGTATACTCCACCCACCATGAGGCCACAGTAAAGGTATGAACATATAATCCTATTCCAGGGATGTTTTAGAAAATCATACAAGTGGGATGCCTTGGTGGCTCAGCGGGTTAAGCATATGCCTTCAGCTCAGCTCATGATCCCAGAGTCCTGGGATTGAGTCCCCATGTTGACTCCTTGCTCAGCAGTGAGTCTGCTTCTCCCTCTCCCTCTCCCTCGCCTGTACCCCTGCTCTCTCTATCTCGGAAATAAATAAAATCTTAAAAAAAAAAAAAAAAAGGAAATCATACAAGCAACTACAATGAATTTCATGCCAGTGAATTTGGAATTCTACATGAAAGGAAAAGATTTTGAAATATTTGGTAAGCAATTGGAAATTTGTGTCTGGAACTCAGAAAAGTCGAGGCAGGAAACAGAGGTCATCAGAAATAGCTACTGAAGTCTTCAAGGCAGAGCAGATGGCAAGATCCTTAGAGTGTCCTGATTTCTGAAGCAAGGTAGATAAGGAGGAGCCACATTGAAAACCAAGAGTAGAGTAGACTTAGTGAGTGAATCAGAGACCTGTAGACACCTATCAGAGGGAAAAGAAACATTCAAGAAGTTAAGTGTCAACAGAAGAGAAGTTAAATGAATTAAGAATGGAGTGCGAAGTGCCCCCTGGAGTTGGCTCTTTGAATGGCTCGAATGACCTTTGTTATGTCAGGGCCAGCGCCACCGTGTGGCTGCAGACACATGGCCACTCTGAAGAGGGAACAGGTCCTGGAAATGGACGCTGTAGGTGTAGATGACTTTAGAGGCTTGCCTCTGATGAAGAGAAAGAGTTTAGGAAGTAAAGGAACAATCTACAGGTAGAGAGAGAGAGAGAGAGAAATAATAGATGAGGGGGGGACATGAGAGCAGGAAGAGGTGGGGTTTGAGAACCCAGCTGGGAGTTGAGGCCGGCACACCAGATAAGGTGCCTCTTCCTGTGGTAATTAGGGGAAGTGTGAGGCCAGGTGCTAGGAAAGATAAGTTTAGAGGGATAGGGGCAAGGGAGACCACAGGAACTTGAGGGGATTCCTGCCAGATAACCTCTGATTTTTTGTAGAGAAGGAGACAAGGCCATCTGCTGAGAATAAGAAGGTGGGTGTCTAGCAGGGTTCTTGAGAAGGTTAGGAGAAGCTGCTAGGAAAATGGGGAAATGGGCTGCCCAGAGCATGTGCAAGGACTCTGAGAGAGTCATGAGGCCCCAGAGAATTAGCTATGGTTTGCGCTGGGACCATAACCCTGGGGTCTGACTTGTGGGCATTTTCCTTACAGCACATTAAAATCTGGGATTCTAGAATCTTATTAAAATTTATAAAGATTCTATGAGCTCTACTTTCTCCATAGAAGATAATTAAGTAAAAGGTAAGGATTATCTTTTAAGCTGTCCACATTCCCATGTTCTTGCAGCATTGTAGGTTTAGTTTAAAAATTCTTATTCTTTTTCTTTTTCAGTCTTAAGTTTTTCATTCAGTGAAACTACAGTTATTGGAAAATCATATTCAATTTGAGATGTGCTTATTTTGAACACATTCCATCAGAATCTTAATGGAGCCTTATTCTCCATTGTCTTGGACTTAGAAAAGTCGTAGAACCCTTCTAGACTTCAGCTTCTACTATATGGATACTAAATATTTCGATTGTATGTGATTGGAAATCTACAACTTTTAACATCTATAGAACAGGGACGCCTGGGTGGCGCAGTTGGTTAAACGACTGCCTCTGGCTCAGGGCGTGATCCTGGAGTCCCGGGATTGAGTCCCACATCAGGCTCCCAGCTCCATGGGGAGTCTGCTTCGCTCTCTGACCTTCTCCTCGCTCATTCTCTCTCTCACTGTCTCTCTCTCTCTCAAATAAATAAAATAAAATCTTTAAAAAAAAATAACATCTATAGAACAAATCAACTTAATGGACAATCCAAGAATTCACTATAACATAGGAGCAATCAGCGAAGAACATTTTTCCAGTTCGGCAAAAAGTCTTTGCAAATAAAAGATCCCATAAAGTTATTTGCACTTCTGCTGCTCTTTTTAAGCAAATCTTTCAGGATATTGATATGCACTATTATGTGCTAAGAAAGCACATTCAAGATAAAAATTTAAGCTCAATGTATAATGTATTGCTTCAATGAAAGATGTAAATAATTGAAATGGAAAGAATGACTGGGTTTTAATCTTGAATAAAAAATGTAGTGTGGTCAAAAACGCCAATGAAAATGGCTAGTTATTTATAAGAAGGAATAAAATAAAATTTTGCCAGTATTGAAAGACTGTAATATCAACAGATAACACCACACGGGAATAAGACCATACTGTGAAACCTCACCAATCTTGATATACTTATTTGGAATTTGTAACAATTTTGACAAAAGCTTAATGCAAGTTTACCTTTTCACCATTATTAATCAAATTATAGTATAAACAATAGTCACAAAGTTAATGTTTAAATTACTTTAGAGAACAAATTCTCTATGTTCAAATATCTTGAGCAGACCATACTTAGTAACAATGTACATATGAATCATAAACAATTTAATCTATCCCCTAAGGTAGTTCTCTTCAAGATTTCTACTATTTTTGTACTTGTTTGATCTTAAAAATAAAACCATCTCCTTAGAGATATTCCATCATTCAGATTTTAAATTAATTTTACTAGGCTCTTCCCTACCCAGCCAAATTGTTATTTCATATAAAATAATTGAAGATTATTCTGCCTTTGTTCAATTCGGTCTTCTGGTTTACCTTAAAAAAACAAAAATAGGAGATAATAAATATATTGAATAATTATGAGGAAAATTACTACAATTTGATGAGCTTCTCCTAAGTGATAGGAAATATGTGAAGTATTTTATTTTATTTTATTTTATTTATTGGGGGTGGCAGAGGGAGAAGGAGAGAGAGGATCACAAGGAGGCTCCACACCCAGTGCAGAGCCAGATGTGGGACTCGATCTCATGACCCAGAGATCATGACCTGAGCTGAAGGCAAATGTCCAATGGACTGAGCCACAGGTGTCCATGAAAGGGTTCACTTTAAAGTTAGGTGAAACTGATGAACAGATAAATTAGCTCCTCTAGCTTTTGCTTCTATTTCTGTTGCATTTGAATACTCATTCATCTATTCATTCAACAGACATTTACTGAATGCTGACTATGCCCTGGGAATATCAGTGTGAACATATGGACAACGAGGTACCTCTGAGGTAATCCAATATTTCAAAAAGTGATCCAGCTACAAATGTGTATGTGTACATATATGTACATATGTATATACGTATGATCACTGACATATATATTTATAGCTGAACAATGTGAAAGTTGGAAATTCAGACATATTTTAAAAATACACATATATATCATGCATCCAAAATGTATCTGAATTTCTAACTTTCACATTTTCTGTGTTTATTCTGTATTCAATAGTGTTTGTATGTATTTCATGTTAGAGTTTTTGAACCAAAAGGGACCTTGGAAATGACCTAGTCTAAAATCAGTCATTTTACGGTGAGGATTCTCACATCCAAAAAAGTCAGGGTCCTGCCCTCCATCAGACATCCACATCTCACAGAACCGGCCTTAGAGTCCAATTCCACTGGTCACCAGAGGGTGGCTTTGCTCACATCAACATGTTTCATCTCCAAAGCGAATGAATGACAAAGCCAAGTGAAATAGGAAACCAAAGTAAATCCCTCTCATCTATGTCACTACAAAAGACATGCATTGAAAGCAAAAACAAACTCATATTTTATTTTATTTTTAAAAAACAGGTCAATCTGAAATGTCCAGGTGTAATATGTCTGAAGCTTGATAGGAGAGCAATCACCAACATTTCGGGTTTGGAATGGAGCTCCTGGTCATCCACCTGATAGCTCTCAGGTCATGAGGAGGGAATTGCTGTTTACCTCGAGATGCACTCTGGTCTCCAAAATGAGACTCAAGGGCCACATTTCTGTTTTCTAAGGCCCTTGCCTCTCCACTGAACTTGAAAAGAGGGTCCAGTACCATCCTGAGAATCACAGTGGTTTGTAGAGGGCTAGAACAATCTCAGACTGATCCTCTGAATTGTGCAACATCAAATGGAATAAAATGGTGTTTGTTTTTTTTTTTTTGACAAAACAGGTGAAGGAGCTCTCAATCAGAGGTCTCTTTCAAAATGCTGTTTGTTTAAACACTAAAGAAACAGAAACACTCATTGACAGAAACCTAAGCTTTTAAGGACTTAAAAGCGATTTCTTTGTCCAAAAAACAAAACAAAACCAAAACCAAACAAAAAACAAACAAACAAACCAAAACAAACAAAACTTTTCATGCAGATCTCAAGAAAAATCCCATCTCTGAGGATGGAGACAGAACACCTGGTGTCCATAGAGCACCATTAGTTCTTTATAGGATCCTAACATTTTAGTGGGCTTGCTCAACAGCACAATGGCTACTCTGGGAAAACAAAGTCTATTCTTTGTCAAGTATGGGAGAGAATATGAAGGGACTCAGAAGACCAAACCATAGAAGCCAATATTCTTCTCAAAAAAACAAGCTTATTCTCCCATCATACCCAAAGGCTTGGTTTTCAGAGCACATGTCATCCACAGAAGTTCTATCCCAAGGGTTGTTTCATACATTTTGCTTTCCCTGCTCTGCATTTTTGGGGCATCTTCTTCCATTACAATCCCCTTTCCATTTATTCAGTATTTCCCTGGGTTGTTAATTGCTAGAAGCTGTTGTTAACAAAGGTGAAGAAGACCTGGTCTTCCTCTAAAGATGCTCATGGTCATACCCATAAAGAAGCTCTACCGTGATGATTCTTCAAGTTCAGTGAGCGCAAAAATCAGCTGGGGAGTGCTAGAAAATGCAATTACCCCAAGCCTCATCCTGAAACCTTCTGATTCAGGAGTCTGAGGTGAAGTTCAGCCATGTCCACTTTATAAAAACACCCCTGAGTGATTCTGATATGGGTGGTTCTCAGATCCCATTGTTCAAGCCACTGGTCTGGAGGGAGACAAGATTTTTCATGCTCATTTGAATCTCAGTTTACCTTCAGCTCCCAGCTTTCCATGCTACCTTCTTTCCTTCTGTGGCCTTCTTTCTGTATCTGTCATGACACTGGCCATCTCCCACTTTCTGTCTTTACTGTGGCTCCTTTCTGGAATGCCTTGCCTCACCTAACAGACTCATGGATGGGGGACTGTCTGGCCCTAATTCGTATTCTCCGCAGTGTGTAACACAGTGCCAATTATTAATAATCATGCAGGTCTTCCTTCCTGGACAAAAGGGTTCAGTTTTAAATGGAGAGTTTTTTGTTTTTTTTTTTTTTTTAAAGATTTTATTTATTTATTTGTCAGAGAGAGAGGGTGAGAGAGCGAGCACAGGCAGACAGAGAGGCAGGCAGAGGCAGAGGGAGAAGCAGGCTCCCTGCCAAGCAAGGAGCCTGATGTGGGACTCGATCCCAGGACGCTGGGATCATGACCTGAGCCGAAGGCAGCTGCTTAACCAACTGAGCCACCCAGGCGTCCCTGGAGAGTTGTTTTTTAAAGCAGACACAATGAAGTGTACTGATACAACAGAGAAAGGAGGATGTTTCTGGGGGCGGAATGCTTGGCTCAAAACTTCATAAGTACAATAAACATGATGTTTGGGGAGACACTAAATAGCTTGGCTGAAATGGAACAAAAGGGACTGCATAAGAACAGAAGAGAAATGAGTGGGTAAATTGGAAGTTCTGGTAGCACAGACTGTTGCTGGAAGGTACTGGCTGCCCACCAGAGAGGAAACAGAGATGGTCAGAGTTTGAGGTATTGGACTGATCCCTGTGTAAACTGACTACCACTCCTTCCCCTCCAATGTTCTGTCCTGCCTTGTTCTCCCTATCCTCTCAGCTTCTCCTTCACTTAAGGAGCCCTTTGTGTTCAACCTGTGTTCCCCATTCTTATATCATGGCCCAGAACCTCTCTAAAGGTCCTAGGCTGGGGAAACTATAGAGTTTCCCATCTCTCTTCTGTCCTTCTTGCCTCTCAGCCTCAGCCTTCTTGCCTCTCTGGGTTTTGGAACCTGGAGCAGAGAAGAAGCAACAGGGAGCATGGGGAGGCCAGCCTGGAGGGATCTTGCTGAATTCCAGATGGGCATAGTGGTCTTTGCCTGGGTGATGGGGAGAAGTGGAGACGTGTGAGACATGTTCTGAAGGTGGAAGCAGAGCTTGGTGAGAACAGCTAAGGGAAGGAGAGAAGGCAAGTGTGATAGGGCTTTGTCATTCCTAAAAAGGAGATACTTAGCACAAGGTTGGGCTGAGGATTAAATGACATGATGCCTTCTCCAGGTTTATAATGTGAATGCAGGTTACAGTTGCTGCTGCTGGAGGTGGGGAGGCCTGAGCATGACCTGGAAGCCCTGTAGCCCATTTCTGCTGAGGAGTTCAAAGCGTCTTCACTGGTGTGATTCAGTCCTTCCTAATCACACCATCCTCCGTCCTCTCCTGTACTGTCCCCTTCTCCTCCCAAGCCCCAGTTCAATCCTCAACTTCTCTCATAGATCTTGACCAGAGAAATTTTGGTTGGCTGATGATCTGTATGTGTCCACAGCCTTCATCCTATGAACCCCCCGAGTGGGACTCAGAGGAGGTGGCACGCAGGGGACTTATGGGACATACCCAAGAAGCTCCATCCTTTTTGAGCTGAACGAGGTGATCATCCAGGAATGCTCCTTAAAACTGTCCTCTAAAGAATTGCCAAGCCTGCTTTTTCATCACAAATTTGGTTCATTATAACAAACATCATAGGTTTTGGGTTTTGTGGGATTTTTTAAATCTCATAATTTGTTAGAAATTTTTCTAACAAAATATAAATATAGAAAATGTGTGGTAATGTGAGGCAGGAATCCATCAAAATCCTTGCAGAGAACACAAGCAGCAACCTCTTCGAACTTAGCCGCAGCAACTTCTTCTCAGAAGCCTTTACGCCAAAGGCAAGGGAAGTAAGGGCAAAAATGAACTATTTGTACTTCATCAAGATCAAAAGCTTCTGCACAGCAAAGGAAACAGTCAACAAAACCAAAAGACAACTAACAGAATAGGAGAAGATATTAATAAATGACATATCAGTTAAAGGGCTAGTATCCAAAATCCATAAAGAACTTACCAAACTCAACACCCAAAGAGCAAATAATCCAATCAAGAAATGGGTAGAGGACATGAACAGACATTTCTGCAAGGAAGACATCCAGACGGCCAACAGACACATGAAAAAGTGCTCCACATCACTCGACATCAGGGAAATACAAATCAAAACCACAATGAGATACCACCTCACACCAGTCAGAATGGCTAAAATTAACAAGTCAGGAAATGACAGATGCTGAGGATGCAGAGAAAGGGGAACCCTCCTACACTGTTGGTGGGAATGCAAGCTGGTGCAACCACTCTGGAAAAGTGGTTCCTCAACAAGTTAAAAATAGAGCTACCCTAGACCCAGCAATAGCACTACTGGGTCTTTACCCTAAAGATACAAATGCAGTGATCTGAGGGGCACTTGCACCCAAATGCTTACAACAGCAATGTTCACAATTGCCAAACTATGGAAAGAGCCTAGATGTCCATCAACAGATGAATGGATAAAGATGTGGCACACACACACACACACACACACACACACATACACACACACACACAGGAATATTATGCAGCCACCAAAAAAAAATCTTTTTTTTTTTCCATTTGCAACGATGTGGATGGAACTAGAGGGTATTATGTTAAGTGAAATAAGTCAATCAGAGAAAGACAATTATCATATGATCTCTCTGATATGAGGAATATGAGGGGCAGGATGGGGGTTCAGAGTGGTAGGGAGGGGAAAATGAAACAAGATGGGATCAGGAGGGAGACACACCATAAAGGACTCAATCTCAGGAAACAAACTGAGGGTTGCTGGGGGAGGGGTGAGGGGGAGGGATGGGGTGGCTGGATGATGGACATTGGGGAGGGTATGTGCTATGGTGAGTGCTGTGAATTGTATACGACTAATGATTCACAGACCTGTACCCCTGAAGCAAACAATACATTATATGTTAATAAGAGAATAAATAAATAAATAAGTAAATCAATAGGAGAAAATGTATGGTAAAATACAAATAAAACTTACCATCCTCACCATTTTTAAGTGTGTAGTTCAGTGGCATTAAGTGCATTCACATTATCACTCAAACATTATCACTCAAACATTACCCATCTCCAGAACCCTTCGCTTTGCAAACCTGAAATTCTGTAACAATTAAACACCAACTCCCCATTCACTCTTCCTCCTAACCCCTGGCAACCTCCATTCTATTTCCTGTCTTTATGCCTCGTTACTCTAGGCAACTCTTAGAAGAGGAATCATACAGTATTTGTCTTTTTGTAGTGGCTTTTTTCACTTAGCATAATGCTCTCAGTTCATTCATGCTGTATAGCATGTTTCAGAATTTCCTTCCTTTTTTAGGGCTGAATAATATTCCATCATTAGTATGTACCACATTTTGTTTATCCATTCATCCATCGATGGACACTTTGATCACTTCTACCTTTTGGCCATTTTGAATAATACTGCTGTGCACCTGGGTCTACAAATATCTATTTGAGTCCTTGCTTCCAGTTTTTTTGGGCATATATCCGGAAGTACTACTGTCAGATCATATGATAATTCCATGTTTCATTTTTTTTAAGGAAGCACCGTGTTGTTTTCCATAGTGGTTATATCATTTTGCATTCTTACCATCAATGCACAAGGTTCTGATTCTTCACATCTTTGCCAACATTTGTTGTTTTCTGCTTTTTAACAAATATTTTTATTTTTATAATATTCATCTTAATGGGTATGAAATGGTATCTCATGGTAGTTTTGATTTGCATTTCCCTTAAAAATGTTGAACATTTTTCCATGCTTATTGGCCATTTGTAAATCTTCAGAGGATGTCTATTTGAGTACTTTGCCCATTTTTGAAGTGGGTTGTTTTTTGTTGTTGAGTTGCAAGCATTCTTTATATATTCTGAATATTAATCCCCTACAAGATATATGATTTACAAATATTTTATCCCATTCTGTGGATAGTCTCTTCACACTGTTGACAATGTGCTTTGATGCACAAGTTTTAAATTTTAATGAAATCCAGTTAATCTATATTTTCTTTTACTGACTGTTTTTGCTGTCATAGCTATAATTTATGTTTTTAAAACAATTTTATAACTCAAATGCTGGAGCCAAAATCCTCTCCATTTTTCAGTTGGAGAAATTATTATGCACAGAAACTGTTGGATTTACTCTACCCCAGCATAATCTGGGTTCTCTTTAGCAACCCTTACTTGCCCTGCAAGACAAGGCAGGTACCTTGTTGAGAGGTGGAGCAAGTCCCTAGGGACCCTGTAGTTTAATCAACCCTTAAAGTGCTGTTTTTTGTCTTTTTCTCTACTAGTCATGTAAAAGTGTCTCTCTGATGTTCGAAAGAAGGCTTCTGGAATGGAGAGTCTAAAATATTTAGAATGTATTTCTTTTTGGGCACTACGTTTTTCTAGAGCAGAATTCCCTGTTTAGAATGAATCAATGGGTTGTTTACAACGTGCTACCAAATCCTCAGGAGAAGAAATCTGAAAAGCTGCAACCACCGCCCAGGCAGAATTGTAGTGCTTTTGGTGTGCTATTAAGCACATGGTCATTTTTCATTTCATCGTTGTGGAAGAAGTCGCGCTGCACCTCCCTCTCCACAGCTCCACTCACACTTAGTTTATGTTTTAAAGCAATAACGCAACAAATGGGTCAGATTAGGGATTTCTAAAAGAGGGGGGAACCCCACACTGGGACTACATGATGGGCCACAATGAAAGGAACTTTCTAAGAAGCCACTCAATAGTCCCGCCCCCTTCAATATGATCAATTTCAGATCAGTTTCAGGGGCGGTGGGTAGAAGGGTGACTTATTCCAACCGAGGGGAGTGTAGTGGGGTTTTGATCTCTCTTTTGGAGGTCTAAGAGTTGTAATACTGCTCTGAGTTCTCTAAGGAGAGGGTGATTGCGGAATTAGCAACAGCTCTCCCCGGGTGACAGTGAGCGCGCTCGCCTGTGTCCCGTTTTCCCTTCCGGCGTGAACAAGCGCACCTGAAATCTTGGAATACCTAGGACGTTCTCGCTTTGGTTTAATCTTCTGACCCTCTCTATGCCCCCCAGAGACGTTTGGGGAAAGGACAAGTTTACTCCGGACCACCGCCGTGACGCTGTTGCTCCTCAACTCTCTCACCGCACGTTCTAGATACTTTGGGGTCTAGAAACAAGCCCAGCAACAGCACGGTCACGCACACCACGGGTGAACATTTGACCGCCCGGGAGACGCTTTCTTCCAGCTTCGTTCCGCCGCGGATCGGACAAGGCAAAGGGAGCCCTGGGGCGAGGCACTGCGCGGAGGAGAGACTGGGCGAGAGAGCGGCCCGGCAGGGGCGAGCGCGGGCCGGAGGGCGGGGCGGGCGCGAGAGGGCGCGAGGGGGCGTGGGCGCGGCCGCCCGCGCGCCCCAGCGGGCCAGGGGGAGGGGCGCTGGCGGGAGCGGCGCCTCCCGCCCGGGGTGAGCGGCGCGCGCGGCAGCCCCGCGGCACAGAGCGCTGAGCTGGGAGCGCAGGCCGGCGGTGGAGGCAGCGAGGGAGGGCTAGAGCGCAGACGGCCGACGCGCGGCGCGGCTGCCATGGGCGCGCAGTGACCGGCTGTTCAGCGCGAATTTTCTCGGCAGCGCGGAGCTCCTTGACTGGCCGTGCGTCTCCTCGGTCACCATGAAAGGTAGGACGGCGGCGGGCTGCGCGGGGCTTCGGGCCGGCAGGGCGGGCTTCGGGGCGCGCGGGAGGGGACGGAGGTGCAAGCCTGCGCTTAACTTTCTCCGGGCAGAGGGCCAGAGGAGCGCGGCGCGGGGCTCGTGCGTGCACCCGTGGGACGCTCCTCGGTCCCGGAGTTGGGCACGGCAGGAGACCTAGATGTTCGGGGTTTTGGAGCGTGCAAGTAATCCCCTCCCCATCGTGTCTCTGCAAAGTAGTTTGGAGCCCTAAGTCGTTGTTTACGGATTCCAGTTCCCAACTTTTTAATTGAAAAAACATGCCGAGGAGAGGGGAGGCATCCTCATTCCCCCGAGTCAGTTTTCCGCTCTGCGGCGCTCCACTCTCTGTTCCTGGACCTCTCCTCCTGGCTGGTGCCGTTTCTCCATCCGAGCAGTCGACGTGCTGCCGGCTGGGTTGTTTCCTCCTGGACTCGGGGATGTTCTCAGTGCGTCCTCCCCACATCTGGCAATGATTAGGTGCCCGCGGAGTTCAGCTGGCTCAGAAAGTGCGTTTGGCATCTTTCTCCATCCGACCCACCGATTGGAAAATAACTGCTCTTCGTTCCGCGTCCCTTCCACGTGCCCGCCTGTGGAGCTGGTGTCCCCACGTGTGTTCAGAGGTGACACAAATCATCCCGCTGGTCGTCTCTGGAGCTGTGTCCTCTGCAGGCCGGCTTAGGGAAGTGTAGGATGTTACCGTACCTTTAAACTGAATCACAAGGAGAAGGACTTTGCGGGGCAGCTTTCTATTTATTAGAAACATGGAGATTGGTTAGCAGAATTCTGATTTACATGCGAGATAAATAATTACAACAGAGGCATCAAAGGGAATCGTTTGGGGATGGGCCGACGTGGTGTTTACACAAGACTCGCGTTTCTGGTCTTGTACTAGGATAACACGTTTCAGATACCGCGCGGGCCGGGCCTGAGCGAGGGGGCTGGGTGTGAAGTGCCATCCGACCGAGGTGACCACCTTTCCAGCCGCCAGAGACCGGGCCATGCTATCGCTTTGACTTGCCAGGATTGCTGTCCGAGGGAGGTGCCCGGGGAGCCCCACACTCTTGGAAAGTAACTTTTCCCTCTAGGTTTCTCCGAAAGGAAGTCCTCGCTAAACTATCCCGAGTGATAATGTCCTACCAATTAGCTGCCCTTCCAAAGTATTAGTTTCCTCATCAAGGAGACCCTAGTAATGGCAGGGACTGAATTCCAGGTGAAAAGTGGCCGTCCCCAGAAGAGAAACAAAAGATAGGATACACTTTTCTGGCTAGGGAATTTCGAAATGCAGTGGGGGATGTTTCTTCTTTTTCCTCTCAGTTTCTCTTCTCTCATTTACATTTTAGGAAACTCTTTCCTTGGCTAGCACTGATTAAAGGATCCTCTCAGCAAGGAAAGAGTTCACAGGCTACGCATTACTTTGGGGCTCAGTTACCGTCATTTTAGCCAGAAGTTAATCCTCTCATTGCTGGTCACTGAGGCCAGTAGTCTTTGAACTGTTGGAAAAGATAAGCGAACTGCTCACTCCCTCAGCTCCTGAGTTGGTTCTTGAGCCCTAAAAATCTTGTTATGCTTTTTGACTGGGTAAAGGACCGTTTTTTGCTGTTTGGGTATTTTTCAGTGTTATTAAAGAAAGACACGCCTGAAAGTCCTAAACGTATATTTGTGAGATTTACTCTGCATTCTGGATCAGCTTGCAGACCCCCTGGCTCATTGCTTACCCTCTATGATCCAGGCGCTGCCTAAAGCCCCCACATACCTTCTATCCCAGTGGGGGAGGGCTAATAAGGGACCTGTGAATCCCACGGTAGACTACTCACTTTGAAGTCCTCTTTTAAAAGGAAATATTCTGGAAGAAGTTTGCTTACCAACTGTTGCCATATAATTTACATTCATTTGTCTGTTTAGTGAAATGGGAAGGGAAGGAGACAGTAATAATTTTATAGAATCTACTAAGTGCCAACCATGGTGCTATATCCTCTACAAAGCACTCTGTCAATTAATCTTCTCAACGATACTATGAGGTAGGTATTTGAACTCATATTATAGATGTGCAAACTGAGTGTAGAACAAATAGGAACTGGCAACCAGGAGTGTGGTAGGCACTGAAGACAAACTTTGCCAGTTTCCTTGTATTGCTTGGAAAGAGCTAGGACACCAGCTATGACAACTTCTGGTAGACCAGAAGAAAAGTAAATCTCAGACAACTGAGTAGCCAAGTAACCCGCAACTGTTACAGCAGCCAGGAAGGGGGTGGATCCAAGAAATTGGACACAAGCCTTCTGAAGCCAAGCACAGAGTATTTCTAGCCAGAGAGGAAGGACGCCTTTACCAAGTGGAATTATCTTGACATTTTGCTATTAGTTAACCAACGCAAAGCTTCCTTGGATTTGTGATTATGTTGCATAGTTATTAACTCGTTATACTTAAGAAAGCCAACATTTCATTAGAATTTAATTTCCCTAAATGACAGAGGCCAATGACAAGCCTTGCAAATGCTTCAAGTATTAACTTAAAACTTTTTTTAGACAAATAGAAAATTAGTGGACATGTTAGAAGTTACAGAAATTTTTCTTTGCAAATTTAGCTTCTTTACGAGTCATACACCTTTATAAGGTTTGACTTTCTGTTTGACTTTCTAATTCCGATGTTTCATGGCCTGAGTAATAAACCTGGCTTTTGGGAGTGGAATTCCATATCCGCATGAGTCACAGCGCCACCTATCTGTTGCATTCAGCAAATATTTGTCTCGGTCTTACTTCCTCCATCTCTGGAATCATAAGTACCAAAATAATGACTTCATTATATATTTTCCAGAAGAAAATTACTTGCCTCATTGCTGCAATACTTGCAGTCTTCCAAACTGATTAAAACACGAAATTGGTTTTAATTTCCAGTTTCATTTTCAATTAGCTGGACCGCACCATTAATCTCATGGTTTTGGATAAATATTCACATTCTTTTTGAAGGAATCTGACTCCTCCAGAGTTAGGTGTGTTAATATTAAATCACATTTCTAGTTCTTAAAGTTGGGAATATTGGTGAGTTTTAAAGCAGCAGCACTTGTTGCCTAAGAGATGGCCAAAAACAACGACCAGCACATGGGACCACAGAGGTCCAAACCACCGTTCTAATTTAACACAGGGAGGAGGTTGGTGCCATCAAAACATAGTATTCAGCTGCTTATTTTGTGTGATTGTATATAAACATTTCTAAAATACTGTTGGCAATAATACTTTAAAAATGCTCTGCTAAGCAGTCTACTGCCGGTTGTTTTTCTGGACTCACAGACTCCTTGCCTTACCACTGTCTCTAAGATTTCTTGTCCTTAACTGGGATACGTAAACAATTGTGTAAGGGCTGACTGCACTGAAAGCATCATGTTTTATGAAAGGAACTGGAAACAAAATGAGGCCTTTTTCCCTTCACTGATTGGAACTGGGACTACCCTTCCTTTGGAAGGTGAATTTGCAATCTAATTATACTTTTGACTTTTCATTAGTTTGGGGATGCTTAACATTCTTAATCTGAGGCTTAATTATTGCTAAGTATAGATCTTTCCTGTGGTCTCCTCCGCAATTTCCCGATTGTGCCCTGCTTACCCTCCCCCCGCTCCTTAACCATGCAGCTCATCCACTGATAAGGTATGACTGGGAAAAGCTGGCAGATGATAGTTCTCAAGCTATAGCAAACCAGGTGCCCAATTTTCTGAATTAACACTTATTCTCATTAAAATAGTATTTTAAGACAGTTGATGCAGCTGTTGCCAAAGTAAGTTAAATGGCCCTCCAAGTTTTCAGATGGGAAAATAGACATTTAAATTTTGTGATAGAAGAAAAGCATATTTTGCCTGGGGTGAACACAGCTTGTGAGTAGTCTCTCAGGGGGCAAATCTGACACATGTCTGCCCATGTTGGGAAGCAGGGGTGGGGTCCTGGGAGAGGAAGCCCAGAGCCGTGGCAGAGCGCAGCCTTCCCGTTGGCGGTGTCTGTGTCTGTGATGCTTTTGGAAGTTCAGCTGGTGAATCAGAGTGGGAAGAATTGGACGGCCAGGTCGGGGGACAGCATTCTAGGCCTGAGAGATACGCATCTACAAAGAGAGTCTACCCCCCATCACGGGGTAGGCTCTGCCAGGCTCGTTCTGTCCTCTCCATCTTCTGCCATTCTGAAGGCCCAGGCTCACTGTCTCTCAGCTTCCAGAGTTCCTGTCTGTGGCCCAGAACAGGGTCATGAGCTGGAAGATAAATGCCAGGACAAGGTTGGTCAGAACCTTGGTTGCTTACCAACAACTTGTTAGGTGTGACTGATGGCCACCTACATGCCCACTTATTATTTTCCTCTCTAATAATAGCTAACATTTCCTGAACACCCGCCAAGCCAAGTGTTCTTATTTTCTCCATTTTTCAGATGGGAAAGCTTAGGCTTAAAGAGGTATAGTTTCTTGTAGGGGCATCCAGCAAGTCAGTGGCAAAACTGGTATTCCAGGCAGTTTTAACTGATTCAGGCAGTCTGACTCCAGAATCTGCATGTTACCTCTCTTGCTTAGACTTCTTCCTCGCCAAACCCTAACATTCCACTCAATCAACACATCTTTGCCGAGTACCTACTGTGTGCTGCGTTCCAATAGTTACTAAGTAGCAACACAGAGAATGTCCTATCATCTGGACTCAGACATGTAATCACTTGGCGTCGAAGGTCTGAAGAAATTGATGTGCTCTTCAACCAGCCACGAGAGGATCCTCTCTAGACAGGAGCTCTGCAAAGATAAAGCAGATTCCAGGGTCGTTGTGGTGTGGAGAGTTTATCTTTAGGAGGTTTTGCTTATGACTGACTGACTGAATGTGAATGGCCCACCGAAGCCAGCAGCTCTGAAAACAGCCTCTACACCACAGTCCTGCTGACAGGTTTGCCAGGAGAAAATGGAATATTGTCCGAAGTGCCATTTTCAAGAACAGACTGTAACCACCAGTAGGTGATCAGTTAAAAAAAAAACCAATAAAAATAAAACAGTAGGAGTGGAGACAGTAATAAACATTTTGAGCAAGGGCTAGGGGAGGATAGATGTTCTTCATAGAAAGTATTGCATTCTTTACTGCTGACAATACAGTTTCTGACCACACCAACAGAGCTGGAGGGAGGTAACTTTCAATCAAGCAGTGATTTGATTTCTGTGTCAGCGGGTGTTATTTGAAGAGCCCAAACCAATAGAGGACCTTGAAAGGGTCTTGCTGATTGCTTACGTAGGGGACCTTGGTAATTATATGGCAGTGAGAGCCAATGTAAACAGAAATTAGTAGTCCCAAATTTAAGATGCCAAAGAACTAATCCCTGAATTTATCATGCGTACTCAATCAGTACTCATTAGAATATAAAGGAAATGTGTTTTTCCACATGGGAGGAATTTTTAAAATTAAGTGAATTTATTGGACTGGGATTTATTAAATATGATTCCTTTATGCTTCCTGAATGGTTTGGGATTACAAATGTGTATCACATGAGGTCGTAGTCACTAGCACGAGAGATTGGACATTTTGACATTCTGCCTAACTTGTCTTTGGCTTTCGTGGAAGCAGTTACACTTTTTTGAGCCTTAGTCACTTCCTTAAGACCTAGACATGTTAGGAAACTCACAGATGCTTATATAACAACTTATCATTCACAGGCAAAATAGTCCTGTCTTATACTGTAAAATACATACTTTAAAATACAACATTTCATAGAATGTCATCATACATAGTGATTCCAGGAGTTGAACCTGAGAATTCTAATGTGGTGACAAGGAGTCTGGACTGTGAAACCAGAGAGCCTGGTGGCCATATGCAAATTACCTAACCTCCCCTGAGGGGCCTGGTTTCCTTATCTCTCAAAGGGGGAACAGTAACAGCATCTGCCCAATGCCATTTTTGTTAGTTTGTTTTTTGGAGGATTCAATAGGTTAGGATAGATCAGTTCTTTAGAATGGTGTCCAATAGGTAAGGAAAATTCAGGACATTTTAGTTTTTGTAATACTGTGTAATTGTAACCTGCTGCTTCCTCCAGGCAATCATATAATTGCCAGTTATGAACCATTTAAGTTAATCAAGTGATACAGTTTATACCATGGAGAACAGAGCTCAGTTTTGAAAGGAAAGTAATTTTCAAATTATGAATGTGTTAAAATTGACCTCAGGGATAGGAGGGAGCTGTGCTCTCTATAGGAACAGTGTTATGTTCGTCCACCTCCAGCGGCTTTCTCTTGTGTTCTTGTCATCATCGTAATGTAGTGAATGGCTTTAAAAAAAAAAAAACAAAAAACCCACCCCCACCCCCCCACACAAACCAGCCCTACTGAAAATGCAGGGACCATATTTATAGTGAATTTGCAATTCTAGTGAAATCATACGATATTTCTCATTTATGATAGTCGTAAAAAATTGATTTAATATTTGTAAATACATTTGATTTGCTCACAAGCACTAATTTTCCTGGAGCACCTTTGTTCAGGTGCCTACTGATAATGACATAATATTTTAAAAATTTATATCTCAAATGCAGTGTCCAGTTTTATCCAGTACCAATATGACATAAAAGAATCAAAACATAAAACAAATTTGTCTCTAAGGAACTATTAAGACCGGGCACCTGGGTGACTCAGTCATTAAGAGACTGCCTTTGGCTCAGGTCAGGATCCCTCAATCCTGGGATTGAGCCCCGCATTGGGCTCCCTGCTCAGCGGGAAGCCTGCTTCTCCCTCTCCCACTCCCCTTACCTGTGTTCCATCTCTTCCTGTGTCTCTCTCTGTCAAATAAATCAAATCTTTAAATATATTTATATTTCATATATATGTATGAAAAAAGGAACTATTAAGACAGGTATGTATATATATATATATTTTTAAACTGTATGAGATTATGTCTATTTCACTGCTAGTGTTGATTTCCCATTAAGCTGTCGTATTTGTATTTTTTTTACTTCTTTGGGCCACCAAATCCTAACTGGCTTTCATTTGTTCTTTAATATATTTAAATGTATTCAAATATTCTTTATATTAAATATACACAATATTTGTTTAGCATATTACTGAGACATATTCAAATATTTAGTACCTATATAGCCTGTCCTCAAGGAGCTTGCAGTCTGGTGGGCAGTGTAAGGCTTATGCGTAAACAACTGTAATCTAAGGTAAGATGTGAAAAGTGCCCTAGTTGAGGTTCCGATAAACGTTGCCAGAGGGCATGGGAGGAGAGGGCAACCTGCCTGCAGCCAGGGATATTTTCCTTTGGAGGGATAATGCAACCTAATTCATTATCTTGAATTAGAGTTCATATTTCAGATTGCATTATTCTAATTGTAACTGAAGAGGCAAATGGTGCATCGGGGCACCGCACAACCTTGCAGTATGACATCTCAGTATGGGAGATGAGAGAAAATTGAAGTTTTCTCAGACTTTGTCTCCTAAGCTTAATGTTGGTCTATCATTTGTAATTAATTACATTATATTACTTTGGCATAACTGTTTGGATAACCTAAAGTTATGGGATTTCAAACAAAACAGATGTATCCTTTATGTTTGTCTGTCTGCCTGTATGTATGTATTTACTTATGTATTTACTGGGGGAGTTAGCAAAGACCAGTTATTTTTGCATGCCTTCAGAGAAATGGACAGCATTAGTTTTCCTTGACAAATGACCCGTGTATTTGAGGGCTTCCAGAGCCCTTACAAAATTTGAGGCAGTGATTAGTCTTCCTCCCGACTTTCTTATTATTCACCCTACCAATGTGACCGGATGAGGGGGTTCCCTCCTAAAAGAAAGGGAAGCATGTCCTTTTCCCTGTAGTTACCCATGAGGGGCGATGTGGGGATCAAGGTTTTGAGTATCATATTTGTTTCTTACTTTTTAAGTTGTTGAAGCTGGCTCCTGGGGGAAATCTGGTTTAGCCCCCACTACCAATTTAGTGGTAAAAGTAACAAAATACACACAACCACTTCAATTTTGTTGGACTGTGAAGGAAGGAAAACAGTATTGTAGCTCTCTTTACCCTACAAGCAGGTATCTGCTGTTTTTACAAGCATCAGAATTATAAGTTGTGCCAGAAATTGGGGTCAATTTGTGTCTATAATACTGACTAAAAACAAAAAGCAAACAACAACAAAAAACACTTATACCACTGAACCAAAAAGTGATCCCATTGTGGAAAAACATAACATTTGAAAAGCAGCTGGGTAATTGAAATAAATCTTCTGTAATATTTGGAATAATCTAAAAGTATTTAAATGGCTACAAATTCCTTTTATCCATTTAGGGTAGGGTAGGGGAGAAGCCTGGAAGGCAGATCTAATTACCCCATCAAAATTATCCTGAACCTCTGTATCTTACAACACTGCATTGAGCTCATTCCCTTGCAGAACTCTTAACAAGTGTGGCCCCAAAATACTAGTAGGGTAAAGTAAACTGTACAAGGGGCCACATAAGGTTTTATATTTAGAAAGCTTTGAAGCCATGGCAGGTAGTACTAGTTTGGTTCTTAGGGTTAAATCAAGGTTAAAGAGTGTATATCTTCAGTTTTTGTAGCTCAAATTCATTAAGACACTTTTTTTTTTTTTCCACTATCAACTGGATACTTCAGTGCCAGTTAGCTATAGACCATATTGAACCCACCCCGCATATTACCTTTGTTAACCAGAATTCCCTGCTGTTTACCTCCCCAGATGCTCACTTCAGACCGGAACTTTGTGTCTTTTGAAACTCAATTACTGGGGCACCTGGGTGGTAAGTTGGGCATCCAACTCTTGATTTCAGCTGGGGTCACGAGTTAAGTTGGAGTTCCAACTCAGGTCTTAGAATTCCAAAGCCCAAGCTTTACCAGTGTATCAGTCTAGCTTTAGGAGAAAAGTCCTCCTGAGCATTACAGCAGTGTCCCAGGGGATGTCCAAAATACTTAGCAACCTAGGTGACACTCTGTGGAGGCCACAGTTTCCCAGACCACTAACTCCGTGAAAGCTTCTCCATGCAGCAGTGGCCAATGAAGGGTGACTGTAGTAGACTCAGGGGCGTTTGGCCCCAGGAGTGCAAGGGCACTTTCTCTTCTCCTCACCACCCAGCCCTGCTACAGTAGGTATTGGTGGTAGGAACACATGGGAAGAGCTGGCAGGAATGCTCCCAGCAGAGCACGTTCACCAGTTGGTTTGGAAGCAGTTAAACATTTTACCCACCCCCCGATGGGACTATGCCATGTTGTTCTAACAGTGATGGGTTTATAAGAGCTGGGACTGCCCTGAGGTAGAAGGAGCACAGAGTCGCTGATGGCTATGTAATCTGGACAGCATCACCGAACCCACCTTGGAAAGAACTCCGAACTCGGCCTGGCCTCTGTCCCCAGTCCTTCAGCCTGGCTCCTCAAAAAAAGTCTGAACTCGTTCTGTTCAGTCTGGCCTTTGTCAGGACCTGCGGTGTGCCAGGGATTGATGGCTGAAGTCCAGACTTTGTATTCTCTTGCTGCAGGTTGAACTCCTCATGCTGGCTCTTTGCAGCAGGGGGGTCCTGGGTCCTCTGCTCCTTCTCTGGCCATCGGCGTCCGTAGGACCCGAGCACTTTCATTGTGGTCTACCTGCCTTTTATCTTCCACCCACATTCCCTTGTTTTTTGTTTGCTTTTTTTTTTTTTTTAATTTTTTTTTATTTTTATTTTTATTTTTATTTATTTATTTATTTTTAAAGATTTTATTTATTTATTTGACAGAGAGAGATCACAAGCAGGCAGAGAGAGAGGGGAGGAAGCAGGCTCCCTGCTGAGCAGAGAGCCCGATGCGGGCCTCGATCCCAGGACCCTGAGATCATGACCTGAGCCGAAGGCAGCAGCTTAACCCACTGAGCCACCCAGGCGCCCTTTTTTTTTTTTTAAATCAAAGTCAGGCATGTACATAGTTCGAGGAGTTGACTAATATTTATTATGAATGAGATTTGTTATGAAAAATGGCAGTTGCCGGCCCGGCCCACCTTCATTTCATCATTTTCCAGTCCCGAGAGGCAGCCTCTTCAGAACATTTTTAGCATTTTCTTTTGGCATTTACTTTTCTTGCGGTTATCTACTAATGCCTAACAAACCTTCCCCAAACCCTGCAGCTTAAAACAACTGTTGTTTATTTGTTCAAGATTCTACAATTCAGGCTGGCCTCTGCTTCCTGAGGGGTTGGCCAGGCTGGCCGGCCTCACCCCCACGGCTGGGCATCAGCGGGGTGGCTGGAACGGCTTCCTTCCAGTCATCGTCTCTCGTCCTCCAGAGATCTTCTCTTCTGGGGGAGCCCCCAGTCCAGCGTGGTAGTCGGACTTTGCCCACAGTAGCTGCCTTCCAGGAGGGTGAAAACAGAAACGGAAGGGCATCTCAGACCTGGTTCCTGAGGTCACCCATTGCCACTTCTGGCAAATTCCATCAGCCAAAGCAAATTGTAGGGCCCTCCCAGATTCAAGAGAGTGCAAGTGGACTTGCACGTGGAGGGATGAAAAGAATTACTGGTAGTCCTTTATGCAGACCTTCTGCTACAGAGCCTTTTCTTTAAGTCCCATGCTTATGGCACTCTTTCTCCTCCTCCTCCTTATTACTACCATTATTTTGAGTTTAGGCATTATATATTGACTTCCCTTTATATCTGATAAGGATTTAGTCCTTTCACTCTTCATCTCCACCCAACACCCTCATGGAAGCCTTCTGTCGCCCTCCATCATCTCAATATAGTCACATCACTGTCTTGATTAAAGCAATATTTAGTGTTCACTGCTGACTCCTATTTCTTTCTTGCATAACTTCTCTTCTTCTAGAGTTATTTTGTTTGCTTAGCTTCCTAGGTATATACACGTCATCATCCATCCCGAATCTCTTCCAGTTTCCCGGATCTCTACGCAGGTGTTCACCTGTAGTAGATGTTCTCTCATTTCCATCTTTTTGAAGAAATCTTCCTTGGAGCCTTCTGACTTCCTCGGGGTTAGGGTTAGGTTAGGGTGTATAGTGTGCATGTATACGGGGACACACACACACACACACACACGTCTTTCTGGGTTTGTTCCTTATTTTAGTGGAATGCATTCTCTAATAATGTCTTGAGGAAAGTATGCATGAGAGGTAAGTTTTAGAGGGATCTGTGGGTTTGAAGAAATCTTTATATTACCTATTTACTCATTTGAGAGATTTCTATGTAGGAAATAATTTAGCCTTAGAATTTTGAGGGCATTGATCTGTTTTCTTTTAGTTTTTTTTTTTTTAAAGATTTTATTTATTTATTTGACAGAGAGAGATCACAAGTAGGCAGAGAAGCCGGCAGAGAGAGAGGGAGAAGCAGGCTCCCCGCTGAGCAGAGAGCCCGATGCGGGACTCGATCCCAGGACCCTGAGATCATGACCCGAGCCAAAGGCAGCGGCTTAACCCACTGAGCCACCCAGGCGCTTTTAGTTTTGTTGTTGAGAAGTGAGGTCACTTTTTTTCTTTTTCCTTTAGGTAACTCTTTTTTTTTTTTCCCCCCTTTTCCCCTCTCTGGAAGCTTTTAGGATTTTCTTTTTGTCCTTGGTGTTCTGAAATGTTGTAGTGATGTGCTTTGGAACAGATCTCTTTCCTTCGTGCTGGGAAGTAATAGGCCCTTTCTCTCCAAAAACTCCTATCCTTCAGTACTAAAAATTGCTGTTACGTTCTTCCTCTGATGGTTCTCTACCATCAAAGAAATGTTCTTACCCAAAACACCTGTTATTTGAATATTGGACCCACTGAAGGGATTCTCTAAAAAAATTTTTTTGGTCTTTGCTCTTTTTTTTTTTTTTAAAGATTTTATTTATTCATTTGACAGACAGAGATCACAAGTAGGCAGAGAAGCAGGCAGAGAGAGGAGGAAGCATGACCCTGGGATCATGACCTGAGCTGAAGGCAGAGGCTTTAATCCATTGAGCCACCCAGGTGCCCCGTCTTTGATCTTTTCCATTTACTTGCTTTTTTCTTCCTACTCTCAGAATATGTCAACCCTATTTCCCAGCTCTTCTATTAGGTTTTTATTTTTGTGATCATACTTTTAATTTCCCAGAGCTTTTTCTTTTTCTCTGTGGTTCTTTCTTTGTTATAGCATCCTGTTCGAATTTTATGGATACGTTATCTTCTCTCACCTCTCTAAGGATATTAATGGTAGAATATTTTTCTTGAAAATTTTATCATGTCACCTGTATTTCCTCCAGATTTCTTTATCTTATTTCTTTATTTTCATCTTTGTCTTTTCATGTTAGAGGCTGTGCCAGATGTGTGGTGTCTTCTCATCTGTGGGAGCAGGTTATTATAAGGGTTAATTAGAACCTCTCTGTTTTGGTGGGATTTGTGAACTATGACTGTCACTCTAAGCTGAACTGGCTGGGCTGTTCCACCAGGGACCTCCCAGAATCAGAAACATTCGTTTGTTTTCCTCTTCACTGGTCAGATTTCCCAGGAAGAACCTTCCCATCTTTGGCCTGAAGGGTCCACACTGGCTGACTGAGTGGGAGAGGAGGACCGCGTGTCTGGACATTCAGTGTGTAAACTTTCACCTTTCCCCCAATTCCACAACAGTCCCCTCATCTCAGCTGTTCCTGGTGTCCTCTAGACAAGTGACCTTTTGTTTTTAACTTCTCTGAATAATAAACCTTAGACCTTCTACTGTAGTCAGGGAGGGCCAGTTACCTAGCTTGGCAGGGGGACTTGGGAAGTCCAGCTGCCTTTTTTTTTTTTTCCCCCTGCATACCACACAAACTGTTTAAAATGTGTAAGTCAGTGGGGTTGTTTTGCTTTGTTTGAGTTTGGTATATTCACAGGCTTTGAAACCATCATTACAATAAATTTTAGAATATTTCTGTCATTCCAGAAGAAATCCCATACCCATTAGCATTCACTCCCCATTTTCACCCTAAAACCTCCAGCCCTGGGCAGCCTTTGAGCTGCTTTCCAACTCCATGAATTTGTCTCATGTAGACATTTCATTTCATAGAAATGGAGTTGTACACTATGCAGTCTGTCATGACTGGCTTCTTCCACTTTGCATGATGTTTTCAAGGTCATCCACGTTGTGGTGTGTGTCAATGTTTCCTTCCTTTTTATAGCTCAGTCATACTCCATTGTATGTCTCTATGCTAATTTATCCCTTCATCGTTTCGTGGACATTCAGGTTGTTTCCACTTTTCTCTGTTACGACTAATAACCGCTATGGACGTTTGTGTGCAAGGTTTTGTGTAGACATTGTCGTGTCTCTTGGGTTGTCGTGTCTCTTGGGTGTATGCCTAGAGCAGAATGGCTGCAGCATACAGTGTCTCTTTGCTTCACCTTTTGAAGAACAGTCGGACCGTGTTCCAAAGTGACCGCACCATTTCGCATTGTCACCATAGCGTAGGAGGTTTCTGATTTCTGCACATCCTTGCCAACATCTATTATCTTTCTGGTTATAGTCAGCTGCTTCTTTCATATATGTTCATCCCATCCTCCTATTTTAGCCTTGCCTTGATTCTCCTTCAAGAGTGACCTGTGCTCCAGATTCCTTAGCCTTTTCAGGATTCTGTGGTGGAAAGCATTGCATCTTAGCTTTGCTGCTGCTAGCACAGGGGTCGGTTTCTTGGGTCTGTGAGGTCAGTGACTATCACGGTGTGGAACTCAAGGGCTCCCCAGATCTGGGTCTTAGTCTTGGTCTGTCTACTCATAAGTTGTGAGACCTGGAGTCAAGTTATATACCTGCCTCGAGGCTCAGTTTTCTCATCTGTAAAACAGAAGCATCGTGAAGGGGAAGTACCTGATATATAGGAGGTATTAACTAATTATTAGTTCTCTTATTTTCCACAAACATGGTGGATATTCAAAAAGAGAAAGATTTAAGCTCTTTCCTTCAGGAATTCATTAGCTGGTAGTAGAGATAGACACAAGTATAACTCTAATCTACTTAATTCTCAACAACTACTGGGCATCTGTAACATACTACAAATATACTAGCTGCTGAGGGTACAACATGGCAAGTTTCCTGTTTTCTGTCTGGTGGCATGAAAACCAGAACTGGAATATGGGGCAGATGAAGGAAAGTACTGTCAGATGGATGCAAAGAGAGTGTATGGGAAGAAGAGGTAAATTCTAACTGTAGGGTATCACATACTCAGTCCTCAAACCGACTGAACGTCTTCACTTAACTCACTGAGATTTTCACATCCACAGGCCCTCCATCCTGTAAAGACAGTCTGGGATGCACTTAGTTTGGGCCGCTAGGGTGTGAGGAAAGGTTTTGAGAACAGAATAAAACACTGCACACCATGTCAGCCTTATTTGTCATCCTCAAACCATCTGTCTGCCACTGTGGGCCCCATTGTAGTGTTCTGCCCTCTAAAATGTTCCATAGTTAGGAACACTTGACCTCTCATCTTCTCTCCTGGGGCTTGTGTAGCCTGATGTGGGTTGCCCACACAGCCACAGAGCCATCGGCTCTGGCCTCTTTCTCTTTCTCTGGCTCCGTCACCAGCATGAATGGTCTGTTTGTTGGCTGCACAGCTGGGAAAACGTGGCCGTGGGCCCTGGGGGCCCTAATGAACTGTGGGTAAGTATTACCTGACCGACTTCACCCAGGCTTTAAGGATATGAGAAAAGGATTCTAAGGTCAGCTGTTGAAAACTTGGAGTGAAACAAAATTAAACAAGTTTTTTCCTCTTTTATTAGCACTTCTCAGATCTCTAATAGTTCAAAAACCACGATGAATTGCCAAGAAAGGGGTATAGTATGCCGTGTTTCCCAAATTCTCTCTGTCCCTCCAAAGGGAAAACATTAAGAAGACTCACTTAAGATGCTTCTCTTTGAGAACTTCCCCTGATCATCCAAGGGAGATGTGGTCTGTGGTACTTGACGTATACCCCTCAGAGCTCATGATTTTCTAGTTGTAGAGTTGGCTGAGACAAAACTTTGTATTCTTTTCGTAGCTGCTGTAAGAATTCCTGATCCCTTTTGGGATGAGGCTTAAGACAAGAACCAGGAGATCCTTGAGTCTTATTAGGGGTCACCTGGAAGGCCTTTGTTTTCTTGAACCCCTGAATGAGTTTGAGTATGTTAATTTGGAGACAGAGCTGAATTGCTTTAATAACAAAAATATGAGACATTTGAAGTTCCCAGGGAAATTTCAGGAAGGAGACAGGAGTCAGTCAGACTAAATGCTGCATGGGAAAAAGATCAGAGAGGAAAAAGAAAACAAACAAACAAACTAATGGTAGGCCTGCTGAAAAGAAGCTTTGGCTGGGGGAGAACAGAAATGTCTAATGGGAAATTTTAAGCTATTTGCTGTGAGGGGTACAGCATAAATCACTCTTTTGTTTCCACTGTGACATCCTCAGTGATGCCTCCTTGGTTCACAACATCTGTGTGTGAGTAGATCCTTCTACAGATGGGGCAGGATGGAGGGGAGCCTGGAGCTGGCAGGGGAGGCTGATGTCTGGGTGGTACCATTCCCTGTGCTCCTGTCTCATCCACTCCACTAGGATCCAAGCATGTTGTTTATTGAATGAGTGAATAATAAATGCATGGATTTCTAAGCAGAAGCAGCAGATAAGGGTTTCTCATTAATTGAGACTAGACCAAGCTACTCAGTCATTAATATGATGGGATTACTCAGTAAAGCTGGCCCAGAGGAGCTTAACATGTATTTGTAGAAATAACCAGTCACTGAGTGACTGAGAAAGGTGTTGTTCTCTGGGTGGTAAGCGTGTTCTAACATGTAGAAAGAACTAAAGCATTAATCTTTGACATAAGGAGACTGCTTTAATTATGAAGACGTGGCCTTTTAGATTCCCAGCAAGATCTCTTCCCTGTTCTCCGAGTAAGGAAACGATGATAAAATACAGAGCTATCACACGTCTCCTGTCTCTGCTGGAAGCAGTTGCTCTCTCCCTTGGGTTTTCAGAGCACCTCATTACACAGTAGTGCCCCAAGGCCCACTGCACCGTGTTGTCGATGTCCTACGTCTTGGGTTTTCTCACGACAATTGAAGGTTCAGATAGACCCACGTCCTGCATCCCATTTGGGTTCTGAAAAAGAGGATCACAGAGGCTTTATTTTCCCCCCTTGAAAGCCTGTCAGCTTCTTGAGGGAAGGGATCGGGTTTCACTCATTTCTGAAGGCCCTCTGCTTGGTGGTCTCTGGTCCAAATAAGTGCTTTTGAACTGAACCGTTTGCAGGGGGAGAGCTGAGTGCTGGCGGTCATGGTGACCGGCTCAAGAGAAGTTGATTTGGGTTCGCTGGAAAGTCCTCGCCTTGACACCTTTACTTGTTGTCAGAAGTTGCCTGAGAAATCACCAGACCCACCCTTGGCAGAACTGTAAAATGGGTTCCTTATCATTGTGATAAGGAATCACATTGCCTTTGTCTTGGTGGGGGTTGGGGTGGTGGTGGTGGATTCCGACCTTTTGGTAGAAAGCTTTGCTGACCTATTACTTTTGTTTCCAGAGGGGCCTTCATTTAGGAATTCCCAGAACAAAGTTGTGTTTTGAAATGTATTTACTGGGAAACCACCTGTAGGTCCCAGTTATCCAGTGGCAAGGAAGTGGGGAAAGATTCCGTTGTCACTGCAGAAGCCATGCTGGGCTCCTGAGATGCCACATTTAGACGTGACCCTGAAGCCTGGCATCTGAGAGGGAGGGCTTTAGGCTCACTCAGTTCTGTGACGATAATGTAACCCTCTGGACAGCTGGCTATCCAGTCATCATTCAGCAAAGTTTATTTCACCCCTGCTTTGTGGCAGGCATGGGGGATTTGTTCATGAAACAAAATAAAAAAGGTGTGTGCTCACAGAATGCATGATAACACCACACACACACACAAACATACACACTCAAGGATGGTATCAGAGAATATTAAAACAGGGTGGTATGACAGGGATGGCCAGGTTGTGGTCCAGAAAGGCATCCCAGAGATGTCACACTTCAGCCGAGACCTGAATTAGAAGGAGTCTCCTCAAAACAGGAGGAAGAACATTCCAGCCAGAGGGAACAGCCAGTGTGGGGACCCTGTGGTCTTTCTCAGAAAGCGTGGCATGCTCTAGTAGCAGAAGGACAAGTGTGAGGTGAGGGGAAGGTAGAGAGGATGGAGATCGAAGCCCCACCGCGTGCTTCTCGGCCTTTCCAGGGTTAACCCTGTGTCTTGTCTTCTCCCACAGACGACTTTGCAGAAGAGGAGGAGGTGCAGTCCTTCGGTTACAAGAGGTTTGGTGAGTTCTAGCAAAGCTCTTTTCCTTCTCCATGCCTGATCTGGGATGTGGTAACAGGCACGTGGATATGTGTAGTTCTGAGGTCCAGTTTTGGTTGGAAATGGAGTCTCTGTGTAACAGAGGATGATTTCTCATAACCCTGATGGTCATGGAACAGCTGTGCCCAGGCGTGGAAAGCAGCGGGATGCTCATGGGGTTCTCTGAATACAAACCGGATGGTTTAATATGCTGAACAATGGGCAAGAAAACTCTGTGACGGGACAGAAGCAAAAATACACAACATGTCTCTGTTTTGATATTTGGAAAACATTTTTGCCCTCTTTTCTCGTCTCATGTCCATAACTTAGCGGATGAGTGAGAGGAAGGCTTTCTCCAGGAAACCAGGCAGACAGAGGTGCCCTGTGGTAGCCTGGAAAGTGGCCCCCAGAGAGATGTATGTCCGGATCTCTGGAATTTGCATGTTACCTTCGATGGCAAAAGGTGCTTTGCTGATGGGATTAAATTGAAGACCTTGAGCTGGAGAGATTGTCTTGGGCTACCTGGTGGGGCTCTGAGCTCCATGGGAGTGTGCTCATAAGAGGGAGGGAGAGGGATGTTAAATGACTGAGAGGAGAAGGTGGAGGGCAGGTGGGAGCAGACTGGAGTGATGTGCTCTGACGGTGGGGAAGGGGCCACAGGCCAAGGACTACAGGTGGTCACTAGAAGCCAAAAAAGGCAAGGAAATGGATTTTCTGATCAGAGCCTCGGCGGGGAGCACAGCCCTGCCAACATCTTGATTTCAGCTGACTGGAGTCGATTTCAGACTTCTGGCCCCTCAAACTGTGAGAGGAGAGCTTTGTGTTGTTTTAGGCCACCACGTTTGTGGAAATCTATTACGGCGGCCGGAGGGAACTGAAACACGGTCCTCCGTCTCGGAGGCTGCTGCACACCGTGCGAGTCTCTCTCCCACCGCGCGCGTCTCATGCTCTGCACTCCGGGTTTGGGCTGCCAGTGAACACGGCAGGTTCCAGAGACAGCTCGAGGGAACTGGGCTTGTTCCATCCGGCTTGTTCCTGTGCCTTGGCAAGCGGAAGAAGAAGGATGGAGGAGAAAAGAATGAGTGAGTGTGTGTGTGTGTGTGTGTGTGTGAGAGAGAGAGAGAGAGAGAGAGAGAATGTAAAAGAGAATGAATCTACTTCCTGTTGTTTAAAACAAAACAAAAAAAAACAACTCCTGGCTGGACTTTGATTTAAGTTAATAGTCCCCAGCTGCTTGGCTCCCTCATTGCTTTAGCATTCTTCCTTCTGGATACACACTTCTGCGTCTCTTTCTGTGCAGAAGTAGGACTTTGCAGTGGGAATGCAGTGGCATCAAGCCGACAGCTCCTCCATTCATGTGCTGGCAGAGATGCTCAGCACTTTCTCGCCACTGTCCTTTATCTGCACGTTACCTGTTTCAGGACTGGTGCCCTGTGTTGCCCTGCTAGTGTGGGCTCACTCAACATGATAGCAGGAGCCAAGATGAACCCAGGAATTAAAAAAGGAAAGAAAGACAGAACAAACCAAAATGCAGAGGTAGAAATAGGGGTGCCTGGGTGGCTCAGTCCGTTAAGCGTCTGCCTTGGACTCAGGTCATGATCCCAGAGTCCTGGGATCAAGTCCTGCATGAGGCTCCTTGCTCAGCGGGGAGCCTGCTTCTCCCCCTGCCCGCTGCTCTCCCTGCTTTGTGCTCTCATGCTCTCTCTCTAGCAAATAAATAAATGTTAAAAGAAAAAAAAGGTGGAAATAAAGAGGGAAATCAAACTTGCCAAAGAAGGCAAAATCAATATTGACATGCCTATTTTGGAAATCAGTAGATTGCAGATATTTATTTGGACATTAGTTGAAATGTGAAGAACCATGAGAGAAAGTTTCTTTAAGAAGAGTGACCTGGGGGCGCCTGGGTGGCTCAGTGGGTTAAAGCCTCTGCCTTCGGCTCGGGTCGTGATCCCAGGGTCCTGGAATGGAGCCCCACATCCGGCCTCTGCTCAGCAGGGAGCCTGCTTCCTCCTCTCTCTGCCTGCCTCTCTGCCTACTTGTGATCTCTGTCTGTCAAATAAATAAGTAAAATCTTCAAAACCAAAACGTGACAGGATGGCTGGGTGGCTCAGGCGGTTGGGCATCTGCCTTCAGCTCCGGTCATGATCTCCAGGTCCTGGGATCAAGCCCCACGTTGGGCTCCCAACCTGCTGGGAAGTCTCCCTCTCCCTTTCCCTCTCCCCATGCCTTGTGTGCTCTGTCTTTGTCTCTCAAATGAATTAATAAAATCTTTTAAAAAAAAAAAAGAGTGACCTTGAGAATAATTTTATTTAAAATTTCATGACCCCGTGACTAGCTACATGGGTGGGGATTTGGTGAAAAAATACACACAAATAATAGTTGCTGGAAGATTTAATTATTATTAATTTATTTAATTATGTGTGGAAATCCTAAACCGATGACTTAGAAGACACACGAGAACAACTTACCAGTCCTGGAGACCGTGAGCAGAGAGGCAGGGAGAGAGAGAGAGCAGGTGGTGCGGGTGGATGATGAGGGTGAAATTAATGTGGGGCATCTTGGAAAGGGTTATGAGAGAGGTGTCCCAGCATTGAGAGTTCTTGGGGTGAGTCTTTAGTCAAAGTGATGGCTATCCAGCCTAGGGGTAGAGTAGAAGTTTGGAGATGGAAGAGCCTTTGAGATTATTTAAAGCAGCCTTTCATTTTATAGATAAGTAAGGTGAGGCCCAGATAGATTCAGTCCTTGCTCAGCTGGACGCTGGGTTTTCTACCCCTCAGGCAAGCGTAGTCTTGGGGAAGGGTCCCACAATGGGGCTGAGGTGATTTCTCAACTCCCATATCCTAGAAGGATCCCTGCAGTTCTAGAACCCTAAAGTGGACTACGGCCCCACCATGGAGCCTCATCATTTTTGCAAGCCCCAGGACTCTGGTTCTGATTTTATTGAAGGTAAATGAGTTTTCAGTCGTAAGAAGTAGTCTAAGCTGGTCACTGAATGCTGCAGAACCCAGGAAGTCATTCCTCCAGATATGGTTCAACTTTAACCATTACAGGAAGACAGAGTCGAGGAAAGGTGATGTAGGTGGGAGTTATCCAGAGACCCCACAGCCCTGTAGGACCAGCCCCTACTTACTCTCATGACTTGAAACCTGTTGCTTACACGCTGTAGGCCTCAGATGCTGCATCTGTGCTGTGGGCAGGTGACCCCTGACGGGATGTAAGTCTACCTCACAGGCCTGTAGTGAGACTGAGAGAGATACCAGGCGGACCAGTGCTTTGAAAAGTACCACGCTATAGAAACAAAGGTGCTGTTATCCCGCTTCTGAGATGAGGGGCTTTTGTCACTCTCTGGTCATTTTGCTACAACCACTGCCAAATATCAAAGCGTGTCAGGTCTGAAACCTCATTCCTGAAGAGATGCAAAGGTAGGACTTACTTTTCAATGTGGTAATATCAACTTTTACTTTTGGTGAAGTAGACTAGGGTAACATACAGGGTTTAGTTATTGTCTAATTTTAGGTATGTCTTGTTTATGATCTGCATAACTGAAATTAGACTACTGGTGAACCAGGGGTTCATTATTCACAGGGCAAAGGGGCTGCTCACTGTTCTAGCAAATTGTTACTTGGTGGCTTGTTTCCAAAGGTATTTGTTTTTTTGTTTTGTTTGTTTTTTTTTTTAAAATTTTTCAGTGTTCCAAGATTCATTGTTTACGCACCATATCCAGTGCTCCATGCAATCCATGCCCTCCTTAATACCCACCACCAGGCTCACCCATCCCCCGCACCTCTCCTTTCCAAAACCCACAGTTTGTTGTAAATTGTTATTCAGAAGCATTTGCTACATGAAGTTGGGACTGTTTGTGTAATAATACTGTGCTTTTGCAAATTTGGTACAAAATTACAGTAAAGAGCAGAATGGGTGATCTTAACCTGGAATCAGGTGTGGCATGGTATTATTTTAGGACAGTCATCCCTTTTTATTTGGGAAATTACCACTGCATTTCAGTCACAATGATGAATTTTTTCATTATAATTATGACTATTTCTATAATATATAATAATTATATAATAATATAATGACTATCTATATATAAACTGTTAGTATATAAGTATATATAAATATATACTGTTTATATATATATATATAATATATATATAGTAATGTAAAAATGACCGTTTTTCTTCAGTCTGTTTATATGTCATGCTTGTAAGCCCCTTTCCCAGAATTTCAGATATGTGTCTGCGGGGGGAGACAGACTTAAATCTGATGGGTTTGCCACTTATTTGCTTCTCTGACAGAAACTTCACTGAGGGGAAGCTCTGAAAGGTTAATGAAGGAAGCATCTTCAAGCTTTAGTCAGGCTCTCAGGGCCAGCGTTTCTCAGTCTCCGTATGCAGAGCTAATTAATTTGGGATGTAACTATAGTTACGATTTGCAGAGTTCATTCTCTGGAACACAAGGCACTGTATATTAATTTGTACCTTATATAGATAGAATACAATAGATAGTACAGTGATATTTTTCCACATATTTCTCAGTTACTCTTTTCTTTGCAAGTGTCACATATGGCTCTGGTATCTTTGTTATTATAGTGAGCAGAAAAGGAAGGAGAATTAATTCATATTATAAGGGGTAAATATAAATTTATAAAGTTTGGAATTTATGGTGAGTTGATCCAAGAATGTCTTCTAAAACCTTCTGATTAGTCATATGATTAACACGAATGCATTCAAGTTCTTAAATTTTTCTTCATTAAGATGATACAGAGTAGAAGCAACAAAGGATGTCATTTCCTTTCCAAGGGATAAGTGCATCAGAACTCCATAGGAGAAGGGGAGAAGTGTGGGAAGCGGAATGAGCCCCAGAACATGTGTAGAAATGATCATAGCAAACCCAGCTCACATTTGTATATCACATTTATCTTTCCAAAGGACAAACATATTTTTCTTTCGCAACAACTCCATGAGGCCAGCAGGCCAGGTGTTATCTTTCCTGTTTGTTGGCTGCTTTTTATCTTTCCTGGAGGCAGTGGGGGGCAGTGGTTAGGTGTATGGGCACTAGAACTAGGTGTATGGCTTTGGATCTCAGTTCCCAGACTCCCCAACTCTGTGACCTCAGGTGCATTATTGTGAAATCTGCTTCCTCATTTGTAAAGTTTGGGTCATAATAGGCCAGCTCCATGAAGCTGTGGAATTAAATGGGATGCTGAGTTCATTAGCACAGTGCCTTGCACACTAGGAACATCCCATAAGTGTTGACCATTATTCTAATAAGTTCCTTCTTGGGGCTTCTAGTCCTGCTGCTTGAACGTAGAGCCTAGGATTTAGTAGACCCCTGGAACCTTCTGATTTCCAATAGCCTCATGAATTCTTGTTCTGTCATACCTCTTGCTGTACTGCTAAATACTATGAGAGGCGAGAAGACCTAGCGACAGAAGCTCTGTGCTCTAGCTTCCTGGTGGGTGGTGTGGGTGTCTAATAGTAAGCACCATGCTGGATGTTTTGGGCCCTCCCTCTAGAGCCTGCTTTTCCTCCTTTCTGTGCTGGGGCAAAAGAGCACCTAGACCTACTTTGTTTCCTTGGTTGTGTTGGGTTGTCTTGAGTTATCTTTGGAATCTGATCTGGTATAATAATAGGATGTCCAAAGCTGGAATGGTAGAGGAGCAAGAAATCCATGTCTCTACCTGTGAAAACCATGGGTAGATTTAAGGGTTGCAAGTGACCAACTGGGGAGCAGCTGGAAACGTCCATTGTTTGGATTTGACAAAACTGTGACACTTCCTTGGGGCTCAGTAGCCGGGAGTATTAATAGTGACGAGAGAAAAGGATCTGAAAAATTGCCAACTGTGGAACAGTAGCAAAAAGTTGAAGCATTCTCTTTTTTAAGGAGAACTCAAGTCTTGTGTAAAAAAGTGGGAAAATTCTGAGAGAACTACTGAAAAATTATTTAGGGGTTACAGTTCCAAAAGGGGTATCAGATGCCTTTTTCTAAGTGTGTTCGCCAGTGTGTGCCCTTAAATTGTTCTGTTCACCTGCGACTTCACAGGCCTCCCTATACCCATTGTTTCAAACATGCTGTGCTTTTTCTTTTCCCGTTTTCCCTTGAATGATAATTTCAAATTAGCAAGACTATCTGGACAGTGCTGGACATGTGGAAGCAGCCTCTGAAGTCTGTACAGAGGCCAGCCCTGCTCTAGAATGACCCCTAGCCTACTTCTTACCTCTGCCATCCTCCAGACCCATCCTCTAATGATATCGATGAAAAAACCTTGGCAACTGCCGTTAAACCACCGAGCTATTTCCTGCCAAGAGTTTTAGAGGAGCTTAATGTCTAAAAGTGTGAAAGTCCACACGGACTTCTGAAAAAGCACATCTAGATGCTCAAACAGTCAGGAAGACCAGTTCTGTCTGAGGTGCATGGTGGGTTTCTGCTTTTGGTGCGGAGGAGTGGAGGAGTTCACTGAGAGGATACCAAACTGTCTTTGAGGAGCTGCCCAAGATGAACACTTGGATGCCTCAGCTTCTCATTGTTTGGGCTTAGGGACCAGGCTGCCTGTCTCTTCTCTCCCAGGGCTCTTCTAGAAGCTTCATGTTTGGGTTTGAAGAAGGCCCTGCTTTGAAGTCATCTCCCTCCCCTACCTCCCTATCACCAGGACCTTTCAAGACTGACACCAGCAGAGCTCACCCCCTTTCCCTGAAAGGAATGCCAGGAATTTCCATCATTTCCTAGGGGGAGAGATTAAATAAGCTCAGCATGGGGCTGGCCTTTCAGAAGCACCTTTTTCAAGCATCTGTGAATGGAAATGGTTTAGGAACAGGCAAAGAACGGACCCTGGGCAGAGAGACAAGTTAGGGCAGGAAACAGGAGTCTGAGTATCTCTGTGGGATTTCTTGGAAATGTTCAAGCCATTTGCATCACTTTCTGGCAGGGTTTTATTTATGTGGCTTTGTAAGCCCTAATGAAGTTGATATTTTTTATTTTAGAAGAACTTGGTGTCAGATGGCTTGTGGAGAAGTAGACAAAAAAGAGATTCTCAGTCAGAATCACCTTGAAGCTGGGGGCACGTGGGCGACTCAGTTAAGTGTCGGCCTTCAGCTCAGGTCCTTATCCCAGAGACCTGGAATTGAGCCCCACATCAGGCTCTCTGCTCAGTGGGAGTCTGCAGGGAGTCTGCTTCTCCCTCTGCCTGCTGCTCCCCCTGCATGTGTGTGCATACGCTCTCTCTCTCTCAGATAAATAAATAAATAAATAAATAAATAAATAAAATCTTTAAAAAAGAAACAAAAGAATCATTGTGGAGGGGATTTATAGAACTCCCACAGCCCCCCTACCCTCTGCTTCCAGTCAGGCAGGTAGGGTTCCCTAGACCCAAGAAAGGGAATTTGGTAGCTGTCACTTCCTTTTAAATAACTAAGAAGATTTCCTAATTTTTATCATTAGAGATAAAATTCATGACCTCTCTTGCCCGCAGTGTTTTTCCAGGTTTTCACTTCTGCTCTCATCAAGAACTCACTGGTTAGGCCAGGTCCTCCCCACCTAGTGTTTTTTGCTCAGCAGTGTTTAAAAAAAAAAAAAAAAAAAATTTGTTCCACACGGTGGTCCCATGAGATTCTGATCTTTTAAAAACCATTTTCCCATAAGAAACCCTTAAGAGTCATTTCTCGGATATCTACTGCGTGCTAGGAAGTTTCCCCCTCAGTTAGTTCATTTAATTTCTCAGAAGTTCTTCCAGGTGGAAATTACCTGCAGTTTGCAAGTGAGGAGGGTTGAAGCCCACGGTGGAGTGGTCTGGCCAACATTTGAGTTCAGCTGACTCCAGCGCCCACTGATCTTTCTACTCCGTCCATGGCTGACACAGAGGCGTCCATTCTCAGGGCATCTCAAGATTTTGGTGGGAAAACAAATGATCATAGGTGTATGTGGCTTCAAGCCGCAGCTGTTTATACATGGGTTTATGTTTCATAACTCACGGTATGTATAGATTGAATGCTTGAGCCTGGTATTTTCCAACCATTTTAAGTCGAATTCCTCCCCACCCTTTCCTGGTTTGTATTCTGTTCTGAATCCTGGTAAGAGTGTGGGGAGGGAGAATAATTTGTTTTTCCTACAATTGGGTTGAAGCTGAATGTGGTTTGTTTTTATTTTTAGAAAAACTAAGGGAAAAAAAAAAGATCTACTCAGCCATTTTTCTGTTCAGACAGCATGAAGGCATTAGGCTGTTTCCAGTGCTTGGTTGTTAGGGGTAGGGTGGGAAAGAGTGATTCCTTTTGGTAGCAACTCCTAGTAACTTAAAACAGACGAACTCTAAAACTTTCCTTGAAAGGCTTGGGTTGTTCATTTGGTGGCCTGGGAAAGGGAATGATGTCTGAGAGTCATGGGTTTTGAGGGAAGACACGGCCCTCAGCACGGTTGTGAACTAGGGTGGCTCTTGTCCTCCCGCACGTTTTCTGCCGGTGCCCCTTGCTCTTCAGGGCACTGGCGGGGCTTTAGCTTCGGACAGTCTGGTTTATGTGCTGGCTTTGCCCCTTACCAGCAAATCTCCAAACTCTCTAAGCCTCACTTTGCTTAGCTATGAAATGGGAATAGCAAGAAAACCTTCCTTGCAGGGCATAGGAATTCTAAAATGTGTTAAGTAATATAGCAGGTCTGCACTGAACTGTGGTGGCCGTTTAACTGTAGACAACTCTCACTTGGCTTCACTTCACTCCCCTCCCCTCCCCTCCCTTCCTTTTCCCTCCCCTTCCCTCCCCTCCTCTTCCTCTTCTCCTCTCCTCTCCTCTCCTCTCCTTTCCCTTACCTTCTCTTCCCTTCCCTTCTTTTTCCTTCTCTTCCTGCCCATGCCCCTCCCCCTTCCCTTCCCCAGGAACCAGCCTCCCATTGCCTCAGCTCTCTTTTCATGAGGCCTGATAGGCTTGGTGCTCTCCGATCCCACCTTCTGTCCTCCCTCCCTCAAAACCTCACTGCCCTCACTCCGGCTTACCAGTGCCATAACTCTATTTAGGGAATATCAAAGGAATCAATTTTCTTGCAGGTATTTTTAAAAATAATGAAAGACTTGGCAGCCACCAAGCAAAGAATGTGTTTTAAGGAAAGTAACACACACTGCGAAGGGGGGGTGGTGGCTGAGAGCAATTTTCATGGAGGGGGTGCCATAGCATCCTCATGGCTGAGAGAATGTCCTCTGGGTTTTATTTCCAGCTTTGTCACTTAGTGGAGAGATAGCATTGGGGGGGGGTGGTTTGACCTCTCAGTGCCTCATCTTCCTCATCAAAAGATAGGGGTAGTTAAAAAAAAAAAAAAAGATAGGGGTAGTTCAAGTATCTATCTGTAGGGGAGTTGTGAGAACTGAATGAGTTAGTGAGGCAGATCACTGCCTCACACCTACAGAGAACCACTTAAGAGTATGTATTGTAGAAAGTGACAGGAACGGTCACAAGGCGGCTGCAGCATTTCCAGTGGGTGAAGGAGTCTTTGTTCCAGTGCCTTTTCGGAAGCAAGGAAACTATGCCAGGCCTTTGGTAGACTCTCTGTCACAAGTCATTGGCCAACGTTGAGTCACAGTCTTTTCCTAAATCCGTTATGGACAAAGGAATGGGCTGGCTCTGGTTGGCTTATCTAATCATTTGGAGTAGAATGAACAGTGAGGAAGTAAGTACTCTGATCACTATTGTTATGTGTAACTTAATATCTGTAATATCTAATATCACATAGTAAATATACTATATGGTTACATCTATAATTTAATGTTAATTTAGACAATGGTTATTATTAAATAATAATGTGATTTCCTTATAATCTGCTCCGTTATTACTTATACTCTGTTCCACTTACAAAATTATCATGTTGTATATAACACAGGAAAAAATTCAGTTTACTCACAAAGTAATTACAAGTTTACTTTTTTTTTTTGGTAGAAATTAAACACTTTTTAAAAAAATTTCTTTTCAGCATAACAGTACAAGTTTACTTTTAAGTGAATTATAATTTTGTAATAAACGGAGCTACAAGGTGCTGGACTCTGAAGACTACAACTCTCATATTTTCAGTGGATACAACTCTTGCCACAGGAAACATTGTGAAATTGGTGTCCTGTTCTGAGTCATAACTATAAACACTTTGTGCTTCTTCCGATGTTTTTCATTTTCATCCTTTTTATAAGTTTTTGAAAGTTGACATTTGCCCCTGATTGAAACAAGCTTCTCTTTTCATATTCTAGGATAGGTTTTTTTCTTTTCTTTTTTTTTGGGGGGAGTATAAATATTTCCATACACAGATCAGTTTCTTTCTGATGAAGATAAAGGACTAGAAACTTGTCAGGAAAAACAGGAGTATGGAGCTAGAAGTCGGCAAAAGTTCTGGCAGAAATTTAGACTCCAGTTTTACTCCAAATGCTTGAAGATGCCTCTGTTCTCTGATATTTGAAATAACCTTTCTGTCACATTCTTTTTGTTCTGTGAAGCAGGAAAATGCATACGTAAAATTATTGTGGACATTTTAGATTGAGTCTTGAACCTGAGCTCAGGCATTCGAAGTAGTGTAAGTGAGGTACAAGCATACTCTTCCCCTTGGGACTTTCCTTCATTTTGTACTTGTAAGAGGATATCCTCCTGATCACTATTTGGTCCTTTACTGGGACCATTTGAGGAGTACCATAAAGATGTAGTGATGGCTCTACCTCACATTTTACACAGAAGTCTTACCGTTGAATTGTTTTTGAAACCGTTGAGGGGAGTTGGGAATCCGTCTCATTCTGAGGAACATTCACTGACTGCCCTCCATGTGCTGTGAATTGTGGTACAAAGATGAATAAAACAAGGTCCTTTTCCTGACTATTAATCATCATCAATGTTTATAATTCATTTTTTTTCAGTTTCTCAGAAAATAAGAAGTATCATAATCCTCATGAAAACAAAAACTGCTTTTAGAAATCTCCATCCTGGTAATGGCCTCATTCATAAATCTCCTCAAAGGGTCCCTCCAAAGACTCATGAAGTAAAGATAGACTGGAGAGGTGCCATTTTGGCCATTTTGTGATGGAAATGATATGAACTGGGTGTCAGAGATCTGTGCATAAATCCTGCAAGTGGGAGTGAAAAAAGAGTAAAACAGTTGGGAAACAGGGTTCAGGGGGAGGAGGGAGGTTGTCCCTTGGCCCAGAGAAAAGGTGACTGAAGCGTTAATGAGAGTTCGGGGAAGAGATTCAGGCAAGGAAGAGGGGCCTCACACAGTACTCTTTTCTTACAAAATATATGCACTTTATGAGATTTGCTGAGAAATTAAAGCAAGCAGTGTTCATGGGAAAATGTCATTCTAAGTCAATGCAATATGAAAATGATGTGACATTTATTAACTATCCATAACGTGCTGAGCATCGTGCACAATAAAGAGGGGAGACATAGGCTTTGCCTTCGGGAATTTCAAATTTAATGAGAAGCAGAGTTTTCCAGCTTTGGCACATTTGCATAAAAGAGAAATATCAGCCAAGCCTACAAATTGTTTCCCCACCCACCAGCAGGATTTCAAAAGGCACAATAGAGGGCACCACATGCCAGATGGAATGTGAGCCGCCTCTTCTTTCTCCCTCCACTGTTGTTGTAAGTTTGGTATTGGCAAAACTTCAGTGGTTTCCGGAGAAGTTTGGGAACTCTCCATGATGCGCATCCCTGTCAGTCTGTGCAAGTGAAGAAGGCATATGCAGAGTCCCCTTCCTTTGCCCCACAGGAAAGGTTCAGGATGAGGTGTACGAATCCATTTGATAGAAGCCTGTGAAAGAAGGTTGGAAGGTAATTTCCATCTCCGTATGGTGTACACACCATTGATAACAGCTGTTTCCAAACTGCTGCCATGTGAATCCAGTCTGCTTATTAACAGCAGCTATGTTCATTTAAAATACAATTCTGAAAGTGTGGAACTAAATAATTTGGTTTGGAAGCCTTCACTCTTGGTTGCACTTTTGCACATTTTGGTAGACCAAAAGGTACCTCCTATAAACAGTGAAGACTGTCCAGTAAGGATTTCGGGGAGTTCGAGTGACCTTAAACTCATAAATTGACACCACTAAGCCTTCATTTGCTTTTTTATGCAAGAGGGATGACAATACTACCTATGTTACAGTGGCATTCTGAGGGTTATTTCGTGTAAGTGAGGTACTTGGCAAAATACCTTAGAAGGTATTCTGCAAATGCTCCCTACTAATCAAAGGAGAAAGACAAAGAAAATTAGATCTTTTTGAAAATTACTGAGTCCAGTAGTTCTTTTTTTCTTTTTTTTTTAAAGATTATTTATTTATTTATTTATCTGATAGATCACAAGTAGGCAGAGAGGCAGGCAGAGAGAGGAAGGGAAGCAGGCTTCCCGCTGAGCAGAGAGCCCCATGAGGGGCTTGATCCCAGGACCCTGGGACCATGACCTGAGCCGAAAGCAGAGGCCTTAACCCACTGAGCCACCCAGGTGTCCCAAGTCCAGTAGTTCTTTTGCGCCGTCTCTCCCATCCTCCCTCTCCCTCTTCCTCTCTGTCTACATGTGCACACCCCCCTACCTGTGTGTATGTGTGTGTGTGCATGCATGACTGTGTATTTGAAAAGATCTGAATTAGAAGAATGTGGTCTTTACCATTTCAGAATCGTAGTCTTTTTTTCATCCATATTAACTAACTATGTGAATTTTGCAAAAGGATGTAAATGCTCTGGGTCTCAAAGAAGCTCTTCTGCAAAATGAAGAGGGTAGAGTAGGTGATTTTGAAGACTCTTCAGGCCATGCAGTGGATTAGTAGCTATAGTGTCATCCAAAGTTCTGTTCTGCCCTTACATGTGATTTTATTTTATTTTATTTATTTTTTAAAGATTTTATTTATTTATTTGACAGAGAGAGATCACAAGTAGGCAGAGAGGCAGGCAGAGAGAGAGAGAGAGGAGGAAGCAGGCTCCCTGCCGAGCAGAGAGCCCAATGCGGGACTCGATCCCAGCACCCTGAGATCATGACCTGAGCCGAAGGCAGCGGCTTAACCCACTGAGCCACCCAGGCACCCCCTTACATGTGATTTTAAATACATGATATTATTTTTTACTTTTTCTTTTACTTAACTTCAATTCAGAATAAATATTTTTGTGCCCTCACTTTAGTTATATTTTCCCAGTTCTCTGACACAAAAGTTAGTTGGCAAAAATTGGCAGATGGAAAATTTTCTTCTCATTAGTTTCGTTAGAAATATTAGTGATCTCATGATTATTGATTTTCCATTTGGTTATATGTTCCTTTCATGTAATGTTAGAGATTTTGAAACATTTTCTAGGCTTACATGTTTTGAAACTCACTTTATTCTAGATTTCTACACTCAGTCATGGAATAATCTCGTCCCTCCCAGGTTCATAAAATCCATGGATAATTATTCAAATACACATGTCTGCAAATTTAACAAAAAGCGTAACATTTCCATTAATAATCCCAAGAAAACTTGCAGTTTCTCCCAATTCAGTGATCTGTTTATATTTATCATATTATGAAATTTTTCTTCTCATGTTAATGAAAGACACATTGCATGAAAACTTAAATCCACTAGTTATCAACAAAGGAAAAAAATCATTTTAGCCATGCTCCTTATTGAGAAGATGGCCCAGTGGGAGCTATGACCTTTGTACCTTCTCAGGTTAATGACCAAGTATTAGAATCCACAAAACAAAAACAAAAACAAAAACAAAAAAACCCAAAAAACAAACAAACAAACAAAAAAAACTGGGTGGTCTTCTGTGCTTTGCGAGCTTTTTTTCCTTCATCTGAGATTGTGGTTCTGTAAAGTGGGACTGCTTATATTTTAAAAGCTTGTGAGCTAGTCCTTTTCCCAGCTGGGACATTATTAAATTGATTCCTTCCCTCTCTGCCTCTTTGTATATAGTTAATGTCACTTTCAAAATTTGCAATAAGTCAGCATTTAGAATGAAGGGAAGAAGAAAACAAAAAAGAGTATTAGCCTTTATTTCCATTTTAATTACAATTACCTAGAAAAGGTGGATCCTGATAAACTGAAAGTCTCTGTCGTCATTTTTTTTTCCCGTTTGCTGAGCACTTGGGTGGATTTAGGTATACCCACAGTTGGAGAGAGCTGAAGAATTTGAAGTTCTGGGGTGCTAAAGGAAGGATGAGAAGTGGAAAGACGTGGGCTTGGGGAGAAAGGCAGGTGGCAGAGTGTGCTGCAGGCTTTGGAATTGGGGTTATGTGGTGATATTATTTAGTCCTCAAGGGCAGGGATAATAGGCAGAAGGGAGTGAGCAAACCCTTGATTCCTTGTAATATCTTTTAAAAAAATTTTTTTAAGCCATAGTGTAAGTTCAATGAGGACGGAAATTGTGCCTGTTTTGCTTGTTACTGTACCTAGGACAGTTCCTCAGCTCAACAAATATTTGATAAAGGAAGAGCAAGGTATTTTGTATACTTAGGACATGTCTTGTACTCTGGGTGTTGTCTTAAATCTTCCCAAAGCTCACAATCTGGTGGACCTCTCCCCGAAGGCACCTCTGTATGGACAAAGAACATTTTCTAAAATTGACTTCAGGGAAGGCAGAGGCCCAGACCCCACGTCCAACAGTCAGTTACAGCACAGACTCAGATCCAGGAAAAGTAAAAGACAACAGGGGCTAAGTCTGAGAAGGGAGAAGATGAATTTGAGCTGACATTGGGGAGGAAGAGGTCAGAGAGTGTCAGTGTCAGAGGGGGAAGACTGAGCGAAACCCTGATCATCTGAACATCTCTAACCACGGAGGGACCAGATGTCTGTCGGCTTCTTCAGAAAGACCCAGGGAGGGTCCTTTGGCTTCTTCTGAATTTACTTTATTTCTATTAAACTTAATGAAGAATGCAGAGCTCTGAGATGCAAGTTCACCAGGAAGGGTTTCAGAAAGGATGGAGGCTTCTGATCGTCCCCTGCACTTTTGGGTGGACTGTTTAATCTGACTGCTTTCTTCCTCAAATCTCACTGAAATCCTGAAAGCTGTTGCTTGTAAGAGACTCGTCTTTCAGAGATAGGAAAGGCTCGAAGAGCTTTGGATTGAAGGCACCTAGGATTGGGAAAGAAGGGTGTCAGGATGTCGGGCAGGAACTCAGGAGAGTGTGAAACACAAACTTTGCATAATTAACAGTTTTCCTGAAGTCTATTCCTATCTCCCCTTTGTTTCTAGAAAGCAGGTGAGAAGGGGCCATCTATCTGTAGAAGGGCTTGAGGGAGACTGTCATCTGAGGAGAAACTGCCGTGAGATGGAGCTCCCTAGGGTAACAATGGTCTCTAGAGCCCTTCCCTGGTGAGTGGCTTCCCTGGGCCCTGGGGCTGTTGTGCCCCCTACCCCGCCCCTGCATGCTGGGAAGAAAGTCTCAACTTTGACTAGGAATAGGAAGTTTGCATGAGTCTTGGGCCCTCTGTGAGAGCTCATGGAATAAAATCCTAGAATATCTGTTATGAAACTATCATCTCCTAACCCTGTGCTGGAGTCTGGGGTTGTATTGCTAAGACACGGCATCATTATTTATGGTCCTCATGGTCTAACAGGGAGGGAAAAAAATCAACATAGTCATACTGCAGTTTGAAAGATATTTGTAAGGAAATAGAGGACAGATAGAGGACCCACATTCTGAAATTACTAATTCTGCAGAGGGTGGGGGAAGCAGTGTGATCAGAGAAAGGAACAGAGAAGGATGATTTGTTTGAGTGGAAGGGCATTAACATGAGGACATCCCCTGGCCGTCAGTAGGAGAGCCTCAAGGCTGAGACAGAATGGGGATGTTGCCAGAGAATCAAGGAGCATTACATTCCTGTCTTTGTTGGGGAGATGGACTAGGGCCGGTGCCCCGCAGGGAAACATACATACACCCACAAGCAGAGGTGCAGCTCCACCTCTGGAACCCAGTATCCAGTGATAATCGTTAGACGTTGCATTGCTTAGACTCCCAACAGGTGCTGGATGCCTGGGAGGATTCAGAGTAAGAAGGCTTGGTCCCTGCGGTCAGGAAGTTACAAGCGAGTTAAGAATGCCCATGTTACTCACAGGTAATAATAGCAAACAATACAAGAGCGTGTTTAGGTACCTCTCTATGGTGAAGGTGAGTCCAGAGGAAATCGGGAAAGAGAGAGGAAAGCCATTGCAGCCCTCCTGGGCTCTGGGTTCAGAGAAGCAGGAGTTAGCTCAGGTGCATGTGGGGATGGGAGAAAAGGTGTGCAGAGAGGGGAGCAGTCTTCCTACTCAGAGCTGGGGTTGCCATTAGGGTGTGGTGTGAGTGTGTATGGAGCCTGGTGAGGGAGCTGAAAATTAGGCGGAAGAATTTAGACTTGACTCGGTTGGAATAACCCATCTCTGGGGCACCTGGGTGGCTCAGTGGGTTAAGCCTCTGCCTTTGGCTCAGGTCATGATCTCAGGGTCCTGGGATCAAGCCCCACATCGGGGCTCTGCTCAGCAGGGAGCCTGCTTCCCCCCAATCTCTCTGCCTCCTGCTCTGCCTACTTGTGATCTCTCTTTCTGTCAAATAAATAAAATCTTAAAAAACAAAAAACAAAACATCTCTGAGGGGCGCCCAGGTGGCATAGTCAGTGAAGCATCCGACTGTTGATTTCAGCTCAGGTCATGGTTTCAGGGTCCTGGATCGAGCCCCATGTCAGGCTCCACGCTCAGCACGAGCTGGCTTGAGATTCTTTCTCCCTGTCATCCTCCTGATTATGCCTGCTTGCTCGCTCTCTCTCTCTCTGAAATACATAAATCTTAAAAAAAAAAAAAAAAGTTTCTGTAAGTGTTTTAACAGAGCCATCCGTGTAGCAAAAAGGTTCTTGAGGAGTATTGGGAGTGACTTACGGAATGTCAGCCCGCAGTGTCAAACCGACAGAAGGAAGAGGCAGTGAAGGATCAGAGCTGTAAGCCATCACCAGGGGACAGGCTGATACTGTACGTGTGATGATGGGAATGACGGGAGAGAGCCGCTGTCATCTGTGACTCCAAGATGTCTGCGGACTCTTACTGCGGTCCCTGATAATATCAGGCTCAGATAACATCAGGTTCAGAGGACAGCTAGGGAAGTGGCCACACAACCCGGCCCCCCCCCCGTAGAACAGAGGAATCCTGCCACTTGGTTGCTTAGGACCCAGGCGGCCACCTGTCATTGCATTGAGACAAATGCGCAACTAATTATTTTTCTTTGTGTGTGGTTTACAACGTTCTTGATTCGAATGGATCTTTTGGTTTGGTGGGTTTTTGCCAGATGAATTAACCATGAATAGTCAGGTGCAAATAAGAAGCACTTTTTACTAAGCTGCTGTGACTTCAGGGGTGTGCCGGTGAGGTCTTGGAAACTTGGTTTGGGGGGACGACCAAACAGCAACAAACCAAGCCTAAAACAAAACCAGGTAAGAGAAGTGTGACATGAGCAGTCTGGGAGGGTGATACTCGGCCCCAGGTAAGCCGATGCCTTGACGCTGAAGGCTGGCTCTGAGGTTGGAAGCTCATTCGGGAAACCCAGCCTGAGGAGCAGGGGGTGGTGAGTTCGGGCTGAGCTGCCCAAGAGGACAGCGGGGTTGCAGCTCCTGCCTGTGCTAATGCAGAACCTGCCACCGGACCCTCAGACCCCACTCCCCTCGTCCTGTGGAAAGAGCGGGCTCTTTGAAGTCTTCAGTCTGAGATTCTGCACTTTGCTTCTCTTACTACTCTGGCGAGGGAGAAAGTAACCTGAGCTGCTCTTCTTTGCCGCCTTTGCATAAAAGAAACATCCTTAAGTGTTTCAACCATGGTTTGTACTGGTAGGATACCTCTGTATCCCTGTACTTCTGGTCCCATGCACAGTCTCGCATGAGCGCTGGAGAAAACGTGTGTGGTGTCCCGGTGCCTCAGACATCAAGTGGCAGTCTTCTTGCATTTCGTTTGTTTTAGTAACAGCGTTATTGAGATACAATTCACATATCCCACAACTCACCAATTTAAAGTATACAGTTGGCTAGCTTTGAGTATATTCAGCTGTGCAGTGATCACCACTATTGATATTAGGATATTTTTATCATCCCAGAAAGAAACCTTGTACCTATTAGCAATCATTCCCCACTTCCCTCCAACTCCCTCCATCCCATCAAAGCCCTTGGCTGACTTCTGACTCTGTGGATTTTCCTGTCCTGGAGGTTTCATAGAAATGGAATTGTACAATATGCGGTCCTCTCTCTGGCTGATTTCACTAAGCACCGTGTCTTCAGGTTCCATCTGTGTCGTAGTGCGTGTGAGGACGTCTTTCCTCTTTCTTGCTGAGTAATACTCCGGTGTGTGGGTCTGCCCCATTTATTCATTCATCCTTTGATGGGCATTTGGCTTGTTTCTGCTTCTTGGCTCTATGAAGAGTGCTGTGATCATGGATGCGCAGGGTTTGGGTGTGGACGTATGTTTTCAGTGCTCTCCAGTATGTGCCTAGGAACACAGTGGCTGAGTCATGTTTATGCAGTTCTGTGTTTAACCTTCTGAGGACCTGCAGACTGTATTTCAAAGTGGCTGCGCCACTCCTTCACTACTGAGTACCCTTATTTCCTTTACCCCAAACAGGAGGGAGAAAAACATCTTGAGTTAATTTGCTATATAGCGCCTTGGCGATTTGTAGTAACTAAAGAGGATAGAACTGAAATGACCCGAGAATGGTTTTAGGTATGGTGTTTTGTTTACATCTCAGTATCTGTACATTACAGTACACTTTAGTTCCCCACCACGTGGAGAAGAAGACCTGGTTAACATGCCTGTTCTCCTTTCCCTAAGTCGGTGCAATGCAGGACGGTGCTGTTCTATGGGAGCTTGCCAGGGTGGTAGCCAGGAGCTGGGGTGGCTCTTGGGCCCTCAAAAATGCGGCTAGTTTACATTGACAAGTGCTGTGAGTCTAAAACCCACCCAGATTTGGAAACTTAATATGAACAAAGGAATGTAAAATATAATTTTTATATAAATTACATGTTGAAATTACGTGGGATCTGTGGGGTTAAATAACATATAGTGTTAAAAATAACCTCACCTGTTTCTTTTTACTTTTTTTTAATGTGGCTCCTAGGAAATTTTAAGTTACATGTGTGGCTTTTATTATATTTCTGTTGGGCGGTGCTGTTATAGATGATTTTTAAGACTTTGGTTTTTTTTTGAACTACTGGTAAAGAAAAAAAGTTTAAATATCCTTTGGGTAGATTCAGATTATTAGCAAGTTTTTTGGTTTTTTTAATTTTTTTTTTTTTTTGTTTGTTTTGTTTTATTTTTTAAAGTTTTCATTTATTTATCTGACAGAGATCACAAGTGGGCAGAAAGACAGGCAGAGACAGAGAGAGGAGGAAGCAGGCTTTCCGCTGAGCGGAGAGCCCGATGTAGGGCTCAATTCCAGGATCCCAGGATCATGACCTGAGTCAAAGGCAGAGGCTTTAACCCACTGAGCCACCCAGGTGCCCCTGTTTGTTTGTTTGTTTGTTTGTTTTGTTGTTGTTTAATCACTGAAGAAAGATCAGGAATCCATTTGCCCCTTGACTGAAAGTAAGGGTGAGTCAGCTTCCCGCAGAAGGGCTCTGACCAAGCAACCTTCCAGCAAGATGAATTCATCAGCTAACCAACAAAATAAGAAAAAGCTTTCACAAATAGCAACATGATCATGAAGACATTAAAACAAATCCGTAATAATTGAATACGGTGCCCTCACTGACTCTCCCAGGAATGTGCTGGCCCTCTCTGTTGTAGAAGCCAGGAGAGTGACCAGTGGACATCGCAGGCCAAGAAAGGAAGAGGAAGGTATATACATATATGTGCGTGTATATATATGGTAAACTATTGGGGAAATGTTGGGGAAGGTTGGTCTTTCAACTAGTATGTGTGGAGACTTCTTCACCATTAACAGGGTTGGCCCTGTGCTTCTCACCTGCCTTTTTTTGTTGTTGAAGGTCAGCTTTCAGATTACCAAGAAAGCTATGTTGAAGGCATAACATACTTGGCAGCCCTCATCTGTAAAACACACATGATGTACTGGTGTTTTTAACCTCAAATATCTGGACATAAGATTACCACTGGTGGTTTCATGATTCAAAACAGAGAACAGACCTATGTTTTGGCAACATCCCCAGGTAACATAATTTAGCTTGACTCCAGACCTTAAGACAGATAAATTCCTGAATTCTACTCCAATGGGAAGAAAACTTCTTCCCCTTTGGCTGAGGCAATCACTGATGCGTAAAATGAAACTTGGGGCAGTGTTGGGGAAATGGATTCAAAAGGTGAGACAAAGTCCATAAAACCTTAGGGCATATAGTAAATGAAGAATCCTGATCTCTCCTGTGGCCCATCCCAAGCGACCATGAAAAAGAAGGATAAAAATAGGTGGGGCCCATCAGGATTTTATTCTCGGTTGACAGCAGAGGGATTCCACGTATGTGTAAATGATGTCTCTTGTCAAAAACGTTCTTAACTGTTTTACTGGTGTTGTTTCCTTGAGCTCACTGCCAAATCAAAATAGCTCAGTCTATTTTCTTCATTCTGCTGATGAGTTCTTAAGTGAAGGTTTGGCAGGTTAATCAATCACCACTCATCACTGGTCCACTTTAAAGGAACAACCTCTAGTCATTCCCTCTGGGAAGTACCAGAAGGTCATTATGGTTTACTGAAAAACAAGATAATTAAGAGAGAGACCATGATTCAGTTAACTAATTTGTATGTTGAACACATGAGTTTTGTTAGATTTCCTGGTAGATTTTAGGGCCAACGTTACGAGCAATGATCCCCTTTGAGAAGCTCCTCAGCATCATTTTCTGTCCTGTAGTCTCTTACCTCATAGCTGAGAGGCATGGGAGGGTCAGGAAATTATATCCTGGCCCTGGCTCCACTTCCGTGAAGCTTCTGGAAGGTGGAGAAAAGAATAAACAGAGGTGTTCTACACATAGGCGAGACTTGCTGCCCTAGGTGTGCCCAGGAAGCTGGTTTGGGATCTCCTGACCTGGCCTGAGCAGAATTTTAAGGTGGACAGAACTATTGCACATGTCCCTCTGACCTGCACACAGGTTTCACATACCAGAGTGCTGGCCTGTCTGTTCTGGGCATCCAGTCCCTTCATCCTTTCAGGTTCTACTAGTGAGAAAAACTGTCTGATTTATGATTTCACTTATAAATTCATCCCGCACATATGTACCAGGCACTGTGCATGCTCATTTTTCTGGGTGGTCATTCATTCAAAAGGAGACCTCGGTGATAGGGCCCTGTGTGAAGAAGACCCCACAAATGACTTTCCAGACTTATAGCAAACTGACAGGGCAGAGACAATTCGTTGGCACCTTCACATCTTAGGATACGACTTTCTCTGCTCACACCTAAATCCCTAATTCCCTAAGTCCCTAATCCATCCAAGATGCTCATCAGAATCTGGGGGATCCAGCTCGATATATCCACCAGTTATTTCATTAGCAAGTAAGAACTCTGAGTTCCCGCTGCTGGAAGTGAGAACCCCCAGGAGACTTGGTGGAGCAGAGAGGAAATTCGGAGAAATGGCTTCCTCAAGAAAAGAGACGTCGTAGGGAGTGATCGTCTGGGGAGAGAATCTTGGCTCAGAAATTCTTTGGACAGGAGTATGGGCGGGAGAAGTCCAAAAATAAGGACAGGCTTTTTCATAGGTGGAACTGTCCAACAGTGGTCCCGGCCACCCCATGAGTCACTACCAGGTCTTCTGTCCTGAACTGCCTTCCACTGGTGGACGTGAAGGCTTGCCTTTGGGACGTCAGTCTGTGCTGCAGAGAGGGTCAGCCCAGATACTTCCAACAGCCTCTCCCCTCTCTCATTCCCCGCCACCCTCACATCTTCTCAGTCGTTGGAATAAGTCTGCAAGCTCAGGTGGAGAAAGGAGAATTGCTCTAAATTGCCAGAAATCCCTGTCTGCTCAATCACGAAATTCCATTCAGTAGCAGTTAAAATGATCATTGCTTTTTTAACACAAGAAACAAAACTACGTCCTTAGCAGGATGTTTCAAGGGTAAGTTGGGAAATTACTGATGCAGTGTTTGGTCTTGATAGGGTCCTCTGAAAGCATTCGTTAAAATTACTCATTTTATAGATAAGGAAACTTAGAAGAATAAAATAACTGCAATTGAGACCAGAAAAAAAAAATCACAAGTGAGCTGAACAGGTTTCCCTTTTTCCAGTTCTTGGGCTTGAGGTTTATCTAATATCCATAGACCTTCTCTGGTATGAACTCTTTCCTGGCACGGTACAGCTGGTCCCTTTGCCATAAAGAAAACGCAGTACCTCTGGCAAACCACATCTTCATGCAGCCTTAGACATATTTATGTAACTCAGTCGGAAGAATTTAAAAAGATAAACTTCCAGTTCTGCAAACTTACTGTAACTTTTGAAAAATGACCTATATCCTGCCTGTAAGATATGCCATCCCCTTCATCATAAGCTCCAAAGAGTCAAAGATCCCGTTTTCGTTGGCAGTGTTGCTGAGAAAGGCTGAATGAAGAAGTCTTGTTTTCATTCTACTGCACTTGGTGTGGAGTGCTGAGAAGCACAAGAGAGAGCAGCTGAGAAACGCCACGACCGTGGGGACCGGCAAGATCTCCATGGAAGGGTCCAGTTGGCTTCACTTACACCTCATTTTACGTCAACGCTAGGCTTGGCGGGCATTTCCTGACAGCTCAGCAGATCCACCCAAGGAGTTTATGGATTTTAGCAATTGTGCCACCTCTGTTTCAGAGATGAGGAATTCTCACCAATGTAGTTTCGGTCCCCTCTCTGAATATGTGAGCTTTGCTTGACTACTGTACTCGGTTCCATCAGCTTCAGCATGTGACATGGACATTCTTCAAGGCAGAGTTAAAAACATCTGCAGCCTAGAAATCAGCCGAGTTCCCCAGGGAGGGTGTTAAATCCAGAGTGTGCTGATCTGTTTCCTGTCTTTGTTATGATTTCTTCACTGTAACTGAATATCCTTTGGCGCTCCAGTGACTGGGTACGCTGGTGCAGCTGTGTCAGCAGGCCAAGGACTGTTGGCTTGGGGGCTCCGCTAGCGTTGACGCAGCGAGCTTCCATGATCCCAGTCAGGCCTTTTAATTTACAGGGTAAGGCCCTCCCTGTCTACACATCGGCGTGCCTCCCTGCGTAGGCCATGCTGTCAAACATAATCTAATTAAGGCTCATTAAGGGAGAGCAGTCACCTAGTTCTCCCAATCCTTGCCAAGGAAAAACTCCCAGGGACTTGGGCAAAAAAACCTTCTGAACAAAATGCCCATGAAAATGCTGCCTAAAAAGCAGGGAGATGTTTAAGAACCGGAAGGTGCTCCCAGGCTCACCTACAGAGAAGCGGCAGGGCCGACCACTTGAGCAGAGAGAGGGAGCTGCGGTCTCAGAATTGTGCCTTGTGTGGCCCTATCTGGATAGCTCTCACTTACCACCTGTATATTTTTTTATGGGCTTTCCACTTGCCTTATCCCCAGCCTTTCATTCTCATGTGGGATCTCTCCAGAATCCAAAAGGTGAGCAGCCAAGGGATTACCACTGCCCACAGCCCACAGTTTGGTCAGAATCTGCTCTTTGTTGGAGGAGAAAATGTGCCTTTTGGAAATCGTGAAGATTACGTAGTTTATTCTCAAAACACTGCATCAGCCATCAGTGGGTTTCCAGTAAGCTGTGAGAGCATTTAACCCGATGTGGGTCGGTGACCTTCTTGAGCTGAGGTGTGGGAAGGCTCCAGTGATGTGGAGAACAGATCACTGGTAACTTAGAAGTCATTCTGCTGTTTCCGGCACCAGAGGGAAAGTCTAGCCAATATTGAGTATTTCTCCAGAGGAGGTTTTGGGCAGCTTTTCTGTCTTTGTGCAGAGTGTTTCATCTGTGTGGGCCTGGCCTATGAACATAAGTTGCTCACAGCACACTGTTGGTCCAAACTCCCCAGTACTCCCTGACCAGGAAGGGGCTTGTGTTTTGTATGAGGGTTATAGGACTAAGCAGAGTGCAAGATGGAAATAAGTGATGTTTTATTTCATTAAGATTTTTTAAAAAAATTATCTGTTTATTTGACAGAGAGAGCACAAGCAGGCAGAGTGGCAGGCAGAGGGCAAGAGAGAAGTAGACTCCCCGCAGAGCAAGGAGACTGATACAGGACTCGATCCCAGGACGCTGGGATCATGACCCGAGCCAAAGGCAGCCGCTCAACCAGCTGAGCCACCCAGGCACCCCTTCATTAAGATTTAAACACAACATAACACCAACAGTGTAGTTCCACACTGAGGATTTGGATGGAGTAGAGCTACAGGGTGTCTGTTGGATTTTAATGCTGTCATGCCCCACCTCTGTGAGACAGGGTAAATGTGGGAGTCAGATGGTTTGTCTCAATTCCGTGGCTAAGTTCAATTCAGAAAAGTAGTAAAATGCTCTTTATAATGTATGGCAAAGACCTCTTAAACCAGTCAGCCGTCAGCCACGTGCTTTGTAATCCCACCTGAGGGCTGACATATGGTCTGATTTCACACCCTGCCTGGGTATGCCTGATATACTTAAGTATTGTGTCATTTAAAATCGGTTGAGCTTTCTTGTTTAGAATAACATTATAGCATCATGGTGCCTTTCATTTCTGTTTCTCTTCCAGTGTATTTTTCCATTTAGCTACCACAGAGTCATGGAATGGGCAACAGTGTTTTTTCACCTTGTTTCTGTCTGGCTCAGAGGTACCATCCGAACGATGATGTATCGTCTGTGATCCTAGAAGGTGGCCCTGCTTGTGGGGGTGATCGGGGTGCTTGGACATCAGGGAGATCAGGAACATTAGTGATCTTCAAGTATGATTCCAGCCAACATATATCCTTCATCTCTCTCTCTCTCTTTTTTTTTTTTAAGATTTTATTTATTTATTTGACAGACAGAAATCACAAGTAGGCAGAGGCCCGCAGAGAGAGAGGAGGAAGCAGGCTCCCCACTGAGCAGAGGTATGTGGGGCTCTATCCCAGGACCCCAAGATCATGACCTGAGCCGAAGACAGAGGCTTTAACCCACTGAGCCACCCAGGCGCCCCATCCTTCATCTCTTTGAAAATAAAATTAAAAATCCTGAGTATAGGAAACTGTTTTGGGCCAGTCTCAGTGGTTCTACATCTATTTATTTGAGGTATTATTGAATATCTGTTACATGTCAGACTCTGTTTTAGGCTCTGGGAATACAGTGGAAAACAGAGAGTACCTGTCCTCAACCAGGTTAGGGGATAAGTAATAATCTAATGAGGAAATAATTCCAAATAGTGACAGGTGCTATGGAGAAAAAGCAGGATGGAGGACTAGGGAGACGAGAGGTTGTTTTGGACAGGATGACTAAAGAAAGTCCCTTGGAGGAGGTGATGTTGGAACCACAGAGATGAAGGTTGATGGTTGTTGTGATTTGGGGGAAGCATTATAGCCTGAAGGTATGGCAGATAAGAAGACCTTGAGGTGGATACATCCTGGAGTGTTCTAGGAACAAAATTCAGCCAGATGTTGCTGAAGGGAGGTAGAGGAGATGAGGTCAAGAAGTGGGAGAGCCTAAAATATCTTAAGACCTGGCATCTGTTCTTTAACCCACTGAGGCACCCAGGCGCCCCAACCTGGCATCTGTTCTTAGAGAGGATTTTGGAGTCTTGAAAAAGCCTTTGTAGGGTTCATGTAGTGTGCTGGTCTGACTTGCAGCTCATATTATAAGCCACTCTGATTCCTTTATGGAGAAGTGGGTGGGGGTATGGAGCGTGGGGAGGCAAGTGTGGAAGCAGGGAGACATGAGAAGTTGTGTTAGGAGACCAGGTGGAAAGTAGTGGTGTCCTTGACGGGAGTTGTAGTCCTAGAGAAGTGCTAGGGTTTGGGGTGTGTTTTAGAGACAGAGCTGACTGGGCTTGCTGATGTAGGTGTAAGGGATGGAGTGAGGTCAGGAATGTTCAGGTGTTTGGCCTGTGCTGTTCATGTGTGTCAGGGGACGGGGAGATGGGGGCTGATCATTTTCCTCTTTTCTCTATTTCTTTTCTTTTCTTTTCGCCTCTTCTTTCCTTTCTTGATTAATTCCCCAATTGTAGACCTCTCCAACCTGGCTAGGAATAGATCGTACTTGTGTCCTTGCTGATCTCCAGAATGAGCATGGCGACACTGATCATATGAGAGTGATTCAGTATTCTCGCTTGCTAAATTCACCATCACTTTTTTTTTTAAGCTTTTATTTATTTGACACAGAGAGATCTCAAGTAGGCAGAGCAGCAGGCAGAGAGAGAGGGGGAAGCAGGTTCCCTGCCAAGCAGAGAGCCCGACGCGGGGCTCAATCCCAGGACCCCGAGATCATGACCCGAGCCGAAGGCAGAGGCTTTAGCCTACTGAGCCACCCAGGCGCCCCTTCACCATCACTTTTTAAGTAGGGGAAGTTGGAGTGTTTGGGGAATGTGGGCAGTAAACCACCAAACCTCAGAGACCTCTCTTTGTTGTTCAGAAGTTCATTGTGTATCAGAAGATGGATTTGGCAGTATGCAGTGTAAACCCTCTAGTTTCCTGCTGCTTTTTAGGGTGATGTATTTTGAATACATTCTTTTACCTTGTAGAAATTAGCTTCAAATTCCCATGGGTCCCTGAGTGGCACTGTTTGGTGGGACGAAGGCAGTGTCCTTACCTTCTCTAAAGCAGCCCTGTGATCTTACTAGAAGTGTTTGGTTCCAAGGCCTTTGGGTACTTGTGTGGCAGGAGAAACAGATGTGAAGTTCAGTGGAAAAGAACAGAGCAAAAAACCATATTGACAGAACACAGTAATTTAAAATACAAACAAACCTGTAGGTCAGCCCTGGAGATCCAATCTTTGGATCCTGGCTTAGCCTGGGAAATTTTTTGGTTTTGTCAGGCGTAGTATCAGCTGATCTCTGCACTCCCACAGAATCCTGCCAGAGCCAACACCTGGAAACACAGGATTTCCAAAATTCTTCAGAAATTTCTTTGATGGTGGTGGTGTGGGGAAGGAGGACACTGCTGCCAAAGAGGAAGTTTCTAGAACTTAAAGGAATACAAAATAATAATGATGCTGATAACCATGATTCCGTGAGTACTTACATGTACCAGGCTCTGTGCTATACTTTGCATGCCTTGTCAGAGCAAATACTTACTATACTCTTATAGAAGAGATAATGAAGGGGGGAGGGTTCCAATTTTATTGATAAGGAAGCTGAGGCTTCAAGAGGTTGTATAAATTACCCATTGTTATAGGCTAGTAGGTGGAAGAAATGTGAAACCCAAGTCTGTCTGTTTTCAGAACCCAAGCTCTAATCTCAATCATATATATACATATATATACATATGTCTGTACATATGTATATATATATATTTCATATATATATGATTTCATGTATATACATATATATTTCATATATATACATATATATGTATGTGTATGTATGTATATATATGAAACAAAAAATTTTCCCAGTCTAAGCCAGGACCCAATATATAAATGACCCAATATTTCATTTATATATTGGGTTCTGGCTTAGACTGGGAAAATTTTTGGTTTTGTCAGGGGTAATATCAGCTGATCTCTGCACTCCCACAGAATCCTGCCAAAGTCAACACCTGGAAACACAGGATTTCCAAATATATATATCTATAATATATATAAATATATATATATATAACATATAATATAATATATATGAAACTGTAGTGTGCAATGTTGGTCTTCTTTTTCTTTTTTTTTTTTAAAGATTTTATTTATTCATTTGACAGAGAGAGATCACAAGTAAACAGAGAGGCAGGCAGAGAGAGAGGAAGGGAAGCAGGCTCCCTGCTGAGCAGAGAGCCCGATGCGGGACTCGATCCCAGGATCCTGAGATCATGACCTGAGCCGAAGGCAGCGGCTTAACCCACTGAGCCACCCAGGCACCCTGGTCTTCTTTTTCTAACACAGTCTGTGTGACTGATGATTAATACCAACATCTCTTCTGTTTATCACTAGACCATGCATAGTGGGGGGATTAAAAAATATGCAACATTGTTCTTTTTCTCAAGCAGCTTAGGTGTCAGAGAAAACATAATCTTAAAAAAATTAAGTGTCAGGCAGTAGGTAATGAAGTGTCTAATCAGAGCTATGGACAGATATCACAGATGCTGAAGGGAGAGCAAGCCGCTGGGAGGGACAGAGGCCAAGGTGCTATTTTCCTTTATGATTTAACTATCTTTTCAATTAATGGTGTGTAAAACACCAACTTAACTAATACTTAGGATGTACCCCCTTTCAAAGTGTTGGCAAAATCCCCCTCTCAGAAATACTATCATAACATTTGTTTCAATAGGAGAATTTATCTCTAAATCCCAAGGAAGACCTCAATGGTATAGATTCAGTGTTGTGTATATAATGCAATTTCTTGAATGAGTTCACTGGTCATCATTTGCTCTATGAGTGTCTTCTACATGAATGTCTTCTATGGGCTCTGTGTGAGGCCAGTGGGATTCCAGGATGAATGAGATACAGCAAATGTAGTCAAGGAGCTCAGAAGATAGGAGGGCAAATGTGAGAAGTGCAAGACTAGGGGGTAGGAAATCAGTTAAGAGTCTGTTGCAGTAGCCCAGATGATAAGTACCTAAACTCTTTAAACCTAAAGGCTTTAGCTGGAGAGAGTGAGAGATACTGATAAAATCAATAAATACTTAGGCAGATAAAAAAAAGTGACTCTGCACAGCAGAGGAAATGGTCAACAAAACAAAAAGACAAGGTACTGAATAGGAGAAGATATTTGCAAATGATATATCTGGTAAGGGGTTGTTAATATCCAAAATATATAATGAACTTATGTAAATCAACACCCCAAACACAAAGAATCCAATTTAAAAATGGGCAGAAGACATGAGCAGACATTTCTCCAAAGAAGACATCCAGATGGCCAACAGACACATGAAAAAACTCTCAATATAATTCATCATCAGGAAAATGCACATCAAACCACAATGAGATATCACCTCACACCTGTCAGAATGGCTAAAATCAACAAGAAACAACAGGTGTTGGCAAGGATTTGGGAAAAAAGGAGCCCTTGTACACTATTGGTGGAAATGCAAACTGGTGCAGCCAATGTGGAAAACAGTATGGAAGTTCCTTGAAAAGTTAAAAATAGGATTACCTCATGATCCAGCAATTGCACACTTGGCTATATACAAAGAATACAAAAACAGTAATTCAAAGGGATACATGCATCCCTATGGATATAGCAGCATTATTTACAATAGCCAAGCTATGGAAACAGCCCTAGTGTCCATCAGCTGATGAATGGATAAGGAAGATGTGATGTGTGTGTGTAATGGAATATTATTCAGCCATAAAAAAGAATGAAATCTTGCCATTTGCAACAACACAGATGGAGCTAGAGAATATAATGCTAAGTGAAATAAGGCAAAGAATGACAAGTACCATATGATTTCACTCAGATGTGGAATTTAAGAAACAAAATGAATGAACAAAGGAAAAAAGAGACCAAAAAACCAGACTCTCAACTATAGAGGACAAACTGATGGTTACCAGAGGGAAGGAAGGTAAAAGGATGGGTGAGGTAGATGATGGGGAATAAGAGTACACTTATCATAATGAGCACTAATATATAGACTTGTTGGCTCACTATGTGTACACCTGAAACTGACATAACACTATATGTTCATTATACTGGAAATAAAAAAGTAGGAAAAAAGAGTAATTTCATCCAAAAACCTGTTTATATAAATAAGTAGGAAAAAAGAGTAGTTTCATCCAAAAACCTGTTTATATATTGAAATATATTGAAATATATTGAAATGATAATATTTGGGACATGTTGGGTTAAATAAAATATAATTGAAATTAAAAATACATACATACATACTTAGGTGGTAAAATAAGTAGGACTCAGCATGGAGTTCAGAGGGAAAGCAAAGCATCAGGGATAACTCCAAGACTTCTGAACGGACCAGTGGTGGTGGTGTTGCCATCTCACAAATGGAGTACAGGAAGATCAACATGTTTTTCGGAAGGAGGATAAATTATGTTTTGTATATGCTGAATTGGGAGTACTCACAGGTTGGATTATGTTGCCCCCCAAAATGTTGAAGTCCTAACTCTTACTACCTGTGGCTATGATTTGATTTGGAAATGGGGTCTTTGTAGATGATCAAGCTGAGATATCATTCGGGTGGGCTCTAATCCAATATGATGGGTGTCCTTCTAAAGAGGGGCGATTTGGACATAAAGGACATGCACACAAGAACATCATGTGATAAAGAAGACAGAAGTTTCTGTCTTGGCTTCTGTTTCACAGAATGCCAAACATTGCCGGAAACCCACTGGATGCTAGGGTAGGCACGGAGGAGATTCTCCGTCACAGCACTCAGAAGGCACCAGTCCTGTGGATACTTTGATTTTGGACTTTCAGCCTCCAGAACTGTGAGGGAATAAGTTTCTGTAGCTTAAGCCACCCAGTTTATGGTACTTTGTAATGGCAGCAGCCCTAGGAAACTAATACAGATTTTAGAAAATGTGGTGCTGTGGTAACAAATCCTTAAAAATGTGGAAGTGTCTTTGGGATTGGGTAATGGGTAGAGGCTGGAGGAGGTTTGTGGTGCTTGCCAGAGAAAGATTGCCTTGGAGAGACTTTGGTAGAAACATGGATGTTACAGGTGATTCTGGTGAGGACTCAGAATAGGAGAGCTGGAGAGAGAGCCTCCATCTTCTTAGAGAATACATAAATCCTCGTGAACATATTGTTGCTAGAAACATGAATGCTAAAGTTGCTTCTTCTGAGCTTCTCAGATAGAAATGAGGAACATGTTATTTGAAACTGGAGGAAAGGCGATCTTTGTAATGAAGTGGGAGAGAACTTGGCTGACTGTGTTCTGTTGGACGGAAAGTAGAACTTGGAGCTGAGGAGGTTTCTGAGAAAGCATTGAAGCCATGACCTAGTGTCTCGTTGCTGCTTATAGCAAACTGTGAGAGGACAGAGATCCATTGGAGAAGGAAATGTTAAGCATAAAAGAAACAGGACCTGAAGATTTGAAAAATTTTTAGCCTGTCTATTGCAGAAAAAAAACAAGAAAGTGTGTACTGTGCAGAGAACATCAGGGGTGTCAACCATCTCAGCAGAAATGTTGTCAGTGTGGGCTAAAGGGGACAGAGATGGGGTGAAACAAGGGACGGCTGTCAGACCTCTAGGATTCTTTTTTTTAAAAGATTTTATTTATTTATTTGACAGACAGAGATCATAAGTAGGCAGAGAGGCAGGCAGAGAGAGAGAGGGAAGCAGGCTCCCCACTGAGCAGAGAGCCCGATGTGGGACTCGATCCCAGGACCCTGAGATCATGACCTGAGCCGAAGGCAGCGGCTTAACCCACTGAGCCACCCAGGCGCCCCAGACCTCTAGGATTCTATAGGGAGGAAATGGATCAGTGGAGCTATTTGACCACGAATGTGTGTTATCCTTTAAGAAACGGAAAGAATGACCCTGAAGGCAATTCAGAGCTCAACAGGGCTGATACCATCACCGTGGTCCCTGAGGGCACAGATCTGGGGTGTCAGGGTCACCTCTTTGTTTCCAGAGGGGTGAGCTGCAACCTGGGACTAAGGGGATGGGTCTGCTCTTCTGGTGGGCCTGGAGGACAGAGCATCAAGCCAAAGAGGATTATTGCCAAGCCTTAAAATCTTGTGGAATTTGCCTTGCTACTTTTCTGACTTCCTTGGGATAACATAGTCCCCCTTTTTCCCTTCCAATTAGTGCCTTTTTGGAACATGAATATGTATCCTGTGCCTGTTCCAGTGTTGTATTTTGGAAGGAGCTTACCAGCTGTCCAGTTTCACAACTGTAGAGGAATTTTGCTCCAGGACGAATCTTATCCCAAGTGTCACCCATAGCCGATTTGGATGATTTAGATGATGAGAGTTGGGACTTTGAGTTGATGCTGGAATGATGAAGACTTTGGGGGATGTAGTGATGAGGTCAGTGTATTTTGCATGTGCGAGGGACATGAATATTGAGGATCCAGAGAATAGACAAGTTATGAGTTGAATTGTGTCCCCCAAAAGAGACTGAAGTGCTAACCTCCCAGTACCAGTGGTTAATGACCTTATTTGGAAACAGGGTCTTTGTAGGTTAAGTTAAAATGAAGTCATTAGGGTGGGCCCTAATCCAGGATGACTGGTGACCTTACAAAGAGGAGCAGTCTGGACACAGAGGGCATCCACAGCAGGAGAATACCATGTAAAGATGAAAGCAGAGATCAGGGACATGCATCCGAAACCAGGGAACACCAGCAGTTGCCAGCAAACCACCAGAGCCTAGGAAAGGCATGGAGGAGATTCTCTGTCATAGCCCTCGGAGGACATCAACCCTGTAGAACCCTGGCCCTTGGACTTCTAGGCTCCAGAACTGTGAAAGAACACATTTCTGTGGTGTTAAGTCCTGCAATTTGTGGTACTCTGTTACAGTCGTTCTAGGAAATTCATGCGTCCCTCTATCCACTTCCTGTGGTTGCCAAGACAAAGTATTGTACATTTCATTGCTTAAAAGAACAGAAATGTATCCTCTTATTGTTTGGGGGGCCAGAAGTCCAAAACCAGTTTTCACCAAACCAATATAAAGATGTCAGCTGGTTGGTTCCTTTCAGAAACTCTTGGAGGGAATCTGTTGCTTACATCTCCTAGCTTCTCGTGGTTGCTGGCATTCCATGGGTTTTGGCCCCATTACGTCCATCTGCCTCTGCAGTCACTTTGCATTCTTCTCTGTGCATTTGTCAAATTTGTCTCTGCCCCTCCCTTATAAGAACATTTGTGATTGTATTTTGGGCGCACCCAGGTAATCCAGGATAATCTCCTCTCAGATTCCTCAATCTCTGCAAAGACTCTTTTTCCAAATAAGGTAACATTTACAGGTTCTAGGAATTTGGATTTGATCTCTTTGGGGGCCATTATTAGCCTACCCCAAGTCCTCTGGTACCGAGGTTGAAGTGTCCAGTGGTCAGTCAGGTGTGAGTCTGAAGTCCACAGGAGAGGAAGTGACCAGAACATATGTGACAGTGAAAACCATAAAAAGTGGATATAATCATGTACAGGGAGGATGAGGGGGCCAAGGACAGAACTCTGGAGAGTGTCCTCTCTAAAGAGGTGGATGGAAGAAGATGATCCAGTCAGATGGACTAAAAAGATGATTTAGGGACAGAAACAGAACCAGAAATGTATGTTGTCCCTGGAAGCCAAGGATTTTTTTTTTTAACAACTCCTTCATAGGCTACAACATGGAGTGAACCTTGAGAATATTATGCTAAATGAAATAAGCCAGTCACAAAAGGATGACTACTGCATATGTCACTTATATGAGAGTTACCCTGGAGTAGTCAGAATCGCAGAGACAAAGAGCAGAATGATGGTTTCTCAGGGTTGAGGAGAGGGGGCAGTGGGCAGTTGCTGTTTAACGGGTTCAGAGTTTCAGTTTTGCAAGACGAAAAGAGTTCTAGAAATTGGTCGAACAACAATATGAATGTACTTCACACTACTGAACTGTATTTCAAAGTAATGTTAAGATGGTAGCTTTTATGTGTGTTTTGTCACAATGAAAATAAGAGAAAGTTCTTGTAATTTAATTAATATTTTGTTCAATGTCAACATTGTCCCTGTAAGTAATATAAATGTTTCCTAATGCAAGTGAAGGCAATCTGTGTCTATTTTTTTTTCATTAAGTATTCTTTTTTCTTTTCTTTTCGTATCTTTTTTTTTTTTTTTTAAAGAGAGGGATGTAAGGCAGAGGGAGAGAATCTCAAGAAGACTCCACTCCTAGCATAGAGCCCAGTGCAGGGCTCAGTCCCACAATCCTGAGATCATGACCTGAGCCAAAATCAAGAGTCAGACTGTTAACTGACTGAGCCACCCAAGTGTCTTAAATATTCTATTAATAAATGATTTACCTACCATACATACTTGACATGAGAATAAAGAGAAAAATGAAACTTAAGTGAAAGTTTTTTAAATCATAAGAAATAATGAAAGTTTTTTAGTAATATTATCAATAGCAATATTATTTTCAAAATGTTATGTAATTTCTGGGGATATAATTTTTTTTTAAAGAGAAGAACGTTTCTTGGATATACCTAAACCAGAGTTCATATCAAGGTTCTATGAACTGCTTTATAGTAGAGAGGGGAATCCAGGTCTGAGCGGGAGAACACACAGTGTTTGGATAACGTGGCCCAGACATTCTCACCTAAAGATCTATGTGTATGCTACTGGTATCCCAGGGCTAGCTCAGCATCCCATTTTCCCCACAAGAATGTAAGTTGGGGCTGGAGATGTCTAGATTTGTTTGAGTCTTCTGGAAGGCAGACACCAAGACAGAAGAAAAGTGTGAGACGTTGATTAGCAGAAATGTCTGTGATGGATAATGGAGTGAGGAAGCCAAAGTAACTAGAGAGAGCCTTCAGACTATACAGGTCTGACCCTTGTGAGAAGAGAGGAGGAAGGAAGGATTGGGAGGAGGCCTCAGACTACAGTGCAGGTGGAAAGGGCCTCAGCCAAACTGATGGGAAGCCTGAGAGCAGAGGCTGCCTATTAGAAGTGTTCCGTGTCCGGAAGCAGCCTTGATCTAGTGTCCCTGCTGTGCTTGGTCAGTGACTGAAAGCAGACCCACAACATGGTGGCCTCAGCAGGAACACTGTTGCAGATCCCAAAGGTGCAATGGCTGGCGGTCATAGCAGGTTCTATCTTGAGGGGACATCTGAGGGGTGCCTCTCCACGACTGCACAATGATTTTACCCACAGTCTAGAAAAGCGTCTCAATACGGGAACCCCTGTGTGAGTTTGTTGAGGAAGCTTCGTTACGGTGGTCCATAAGGCAGCTAATAGTACTTCTGGGTCTCCAAGACCCTGCAGGTCTCCTTCAAGACAAGTTCTGATACGTTTGATGTTTCTCTATTTAGACTGTGAACAACAGTGAGAATAACATATTTTTCCTCAACCCAGCCTCAGAGAAAACTCTCACACCAGAGTTATTTTTTAACTCACAGCGAGTTTTTTTTTGATGCATTTAGAAATGTATGTTTTTGAATGTAGAATTCTGTTGTAACACTCCATCCCCAAGGGATAATCATTGTTTTCAAGAAGATATATGTTCTATATTTTTTAAGGAAATGTTAATACGGTTGCTCCTTGAACAACCTGGGTTTACACTGCGTGGGTCCACTGACACACAGATTTTTTTATAGTATAGCACTATAAATGAATTTTCTCTTCCTTATGATTTTCTGAATAGTTTTCTTTTCTCTAGCTTCCTTTATTATGTGAATACAGCATATAGTACATGAAACATACATGATAGTGGTAATCAACTGTTTATGTTATCTATAAGGCTTCTGGCCAAGTAGTTAAGTCTTCGTGGGGTCAAAAATTATATGCAGATTTTTTACTGCGTGGCTCGTCAGTGTCCCTAACTCTGCATTATTCACAGGTCAGCTGTGTATAGTCTTCAGTATGATTTCAATGAAAGGCATGAATTCAAGTAAACAGTATTTATTTTCTTCCCATCCCAGGTGCCATTTCTGTGGGATCAGAAAAATGACCTTGTTTTGTATATTTAGCCACCAATTCTTTTTATTATTTGTGCATATACTCAATATACAATAGTCCTTCAGTGAAAATTACTTTTAAAAAAAAACCATAGAATTTATTCCTTTGTACACTGTAACAAAAGGCAGTGCTTTATTTTCATTAAGTTTATGTACAGTACAGTAATTTTTTAAACCTTTTAAAATCTAAGTCAGAAAGGACGTTTGTACTTGTATAATGGAAATAGAATCAGTTAAAAAGATTTCTCCCCACGAATTCCTATTAACCATTTTCATTTACTTAATTGTTCTAATTTATGCATATTTTTAGTCACGGACAATGCAGTTAGCCTCACAAACATCTCATATTATTGAAAGTCCCTCAGTAGTTGAATACCCTCTCCCCTTTGGATGCTACAGGAATTTGGACAATGACTGTGAAGCGTTTGGTAGAGGGTGCGGGGGTTGGGCTACCCACATATCATGAAAAACAGAGAGCAGAGAAACATTACCTTTCAAGTAAATTTGGTTTTACAAAGAAGAGTCTGCGCCCAAGTATTCATTCACCACATACCCATTGAGGGTTTTAGGAAGTCAGCCTGTTTACACTGTATCTTAAGTCAAGGGTCCTATTTTTATACAAGGTTTGCCAAACCGAATTATACTACAGCAGTGTTCTGCCAACAAAAAGATTACAGGATCAGGCCCTTTGTGAGCAATTGTTTGCCAAACAGTCAGTCATGTTTTATCTAGACAACCCCAACCTCCCAGATTCATTTGGGAAACTCTATTGTGTTTATCCCACGATGATGACAAAGTGGTTAAAATAAAGATTACTGCACAAAGTAATACTTTTAAGAGAGACAAAAGGCATCGATCCAGACAGGCCTTAGAGAAAGACACTCTGTGGCCACCACTTGGGTATTCGAAAGCAGCAGAATTACTGTTTTTCAGTTAGAGTAGTGCTGCATTCCGCTTTGAATTTTTAGATACATAGTTTCATGCGTACTGTTCCCCAGAGTCAGATTTCTATGCTGTCCCATTGCCATTTACCTTGACTGTTGGATTTTGTTTTTGTTTTTGTTTTTTAAGTAGGCTCCATGCTGAATGTGGGGCTTGAACTCACCATTCTGAGATCAAGACCTGAGCTGAGAAGAAGAGTCAGAAACTTAACAGACTGAGCCACCACCTAGACACCCCGACTATTGGCATTTTTTAAAGAGAGTTCTAAGATACTTGATAATTATGAAAAATCAAGGTTAGAGTTTTTCTTCCCATATGATTATATTATTGTTGTATTTTGCTAGAGGGGGAAAAATGATGAGTAGCTTTATATTTAATAAAACCAGAGATGACAGGACCTGCATTTATAGTTGTTCCTGTATGTTTACTACCTATCAGTAAGGGATCCAAGGGCTAGAAACTGCTTCTTTGTAATGTTTCAGGTAGTCTTAGAGAAGAGAAGAGAAGCTGGGGTTATCCCCTCCTACTTTTGACAGTGGTCATAGAGAGTAGTACAGTACACCAGACTCACAGCACGCCGAGGTTACGCTCTGCTGTTTTTCCTGGAGTGCTTCTGTGGTGGATCTGTTTTACTTGGTCTGGCGAAGTCGTCAAATTCTATTCAAGAAGACAGACTGGGTGGCCTCCATTCAGCACGCCAGGCAAGAACTATGGGTGAATTTCCAGAAATGGTAGGCTACTCTGCTTTGCCTCTACCTCTATGAGAAATGGAGAAGGTTCATACTGCCCCATAGAGAGTTAAGGGGAGACCTGATTGCCCTCTGATGAAGTCAGAGCCTACTCAGAGGAGCAGGGTCTGTCCCCATGTGGGAAGGTGCCGCTGATACAAATATCTCTTAGGTGGTATAACTGTGGCTGATCCCAACTTATGAATAGAAAAAGAGGATTTACTAAAAGATATAATTTTTGTTGGTTAACAAAGGCCATAAGCTAAGGAGAAAGCTTGAATGCATGTGTTATCTGCACAGCGTGAACAGTCTTTCAAAAGGAGGGATTCAACATGTTTTCATATGTTTTAAGCCCATGTAATTCCCAGGAGGAATTACGACTCATGACTACGTCATCGAGTCACATGAACTAGAGGGGCCCATAAAGAGTCAGCATCTTGAATATGAGAAGAAAAACCAGTATAATCAAGAATAACTATGAGGGGGGCGCCTGGGTTGCTCAGTGAGTTAAAGCCTCTGCCTTAGGCTCAGGTCATGATCTCAGGGTCCTGGGATCGAGCCCCGTGTCAGGTTCTCTGCTCGGCAGGGAGCCTGCTTCCTCCTCTCTCTCTGCCTACTTGTGATCTCTGTCTGTCAAATAAATAAATAAATAAAATCTTAAAAAAAAAAAAAAGAATAACTATGAGGGTGCCTGGGTGGCTCAGTTGGTTAAGTGTCTTCCTTTGGCTTAGGTCATGATCCCAGCATCCTGGGATCGAGCCCTGTATTGGGCTCCCTGCTCCCTGAGGAGCACGCTTCTCCCTCTCCCTCTGCCTGCTGCCCTGCTTATTTGTGCTTTCTCTCTACCTCTCTGTTGAATAAGTAAATAAATAAAATCTTTTTAAAAATCAAGAAAAACCAATACAATGAAAAAAATAATAAAAGAATAACTATGGGAGTGCTTGGATGGCTCAGTCATTTGAGCATCTCACTCTTGATTTTGGCTCAGGTTATGTTTCAGGGTCTTGGAATCAAGTCCTGCATTAGGTCCCCACTCAGGGGGGAGTCTGCTTGAGATTCTATCATTCTCCCCCTGCCCCTGCCTCTATGTGCATGCACACTTTCTTTCTATGTCGTTGCTCCCTCTCTCTGTCTCTAAAATAAATAAATAAATCAAGGGGTGCCTGGGTGGCTCATTTGGTTAAGCATCTGCCTTCAGCTTGGGTCATGATCCCAGGATCCTGGGATCCAGCCCTACCTCATGTTCCCTGCTCCCCCCTCTCCCTCTGCCTGCTGCTCCCCCTGCTTGTGCTGTCTTTGTCAAATGAATAAATAAGATCTCTAAAATAAGTGAATGACTCTTGGGGTACCTGGGTGGCTCAGTGGGTTAGGCCTCTGCCTTCAGCTCAGGTCGTGGTCTCCGGGTCCTGGGATCAAGCCCCATATCGGGCTCTCTGCTCAGCAGGGAGCCTGCTTCTCCCTCTCTATGCCTGCCTCTCTGCCTACTTGTGATCTCTGTCCATCAAATAAACAAATAAAATCTTTTTTAAAAAAGTAAATCTTTAAAAAAAAAACTATGAATGTGGTACATATCATTCCAGGAAAGCTGTCAAAGATGAATGCATTCTTTATTTTCAGAAGCCCATTAAAGTGGTTATGCATTCCAGGCCCTTATATTCTGAAGAAAAATTGGGTAAAATAATTCATAATGATTAGGGAGACATGGAAAATGTGAATGAAATAAATGGCTTTTGATTGTTTTTAGGGGTGCTTAATAACACAAATGAATGGCTGACAAAATGTTGCAATGTATGTTAAGATCAATGGACTTGCTCTAATAAGAAAATAATTTGCAATTAGCACAGTAAATATTTCATGCAAGTAATCCTATAGTGTTGAAAGGTTTGGATATTATTTTTTAAAAGCAACAGAATATTCCTTTTTTCATTTTGCACTTCACACTTTTTTTTTTAACAGATTTAATTTATTTATTTGAGAGAGAAAGGGAGACAGAATGAGAGAGTATGAGAGGGGAGGTCAGAGGGAGTAGCAGACTCCCCACAGAGCTGGGAGCCTGATGTGGGACTGGATCCCAGGACTCCAGGATCATGACCTGAGCTGAAGGCAGTCGCTCAACCAAATGAGCCACCCAGGTGCCCCTGCACTTCACATTTGAATTAGTTACAAAACTTGTTTACATAGAGATGCCTGGGTAGCTCAGTGGGTTAAGCCTCTGCCTTTGGCTCAGGTCATGGTCTCAGGGTCCTGAGATGGAGCCCTGAGTTGGGCTCTCTGCTCAGTGGAGAACCTGCTTTCCACCCGCCTCCACCTGCCTCTCTGCCTACTTGTGCTCTCTCTCTCTCTGTGTCAAATAAATAAAATCTTTTAAAAAGACCATATTTGCATGGATAAAAGATAAATGTCAGAATAATCTGACAGTTCTTCAGAAGAGTGGACATAATGTTTTTGAAACAGAAGAGCATGGAGGAAAAACAAAAAGAGGGAGGCAAACCATAAAACAAACTCTTTAACTGTAGAGGCCAACCTGAGGGTTGCTAGAGGGGCGGAGGGGTGGGGGGATGGGTTAAATGGGTGATGGGCATTAAGGAGGACACTTGTTGTGATGAGCAGTGGGTGTTAATTTTTCTTTTCTTTTTTTTTTGAAGATTTTATTCATTTATTTGACAGAAGAAATCACAAGTAGGCAGAGAGAGAGGGAGAGAGAGAGGGGGAAGCAGGCCCCACCGAGCAGAGAGCCTGATGCGGGGCTCGATCCTAGGACACCGGGATCATAACCTGAACTGTAGGCAAAGCCTTAACCCATTGAGCCACCCAGGCGCCCCAGCAGTGGGTGTTAGATGCAAGTGATGAATCATTAAATTCTACTCCTGAAACAAACAAACAAAAAAAACACAACAACAACAAAAAGAAAAAAAGGAAAAAAAAGATTGGACATAAAGTTTTCGTGTGGCCCAGCAATTCCACTCTTAGATATTAAAACATGTCCACATAAAACTTGTACACAAATGTATATAGTAGCATTATTCACAGTAGCCAAAAAGTAGAAACAACTCAAATGTTATCAACTGATAAATGGATAAATAAAATGTAGTATAATCCTTAAAATGGAATTCCATTATTAAAAGGAAATAGTGGTACATGCTTCACCATAGATGAACCTTGACTATATTATGCTCAACAAAAGAAATCCTACACAAAACGATCCTATTCGTATGAAATGTCAGAACTGGCAAATCTATAACAACAAAGTACAGTGGTTGTTAAGAGCAGAGTGGGCACAGGAGCTGGAGGACTGTTGGGGGGTATTTGGTTTCTTTCTGGGGTGATGAAAATGTCCTCAAGTTGCTTACAATGATAGTTGCACAACTCTGAAATATACTAAACCCTGTGAATTCTTAAAATGAGTGAATTATATGGTATGTGATTATATCTCAGCCAAACTACTCTGTTAAAAAAAAAAAAGTTAAATGTCAGTCCATCCCTATCAGAACTTTCACAAATTCAGATGAACAAGAGCTTATATTACAATATAGACAACATCAGCAAGCTAAAAGGAGCAAGGCTGAGAAAAGGTAGCTTTTTTTTTTTTTAAAGATTTTTAATTTATTCACTTGACAGAGAGCGATCACAAGTAGGCAGAGAGGCAGGCAGAGAGAGAGGAGGAAGCAGGTTCCCCGCCGAGCAGAGAGCCCAATGCGGGACTCGATCCCAGGACCCTGAGACCATGGCCTGAGCCGAAGGCAGCGGCCCAACCCACTGAGCCACCCAGGCGCCCGAGAAAAGGTAGCTTTAACCTAGGAGAAGCTGGTAATGTTTATTCCAGGGTGCTCTGAATCCCGCACTGGCTGGGATCTGCTCAGGCACCCTTGGTGCCATTTGGAAGAACAAGTGCGTGTTCATGCACTCTCTGGCACACGTTCCCCGGTGTTCTGTTCTCCATGTGAAAATTGTTGGCTCAGTCAGGTTTGATGACTTTATTATATATTCCCCTCTGAAGGCAAACACCATGTGGGAAAAACATTTTCAGCTGGAAGAAACAAACCATGACTGTCATAAGGAGAGGGCAGCGAGTCATATTTGACCTCTGTTTTAAAGTAATATGCAAGAAAAAGTATCTTAATGAGTAAAAATAGCTTAAATGGACAAAGTAAAACATAAGAGATCAAAGAGAAAGTATTTTCCAAGACGGAGAAAAACACTATGTGTGTGTTCTTTTCTGTCAGATCTTGTGTACAGCTTAGAGAACTGCGGTTGCCGTGGGTATGAGATCCAGTGAGATGATTTCAGGATATTGTTTATGACAACTCGAAATTTCTTGCTTTAAGGCAATGTGGAAATAGCATACGTCTATCTCATTTACATGGAGAGACATAATTTTTCAAATAGAAGTTGTTTTTACATTGGAGGTTAATTTTCTTGTTTTTCATACCTATACTTCTATTTTAGCCTTTTCTTTCTCTGCTCGATCCCATCTCCTGCTTCCCCCAACCAAACCAAACCAAACAGTGCAAAGAAACAACCAAAAAAATGTTACTCTAGAAAAAGTTGAGTGTCAGGACTACAAACCACTTCTGGGAATATCATGCCTCAAAAATAAATTAATTTTATATCAAGACTACTACTGATGTTTTATGTTTAACTGCAGTGTAAATATGGGCTCATGTCTTCTATCTGGGTGGCTTTGTTATTATTTTTTAAATATTTTCCATTTGTTGAAGTTCTCACTAAGTTCTACTCTTCTCTCCAGCCTGGTGAGTATCTTTATGAGCATAACTTCAAAGTGTTTATCAGGCGTATTGCTTATCTCTATTTCATTTAGTTCTTTTTCTCAGGTTTTTGTCTTATTCTTTCTTTTGGAGCATATTCCTCTGTTTCCCCATTTTGCCTGACTTTCTATGTGTGTGTGTATGATTTAGGCAGGACGGCTACTTCTAAACTTGAAGGGATGGTCTTGTGTATGGTTAGCCCTTATGTAGACCTTGTGTACTTGGTGAATTTGGCTGGCTGGCTGGAACTATTGCTGGTGTGGGCTGAGGGTTGGTGGTGCACACCATGTTGAGGCTGCCATGGTGGGATGGCTGGAGCTGAAGTGGATGTGGGCCAGGGCAGTCCTGAGGCTCTTTGCACAGAGAGTGCTCTAGAAGGACAGCTGAAGCTGAAGTGTGAACATGGCTTTATTAGCTGTGCACATGTGCACATATTATTTCAATTATGTCAGCATTTTCACCCACCACAGCCTTTGCACTGGACCATCTCTTAGCTAAGGAGTCTAAACTTCCCCCATTGGTCTCCAAAGTGTGGTGTAAACATGTTTGCTCGATTTTTATCTGAAAATAGAAAAAGACATTTAAGCTGTAATACTATTTAATATGGACATAGTGGGTATATATGTTATAAGTAAAATACATATACTGAAGGACACTTTCTTATTACTTTGTTTCTGATAAAGATGTTTGAGCACAAAGTTTGTTGAGCACTCTCCTTTCTTCTTCACCTTCTCTAATCCTATTCTTATGCTCCAGCCTCATGCTTCATTTCCATTGGTTCCTTGTCTCACCCTGCACCATTAGCAAAAGGGAACACAAGCACGTATTTGGAGCCAAAAATACCCCAGGTTTCACGAACAGACACACATTCCCATGAAAACCTGAGGAAAGCCACACTTCCAGAGCCAACTATTCTTAACCACCATTTCAATAGAAGGCCCGAGAGGATACTTAAATAAAAGGAGTGGTTTTATTTTACTAACCAAAAGACTTGAAAGTGGGATACAAGCTAATTGAATTTCTTCCAGATTTGATCTATGGTTTCTTTCAGTCATGAAAAATCGATGCAGCCTCCATTTTTCCAGATTTGGAGATTTTGATCAATAATTTAACTCTAATCTGAAGATACTTATAGTCAGTTAATACTCATCAAGTACATATTTTATTTAGATACTATAGGAAAAATTAGAGAAATATTTGTTCTTGAAGAGTTTATGCAGTAGTTGGAAAGAGTCTATGCACATAGAGAATATGTATTTTTCATATACTGTATATATATTCCACATTAACACACATACAGAACATTAGCAAATACTCAAGATTATATATAAAACAGCCTTGGTTCATCAGTAAAAAGAGATGACTCTCCTTCTAGCAGATGACTGGACCAAATGAACTCTTAAAGTCATTTCTAGCTTTCCAAGAGATGGCCTAGGATTTTATGGAGGAGCTAGCAGGAAAATCCCAAGAGTTTGGGAAAAAACAGAAGTCATACTTGGAGAAATTTTCACAAGCAAGATGAGACTTGAACTCACATTGGAGAAGGAGGATATGCAAAGAACAAAGAGTAGGAACACACAAAACTTAGTAAGTAAGCTTTCTTTGCTCAGGGGAACTATGTGCTGGAGCCATACATTGGCATGGGTTTTTCACTCAGTCCTGCCAGGCTGTTATTTGCCCAAGGTCATGGCAATCAAGTGCCAGAGGCAAGCTTCCTGCCTCTGCTCCTATCCCGTATACCAGTGACCTGTCCTGAGTAGGACAGGGAGGTTGTTTTAGGTCAGCTTAGAAAGTCTGGATGCTATCACATATTGAAACGCATACTGCACTCTCTGTTTTAAGAGCATTAGCCTAGTTGCAGCGTATAAATGGACTAAAAGAAAGGAAAGATTGGAATCAGGAAGATTTGTGAGGAAATCTGCTGCTGTTACCTAGTTTGAGGTAAATAGGGTGAGGTGTAATGGCAAGGTCTCCAAGTAGAAATAAGCACAAAGTATTGAATCCATCCTGAGCTCAGGAGAGAAGTCAGGGCTGCAGATTAAGATACAGATGTGCTCTGTGTAGACGTCATAATTGAGGACTTGAATGTATAATCCATCTCTGTAGGAAATATTGTGGTGATGGAAAATCATTGAGCCAGTATAAATATGGAGGAGAGGAAATGCCAGCCTACATTTCACATTTGGTAACCTCTTCCTCCCTCCTTGTATCATTCTCTGACTGACTCCTTAGACATTCCCAGCACTGAGGAGTACAACACCAGCACACAGGCTCAGAATCCCTGGGTGTAACACTTCCATTTCCTAATGATGGTCATCAGAGGCAATATTTTTTATTAGATTACAGACCTTCATTTAAGAGAAGGAAGTGGTAACAGAAATCAGGATGATAACGTTGGAAGAGATTCTAGACATTTAACCGCTAGTAGTTCAAGACTCAATTTAAGCATTACATTTCTCCGTCCCTTTGCTGCCTCTTCCCCACCTCCCACAGATTTGGGGGTCCCCTCTTTGGTGCTCCAGTGCCCTCATTCCATTCTTTTATTATGGCATTCCTTGTGTCGAGTAATAGTGTTTGTTACACTTGTCTGTTCTATAGACTCTCTACAGTTTGAGGGGAGAGATTTTTGTCTTGTTCATCTTTATCCCCACTACCTAATACAAAGTAGGTGCTCAATAAGTGTCTGTGGATTATCTGTCCTTCCGACCCCCTAATGTATTTTCTTCTTACAAATCTGGATAAGGAGCATTCCTGGTTTTCAAATATATTGACTGAAAGAAATTCCTCTTCTGAATCTGATGAGATATTTAAACATTTGTCCAATTATGTAGATCAAAAGACATTATTTGTTTCCTGATAAGTTGGGTTTAACTACAACTACATAAATAAAAATATTCTTATTTGTCCCAAAGTGAGTTTTTATTGGTGCACATTCACTGGCAAAAGGAAAATATGAACTTGAAGTAGTCTAGACACCCCTTTGGTTAGTGTAGGCTTGTGGACAGTGTCTTCTATGTTCATTCTCATGATGCCTTAAACTACAGTCTATTCACTGTAGAGAACAAGGACTGTGTCTGCTTTTTGTTCACCATTATATACCCGGTGTTATCTGCTGTGATAAATTCTTCCATGTGAGCACTAAATGATTAAGTCCATTGTTTCCTGAAGTCTGGTCCTTCACTCTTCAAAGGTGGCCTTTGAAAAAATGCCCTTAGTGTAGGAAAAGTTGCATAGCTTGGCCTTCTGCAGAGATGTGCAATGTGTATAACGTGCATAAAGTATGCATAGCACTTTGATGTGTGGCAATCTACAGCCCCATTGTAGAGCCTGTTTGACTTGATGTAACCCACTATTCCCCAGAATTTTCTGTAATCGTGAGTAGTTTAACCTTTCCAAGATTCAGGTATCTGATATATACGAAGGAGATCATAAAATTTTATGGTATGCAACTCAAAGAAACGTTGGGGGGCGCCTGGGTGGCTCAGTGGATTAAAGCCTTTGCCTTCAGCTCAGGTCATGATCCCAGGGTCCTGGGATCAAGCCCCGCATTAGGCTCTCTGCTCAGCATGGAGCCTGCTTCCCTTCCTCTCTCTGCCTGCCTCTCTGCCTACTTATGATCTCTGTCTGTCAAAAAAAAAAGAAAGAAAGAAAGAAACATTGGAAGAATCCAATGCGTGAACATATTGAAAATGCTTTTACATAAAATTCTATTTAGATGTCTATTAAAATGTATCGTTTTCTAGTTATTATTACTGCATGTGCAATTCTCCAAATAGATGGTATGTGATTATATCTCTATAAACATTGTTAGGTAGGTAGGTAGAGAGAGGTAGAGTGATAAAATTGGAAAAATGAAAAATGTTCATACTCTGGAGACTGTGAGGTTTAGAAAATTTGAGTTGTTGTGACTACTACGGCCTGATTCTTCTCTGTGCTCTCCCTTCCTAGCCTAATTACCAGGAAATTACTTAATTTCCATCCACTTGCTTATTCATTCATTCATTCATTCATTTATACAACAAATACTATGAAGAACTGAAGATGAGATACCATTTTGGTTGGTATAAGCATATGGAAAGTGAATATGAAGGAAATAAAAAATCTCTTAAGTTGTTCATGATTTTGGGGAAAAGGTAGACATGGAAACAAATAATTATAGAACAGTAAGGAATGTGCCATTGCAGACGGAAATACAAAGCATGGTGAAGTGCACTTGATTCCCAGAGCAAGGGCCCCATCAGAGGAAGGTAGAGAAGTTTGAGTTGAATCTGGAAAAAGTTTCCCAGATAGACAAGGCATGTTAAGGGAAGCCAGTTCCTACTCAAAATTATAATTCCTGCTTCCTTTATTTATTATTCTTCCCTGCCAGCTGCTTCTGTAACTTCCCATAATCATGGCCTTGTCCCTGAACTTCAGGTCTGTTGTTTTATTCTTTCTGTAACTATTCGGAGAGACTCATTGAAAGTTTGTAGAAGAGGGGCGCTTTGGGCTTTTATGGAATGAGAATTTTGGATCTTCCACTGTGTCTCCTTTTTTAATAAAGCACAGCTCAACTTGATGTGTAAATTTTCAAAGTATTGAAAGTTAAAATGACATAGGTTCACTCAAGATTTTAATATGTTTAAAAATAATAAATAGTTGGCAGAAATATTGGGTATCTAGAATTTAGAATGAATTTTAGCTCCATGATAAAGTACCCCTTAAATTTGAGGCTAAAAACTATCAACTTAGAAGAAAAGAATTAAGAGAAGTAAATTATTAATTCATCAGCCCGGGTTGTAAGAGAATGAGGTTTATCCTGGCACTCTGACTTTACAACATCTGAAATCACTCATGTCCACTTTTTTAGATCCAACAGTATCTCTGTGGCCAAATTAATTTCTTTTTTACATTTATTTAAGAATATAGCTTTTACATTTCAATCTAGCACATATGTCATCTTACCCCTTTTATAATTTTTTTGAAAGTTAAACTCAAAATATATCCAAGAGTTCAAAGCTGAATTATAATCGACTATATACATGTAACATATGTATGTAGACTATAAATTTCTAAAAAGTATATTTCTTCAGAAATATGTGTGCTCTGGGATGACAGGTCAAAGCTTTAAATTCTGCTTTCCTTAGCCTTTTTTATTAGTTGCCAGAGGAATATTAAAGATTTATTTTTTTACCCACTTTTGTAGCTCAAACAGTCCATTAAATGAATTAATAGATGAAAAAGAGCTTAAAAAAGTGCCTGGCATCTGGTAGGGGCACAGTCAATGCAAGCTCGTGTCATTCCTATGATTTCTCCAAAGACTTTTCTTTTAACTCACATGCTGTGACATGAAGTATCACCATCTGGGTTGACTCAAGCCACTTACCCGAATCAGAATAAAACTTTTAGCCCTGGAGTCATTTCCTGTCCTTTCTAATTGTGCATAGGAATATACTAAAGAGAGATAACTCCACCAGCTATCAACTGAGCAAATGACTACAAGTTCCTCATTCCATGTGTGTGCACACGCACCACCAACACAATGAAAACCAACTTGAGAGGATGAGAGAAAAGAGACTACGGAAATAGACTTTAAAAAAAAAAAATTCGGTGTAAGTGGAGAGTCATGGGACAGGTCAAAATGGGCAGGGGAAAGAATTTTAGAGAAATGAAAATGCGGTGCAGGTGGCCACCCTGAAGCTAATTTAACTTGGGTCATCTCTGATCTCTTCCAGCTGTGAGCACGTGCATGTGGCCCAGTGGCCCAGATGTTCTTCCTCGGTCTTGATGTTGCACAGCCCATAAAATTAAAACAGGATTGGAATTTAATTCTGGGCCTTTCAGAGTCCAATCATCAATATTTAATGGGGCTGTTCTCTGAAAATATAGAGTCCTGCTAAGAGAGACGCTGGTTTGGGCAAAGGAGCCTCCTCTAATTTCTGTAATTTCTCCTCCGTGACTACTGCCTTCCTTCCTTCACTGCCCTCAACCTCTCCAATTTTATGCTTCTCAGAGAATTGCTCCTCGTCTCTGAAGCTCCTGGGTCCTGTAAATGTGTGCGCATTTCTAGGTATGAGCTAGAGATCTCTGAAATGCACAAGTACTGTGCAAATTTTTATAGCACAATTAATTGAAGATATTTAATGAGCGTGCACTAGATATTTCGACATTGATGACTCAGGCAGCTACGTGAGGAATACAAATGAAACAACAAAGTATGGACCTTGGGCTCAGGAACGAAGCAGTCTGTTTATATAGGAAAGATGAACACATGTAAGATCATCAAAGAACGGTACAAAATTCTTCTGTGGCTGTTCAGAGCAAAATAACATGCTTCATTGGGAGAGCTATCTCTGGTTGTAACTTTTTTGACTCGGGTGACTCCTGGATAGCCTGGCGGTCAGGCCTGAAAATCCCAGCTGAACACAGAGGAGATCTGCGTCATATCTGTACCAAACTACATGTACAGTGGAAGGCCTCAGATCTAAGTTCCGGAAAGTCACCTTGTCTTTTTTCCTTTGTTACATGCAAAATAAGTCCCTTTTCTCTAGCTAGTCCCCTGGCAGAGCAGGGCCTATTTAACCAACATTTTCATCACTAAGTAGGCATCTTTCACGCAGTGCAGTAAGTTGACCAAAAGGCAGTGTTATGACAAAGACTTGAGGGCTAGCTGGAGCTCATTTTGAAGCAACAGTCTGGTTGATATCCTATACCCATTAGTCACAGATTCTGACTTAAATTTTCTCCAGAGACAACACAGACACATGGAAAACCAAAGGGGAGAGGTGAAGAGTTATTAAGAATATCTGACTGCCAGAAACACAGAGTCTTTTTTGGACATTTGCTAGGAGGAGGAGTTGAGGAGTCTAGATTTCAGTCCAAATTTCTGTTGTGTGTTCTCAGAAACAAGAGTGCAAAATTCCAGGAAATTCTTTAGCCTGACCCATCAGAATAATAGACGTTGTATTTTGACACTTTTTGCATTTGGAAAACAAATGAGTGTCTTTAACTTATGTGTAGCGGCTTACTCATTCTAATGCAATACTCGGATTTTAGAGATCCAGAAGGATTTTTATCATGCAGGCAAAATTCTGAGTGTTTTGTCTACCTCTGGATCTTCAGGAGAAGATACGTATAACAAGAGACTTCAAATATATGTCAGACGTACATATCTATGAATTTAACTTCTCATCCTTTTTCTATTAGACGTTCAGCTTAGTTATATTTTGTGAGTGTTTCTAACATGTTCATTATGTGCAAGAGAATGAAAGTGTGCTAGGTGCTACAATCTTTAAGAAACTCAGAATTCAACTAGGGAAGGATAAGAGGATCATATTATCAGGAAAAAGTACTAAATCAACACCCAAAAACTGAATCAGGGAAGTCAGTGAGATAAGAGGCAGAGAAGATTGGACTCGTGTTATGAGCTAAGCAGAGAGGATGAGCCCTGGCCTGGAGCCGGGGGCCGTGTAGCACACTTCCGTGAATGGCAAGTGTTTGGGCTCACGTGGGGGATGTGGGGATGGCCAGGTTGGGAGTTGAAGCAGGACAAGAATGGTTTAGACCAGATAAGTGGGGTGCAGTGAAGGTGATGTTGCCATCATAACCCATCTGAAGGGGCCTCCAAGGAAAAGGTAGCAAGGAAAAGGAAAATTGTGTGATTGCAAAGGAGAGTAAACTTCAAATAACAGCTTTGGGATGATCATTTTGATGGCAGTGTGAGTAGGGATGTGATGAGAGAGAAGGGATCAGATATAGGGGTTTGATTTTGACAGTCTGTTGCATCACACTTGGCAGGTGGTGGTGACAGCCTGAGCTGATCAGGATCATGATAAAGACCCGTTGTGAGAGAGCATGGTCAGGAGAGGCCTTGTGGAGGAAGAGTGGACCAGATGTGGCTGCTCTGACAATGCAGAGACATGGGGGATAGAAACTTAGACCCCAAGCTGGATCTGGTGCCAGGTTGATGATGAAAGCAAGACAGCCCCCATTAGGGGGATTTTTCATGAACACCCCATGTACTCCATGTATCTTTCTCGGTCATTATCAGCTATTATTGGTTTAAATATCTGCAATTTTAAGCACTGTGTATCTTTTTATTTCTTGCATTTTCATACTATGCTTTAACCACTTTTCAGTTGTTGGCACATTCTTTCACAGTTTTGCATTATCAGTGGAAAACATATATTCTAATAATTCCTATTCCTTTTTCTCAGCCAATGAGAATGGCTTCATGATTTATGGACAATATTTTAGTAGTGTTATAGTAAGAGTAATAATGATGATGGCCTCATATATTTGCTGTAATGACTCCCTCTTGGGGTGTGAGTTTGATTTTTGTGGTAGATTATGCAGAGTTCTAAACCTTTCTTTTTTTTTTTTCCAATTTATTTATTTTCAGAAAAACAGTATTCATTATTTTTTCACCACACCCAGTGCTCCATGCAAGCCGTGCCCTCTATAATACCCACCACCTGGTACCCCAACCTCCCACCCCCCCACCACTTCAAACCCCTCAGATTGTTTTTCAGAGTCCATAGTCTCTTATGGTTCATCTCCCCTTCCAATTTACCCAAAAGCACATACCCTCCCCAATGTCCATAACCCTACCCCCCTTCTCCCAACCCCCCTCCCCCCAGCAACCCATAGTTTGTTTCGTGAGATTAAGAGTCACTTATGGTTTGTCTCCCTCCCTATCCCATCTTGTTTCATGGATTCTTCTCCTACCCACTTAAGCCCCCATGTTGCATCACCACTTCCTCATATCAGGGAGATCATATGATATTTGTCTTTCTCCGCTTGACTTTCTTCTCTTTCCTCATAACTGGATTTAGAATATTACCACCTGCCACAGGCAAATCTCTTCTCCATCCTTTTAATAAACAGGGCAGACCTGGATTCAGGAGGGGATGATCAGAGCAGGCCTCTAAAGGCTTCTGTCATCTTCTGTAAGTGGTGACTGCTACAGTGATGGTCTTCTGGGCTGAGCAGTAACCTGACTTCAGGTCCTCCTGGGGATGCCAGAATTTTGCAAGAAACCAGGGATTTAGTTACCATAGGAGTATCCAAAAAAACTGATAGAGCATGCCAGTAACCTTCAGACTATATTAGGTTTCTTGAGTCCATACCAGTCCTGCCTTTAACAAAGCCCCCAAGCATCCTTGGTTGGTATAGGAAGCCAAGAGACAGCCTTCCTTTCCCGTCCCTTCCTTCCCTTTCCTTTCCTTTCCCTTCATTCCTTTCTTTCTTTCCATTAAAAAAAAATTAAATTCAACTAATTAACGTATAATGTATTATTGGTCTGAGATCAAGGTCAATGATTCATCACTCTTATAGAATATCCACTGCTCATTACATCATGTGCCCTCCTTAATGTCCATCCAATGTCCAGTTACTCCATCCATTCACCCCCTCCCCTCCAGCAACCCTTGGTTTATTTCCTACGATTAAGAGTCTTTTATGGATTGTTTAAGGGATAGCCTTTCTAAAGTGCTGAATTTTCAAATGCAAGGAAATAGGTGCTTTCCCTGAGGGAGTAGCAAAGTGGACAGTATGTGGTCATTTAAATGATATGACCTGGTCCTTTTTTCCCTTATAGAAAAAAAAAAAAAAAGCAAGTTCAGGCTTAAACAAATGCTACTTTTTATTTGCAGCCTCCTATTGATGTGATTCAGCATGTTAAGATTGATTTAAAAGGACTATCAGAGGTAAACAATAGGAATGACATAAAGAAGTTATGCAGAACTGACATTAAATTTGAGCATGATCTGAGTATAGTCAGTTCTGCCATCATGTAACATATTGCCTTTGTAGAAACCATCGCACTCTACAAAATCATGGGATAAAAACCACTGGCCAATGGGAAAAGTGGGATAAGGGGCATGGGGCACAACCCTCAAAAACCTCACCACTGACATATTTTTTTAAAAAAAGATAAGGTCCTATGAAAAGGTTAGCACAGTTTTATACATGTTAAAGAAACACATGTTAAGAAATATATAAATACAACAGTAAACATGGCACTTTAAATCTTTTTTTTTTTTAAGATTTTATTTATTTATTTGACAGAGAGAGATCACAAGTAGGCAGAGAGGCAGGCAGAGAGAGAGAGGAGGAAGCAGGCTCCCTGCTGAGCAGAGAGCCTGATGCGGGACTAGATCCCAGGACCCTGAGATCATGACCTGAGCCGAAGGCAGTGGCTTAACCCACTGAGCCACCCAGGCGCCCAACATGGCACTTTATGTTGAAGAGTTTGCCTGAGGAGGTTGATACTGGAAGGGTTGTGGCTTGTGAGTTTTTGTGAAGGGGTGGAAGGACGGTTATCTGATATCAGATCAAAAATTATAACATCACATGTGGATGGGTGTGGCTCACAACATGTGGTGAACTGAGGTAGCGGGGAGGTGCTTAATGTGTGTGTGCATGTGTGTGCACATGCGCATTTTGTGTATTCCAGAATGGCTCAGTTCAGTTGGATGGCGTTTTCTGCATTCGCTTAGTGTTTGTCACAGAAGAAACTGTGTATTAGCAAAAAAGTGAAATTCATGTTATGCTCCAATTGTTTTCTAATATATCAAATGGTTTGGAAAGAGTTTGTATTTTCAAAGTAGCAATATAGCAGAACTGGCTGTAATTTTACCCCTTAACTTTTATATAAGTTTTATCTAAGAGACCCAGCCAGGTTAAATGAAGTTTTGTAGCCAGATCAGAAGTTGAAACCAGGCTCCCTTTGTAGTAGGAATGTCCACATACTCTGTTGCTTCTTTTGCTGTATTTTGTAAATGCTTGCTATTATTATTATTATTATTATTTTATTTTGCCAGTGATAACATTGTTTTACTGGTCTTAAACATTTTTAACTGGCTTTAATGTAGATGCCAGCACTTAACAGAGTATCTGGAACTGAACAAATATTTGTTAGTAAATGAATGAATAAATTAATGAGGTTAGTGGATGGACATAGTCAAGTCCAGGTTCACTGTGGAAACATTTTCAGACCTGAGTCTGAAAATGGCCATTTTTACTGTTGTATTTATATATTTCTTAACATGTGTTTCTTTAACATGTATAAAACTGTGCTAACCTTTTCATAGGACCTTATCTTTAAAAAAAAAAATATGTCAGTGGTAAGGTTTTTGAGGGTTGTGCCCCATGCCCCTTATCCCACTTTTCCCGTTGGCCAGTGGTTTTTATCCCATGATTTTGTATAGATGGACACATAGAAAAAGATACAAGATGGACACATAGAAAAAGCCTGGGTGGCTCAGAGGGTTAAGTCGCTGCTTTCAGCTCAGGTCATGATCTCAAGGTCCTGGGACTGAGTCCCACATCTGGCTCTCTGCTCGGCAGGGAGCCTGCTTCCCTCTCTCTCTCTGCCTGCCTCTCTGCCTACTTGTGATCTCTCTCTGTCAAATAAATAAATAAAATCTTTAAAAATAAATAAATAAAAGAGAACTGAACGAAGAGAGTTACTCCCATCATAGAACATTTGGGACTTCAGATACGCTTTACCCTGAAATCGAGGAATGTAGAAATCAGGACCTGTAAAGAAACCAAGGATGTTCAGACTCTGACAGAAGCAGCTGATTTGTGAAAGCCTTTCTTCTTGGGGTTTCCTGTGGAGGAGGCACTGGCCTTCATTGAATGACCTCTTTCTAGAGTCTTTTAAAATTACAGATGTGAAGCCCGTAAAGGGAGACCCTGTGTCCAGGGCAATAGGAAGGATCCCTGGCAAAGGAGGAACAACCAAACTCACCAGCGAGAACATGAAACAGACATGGATAGTTTGGGCTGATGTAAAAGTTCCCAATCTTGGGCTCTTTTCAAAACCTCAGATGGCAAGAAGTGCCATTTGATGGCAAATCTTCCATCAAAGCTTTTTGGCAGTATTCGAGCCATGGTTAGCCGAGCAGCAGATCAATTCTCATTTCAAATCAGAGACATTTTACCTTGAGACTCTAGAGAAAATGATGTCACCCTCCACACATCGTCACAAGACACCAGGTGAAGAATTTTTCAATTACTTCAAGCCTCCATCGCTCCTTCCATTCTCAGCCAGAAGCATCAATAGAAAGGAAAGGTTTGATACTATTCACACTCAGGAACTTGGAGAATTTTCATATCTGAACTTAGTGCCATTATTTTACTTACACATTAATTATAATTTATCACCTCATTTTTTTAAAAAAGTAGGCTCCACGCCCAATGTGGGGCCTGAACGCAAGACTCTGTGTTCAGGAGTTACATGCTCTACCTAATGAGCCAGCCAGGCGCCCCCACATCATTTTAAATAAAAGATTTGCATAGTTTATAATTCTTTTACTGGAATGAAACTTCTAGTTTAAACAGACCTTTATGAATTTATAAATTAATTTATACATGTAAAACTTTTTATAAATTTATAAGCATGCCTTGTCTATGGAATGTAGGTAAAAATCATCTCACCCCAAAAATAAATAAATAAATAACAAGTAAAGGGTGCTAGATTAGATAGATGGGGGTGGTAGGGGACCTCTCACAGATTGTAGGGCTTCTCCTGGCTTGGTTGTTCACTGTGATTTCATTATTCACATAGCTTGGAATTAGATGTTCAAATTGACATACACCATCACAGTCCTACCTTCCCTTTCTCTCTGGTGCAGATTCTCAGGTAGCCTGTGTTAGTAATGAATCACGTAAGAAAATAGCTTTGTTCGTTTGTGTTGTTCACAATCAAATCAGTCAAGTATAGAAGTTGTCTGGTGTAGTACACATTGATCTAAGTAGTTTAGCTACTTTGAAATCTGCATCCTTACTAGTGGGGGGACAAAATGCTTTCATTAAGAAAGCACAAACACACAAAAGAGATGGTTAACTGTGTCTTGATGTTAGCAAATTTTTAGTCTCAAATTCTACAGCTTCACAATCTCAGAGGGATTTTCCTTCTTACTGTTAAGGAAAAATCACTCCCCACTGCATTTTAAAGAATTAAAAGTTAAACTGTGTGTTAAGAATATTCACTTTGGCCTGTTAAAAACATTATGATTGCCCCCCCAAAAGGAGGCTTTTATAACCTTTTACATTTTTAAAAATAAAAGCCTTCCATCTGGTTAAAAAATATCTTTAAAAAAATTCCTTTACTGTGTTTGTGTTTCCTAGTAAATGTTATATTCGTTCCTTAGAAAATTTGCTTGGGGGCAAGTTCATTTTGGCCTGATGTAATTTAATCCAAAGGGAGAAAAACACTTAAGTTAATGAAATCTTAACGGAAAGCCATTATATTTATATATAGTTTAGTGTTTTAATTACTATTGTTCCAAATTACATTGGCTTATAATTTTTAATTTAAGTCTCAAAAAAAGATAGAGCCTTTAATTACCTAATTAAATGCAATGCTGATTCATTTGGGAAATAATAATTTATTTAAAGTAATTCCTTTCAAATGAGCTCCAGCAGACATATGGCTGTATGTATCAATTGGATTTAATTTCTTTTTTTTTTAAAGATTTTATTTATTTGTTTGACAAACAGAGATCACAAGTAGGCAAAGAGGCAGGCAGAGAGAGAGAAGGGGGGAAGCAGGCTCCTTGCTGAGCAGAGAGCCTGATGCGGGACCTGATCCCAGGACCCTGAGATCATGACCTGAGCTGAAGGCAGAGGCTTAACCCACTGAGCCACCCAGGCGCCCCTGGATTTAATTTCTAATCAGTCACTTTTTTAGCCATAATAAGAGATTAGTTAGTAATCATGGCATGTGTTCTGATCATTTGGTCAGTTACTCACTGAGTAACTTGAAGTAAACTGTTTTGAAGCACTATTTTAAATAAAAAGTTCTGATTTCTGTGGTCTTTGAAAATGGGAGATACCATAGAATCATATGAAAATCAACCTTTTTTGCCATCATTTAACTTGATCTGGAGAGAGATAAAATGTATAAATTTGTATTGCTTAGGTTTTTTAAGATTTTATTTCTGAAATTCAAGAGTTCTAATTTTTAAAGTTTCCTGGTGTAAAGTTTGCAAACCACATATCCAGTAAAGGACTAATAGCCAAAATACACAAGAAACTCATCCAATTCAATTTTAAAAAACCCCATCCCAATTAAAAATATTTTCTCCCATTTTGTAGTTTCCTTTTCATTTTGTCGATGATTTCCTTTGCTGTGCAGGAGTTTTTTAGTTTTATGTAGTCCTACTTATTCATTTTTACTTTCCTTGCCTTTGCTTCTGGTGTTAAATCTAAAATATCATTGCTAAGACCAATGTCAATGAGCTTACATCTTATGTTTTCTTCTAGGGGTCTTATAATTTCAGGTCTTATATGCAAGTCTTTAATCCGTTTTGAGTTTATTTTTGTATATGGTGTAAGATAGGGTTTCATGCTTTTGCATGTGGCTGTTCAGGTTTTCCCAATGCCATTTATTGAAGACACTATTACTGTCCTTCGTCATAAGTTGACCATATGATCGTGGGTCTGTTTCTAGGCTGTCTATTCTGTTCCACTGATCAGTGTGGCTGTTTTTATGCCACTACCATACAATTTTGATCACTGTGGCTTCATAACATAGTTTGAAATCCGGGGGCATGGTGCCTCCAGCTTTGTTCTTCTTTCTCAAGATTGCTCTGGCTCTTCAGGATCTTTGTGGCTCCATACAGATTTTAGTATTGTTTCTTCCATTTCTGTGAAAATTCCACTGGAACTTTGATGGGGATTGCATTGACTTTGTAGATTGCTTTGGTAGTGTGGACATTTAAACATTCTTTAAATCCATGAACACAGAACATCTTTCCATATATTGGTGTCATCTTCAGTTTTTCATTAATGTCTTATAGTTTTCAGTGTACAGCTCTTTCATCTCCTTGGTTCGATTTATTCCTAGGTTGTTTTATTTATTTATTTATTTATTTATTTATTTTTTAAAGATTTTATTTATTTATTTGACAGAGAGAGGTCACAAGTAGGCAGAGATACAGGCAGAGAGAGAGCGGAGGAAGCAGGCTCCCTGCTGAGCAGAGAGCCCAATGCGGGACTCGATCCCAGGACCCTGAGAATATGACCTGAGCCGAAGGCAGCGGCTTAACCCACTGAGCCACCCAGGCGCCGTTTTAAGTGGGATTGTTTTCTTAATTTTTTCCTGATAGTTCATTGTTAATGCATAGAAATGTCGCTGATTTTTATATATTGATTTTTGTATCCTGCAACTACTCAAGTTGTTGATTATTTATAACCATTTTTTTGGTGTAGTCCTTAGGGTTTTCTATATATGGTATCATTGCATCTGCAAATAGAGACAATTTTACTTCTCTCTTTACAAATTGGTTGTATTTTTAAAAGGTTCTTTGAGTTTCATCTGTCTCCTCTCACTACTCCATCTCATCCTAAATTGCACATAAACTCCATGGGAGCAAAGACTTCCTCTGTTTCTCTGTTTTTTGTTTTTTTAATTTTATTTATTTACTTGAGGAGAGTGAGAGAGCATGAGAGGAGAGAAGGTCAGAGGGAGAAGCAGACTCCCCACTGAGCAGGGAACCTGAGGCGGGACTCGATCCTGCAACTCCAGGATCATGACCTGAGGCAGTCACCTAACCAACTGAGCCACCCACGCGCCCCTGTTTCTCTGTTTTAATCCAACACATAGAACAAGGCATAACCCATGGCAAATATTTAGTCAATATTTATTAGGAAAATGTCATTAAGTAGGAATTCCATGAGGGCAAATAACAGTTTGTGTAGAACTGTGCATTTTTTTAATAAGATTTTATTTATTTTTTCTTGAAAGACAGAGAAAGGGAGGCAGAGGCAGAAGGAAAAGCAAGCTCCCTGGGAGACCATTGCAGGACTTGATCCCAGGACCCAGGATCACGACCTTAGCTAAAGGCAGATGCTTAACTGACTGAGCCATCCATGCACCCAGAATTGTGCATTTTATAAAAGATGTTAATTTAACACCAAAGGCAACTTTGAAGGGGGTAAAGAATACCTCCCCAAAGACAGCCAGAGAGGAGAGTGAAATCCAGAGAGCACATCCCACCTGCACATGAATGTGGTGGGATAGGCTTGGCCTCTCCTTATTTGGGATAATGCCAAGCATGTGATAAGATGTCCAATAAATGTTTGTTGCATGAATTATTTAACTAGTTAATGGACTTGCTTTCAGTTATATTCAGTGTGCATTTGAGGGTTAGTTATGAGCTGTGCCAATGATTGGGCAGATTCAAAGTATGAATAAGGAAAGTTCTTTTTCCTCTAGAGATTAGTAATTACATAGATAAGCCTCCATCTTTTTAGTCCAGACACAGAATTTCACTTTCTTCCAAGAGCACCGCATCCCAGAGTCACTCCCCAGGGATTCACTAAAGAAACCTCTAAAAGAATCAGCCTAAGGAGGTCACCCAAGGACAGCCCTGTCCACAGGGGCAAGATGTAGAACTCTTCCACCTGTGTATATTGGGTGACCTGTAATTCTTGCTGCTTTAAATGAGGACTTTCCCCCTCCTCAGAGGCCCACATTCAGTGACAGAAAGGGTAGGGACCCATATACTTAGCTCTGTGTACTGTCTTTGTTAGCATTGCAGGCATAGCTGAATATGTCCTTCTTGTCTCTCCATCTGATCTTCGTCAACTCAGACTAACCAGAAAAGTTAAGTGTCTTGTCTGGGATAACTCTGTTTTTCAGTAGTTGAGCTAAGGCAAGAATGCACCCCTTCTCACTGTGGGGCCAGTGCTGTATCCAGGACACTCTCTTCCCTCCGCTCATGCTGTGTGGGAGACAGATAACATGGAGTACATCCCAAATCGTCTATCCGTAGGATGTTGGTCAACATCCAAGATGAGAATGATTTTAACTTCAGACTGCCTCCCACAACTGCTCCAGAGGCCCTCACGTGCCCACCTCTGTCAGGGTCACATGTCTGCCCTAATTATTTCATTCCAGATATTGCAGACCCCAAGGAAATATCAACAGCAGTGGCCTCAGACACAAGTGATTCCTCTCTAGTGACTGTGGGACCTTGTGCCAGTTATCAAGTCTCTCTAAACCTCTACTTTCTCATCTAGAGAACAGAGGTAATGAGTGCCTGCCTTGCGATGGTTGTGAGAATTAAATGTATGTAAAGACCTTAGTAAGGGCTTCTAGTACGTGCTCAAGAAATGTTAGCTGTTGTTAAAGGATGATTATTTTAAAACAGAAAATCATGACTCTTACACAAATGTCAAATGAACAGGTGTCAAGGATTTTTTTTTAAAGATTTTATTTATTTATTTGACAGAGAGAGAGATCACAAGTAGTCAGAGAGGCAGGAAGAGAGAGAGAGGGAAGCAGGCTCCCTGCTGAGCAGAGAGCCCAATGTGGGGCTTGATCCCAGGACCCTGAGATCATGACCTGAGTTGAAGACAGAGGTTTAACCCACTGAGCCACCCAGGTGCCCAATGTGTCAAGGATTTATTTAACTCATTCTTTAATGAAAGAACAGTAATGTTACAGCCAGGGCAAAGGAGAATCCAAAGGGCAGGTGCGTATGTAGGTGATTAGAATTGGGTTAGTAGATGCAAGATTGGGTTCTTCTAAAGAGAGAGGAAAATCAATTGCACTTCCAGTGGACAGAATTCATGTGCATGTCTGTGGGTAAGAATGACATACATTCCTCTCGGTTATCTGCAACTTACAAGTTGTAAAGTAGCTCAAAGACCACGAAATGTGCAAAGACCTCATAGGTTCAGGTAATCTGGAAGGCTGCAGTAGGCAATGCCCAGTTTTCCGCTGATATCATCCGTTAGTCATTTGGATCCATTTGAAGCTTCTTCACAATCATCTTCTGCACAGTTTTTGTTATTGCTGGTTCCTTATTTGCATCCTAGGACTATTTTGAGCACCAGTAAGATAATGGATTTGAAAACTTGCCATATAAGCTGTGGTATATTTTGCAAATAGTGGTTAGAATTAAAGAGATTGGTGAGGCCAACCTCCATTTTCAGTCCTACCTTGCTACTTTCTGTGTCATCTTGAGTGAGCCACTGAGAACTTCCGTGCCTCTCTTTCCTTAGCTATAAGTTAGTGCATTTAAGATTCATTGCACAAGGTTATTGTGAGAATTAGGTGAGGTTCTATGTGGGAAAGTACTTTAGAAAATAAAAAATGCCATGTCAAGATGGGATGTGATTATATGATTGTTCTCAGCTTAGATTGGTTCATTTTTCTTTAAGAAGAGTCTATAGAATAAGAGATGGAGTGGTGAGTTCTGAAACTCACCAGGTCATTATTCCTGCAAGTTGTAAATCACATGGAGAAGTCTTTAACTCAGTAATGGTGATTTATGGCACTCCTGTTGATCCAAAAGCACTTCTCCAATATTCACCCACATGTCCTGATGGCTCCAGAGAGAAGTTCATGGTGCCAGGAGCGGTAATGTTGAAGAACATGGAGGCCATGTGTCCCTAATTAAACCTGTAAGGACGATATTTTACTCTCCTCAACCTCTTCCCCTGGTGTTGTCATCCCAGAGTCTCCCCTGGTTATCCTGTAAAAAGAGATTCATTTAACCAGCCTGTAGAGACTCTCAGGAATTTGCGGGAATTGGGAAGGAAAGTCTTTGGCCCGGCACACTCCTTTCCTGGCTCAGTTCTGGGTTTTGTAACTGAGAAGGGATAAGGAGGGTTTGGAGTGAGTCCAGGACCTGACACTGAACACATTGAAAGGAGGTGAGCGAGCCTGGAGCGGGGGATGGGTTGGGTGGGCCGGTCTGCTTAGCCTGCAAAGGAGCCGGTCGTGGCATGACTCTAAGTATGGACAGATACCAGGCTTTCCAGCGTGCCTGGTGCAGAAGAGAGTAACTTCAGTGACAGCTCAAGGGTTATGGTTATGGAGACTGAAGTGCCGTCTGCCTATGCTCGGGAATGCAGTGGACACATTTACGAAGATTCTACCAAGTTCTTCTCCAGACATCTTGAAGAACAAGAATGGGTCTCTCTTAGTATGAAATATTATGGATCAGGTCCTCCCAGAGGCAGAGGCTTGATTCAAATCTGATGAAGGGAAAACCAGAGAGAAGAACACCACTCCTGATCCTTCCTAGTTTATTACAACTAACGGAGCCAAGTGAAGGTGGGAAAGCGATTGAGTAACTGAGCAGGCCTCCTTGTTTACCTGCACTTCCCTGTCCCCTGTGACGGGAACCCAACATTTGTGACAGCATTTCTCATACTTTCTTCCTCTCCTTAGAGTGAGCTCCTCAAAGCCAGAGCCTTGGTTTTCATCCGTTTGCCCTCAGGCCCTGGCATAAGACCTGACACGTTGTAGGGCTCAGCAATTATTTGTCACATGAGTACATTGATGATGACTCCATTGACAGACTGAGGTCAAGTCAACAGACACCTCCATGGCAAAGACACTGACAGAAACCCATTTAAAAGCCAACTGAGCAGCCCAATCTTTGGGCTCGAGTGTTCACCATAAAAATGTAAGGGAAGCCTGGGTCCAAATTTTAGTATTCATAGTGAGACTATTTTCAGCTTTCTCAGAGACAGCATCTGTAAATAATCAGGCAGAAGCCTTTTATAAAACAACATAGAAAAACCTCAAAGACTATTCTAAGGCTGCAACATTTAAACAAGATTTTTAACCCATGGGGATGCCAAGATCAACAAGGAGCTTCCTGCACATAAAAGCCTGGAATTTCGTAGCAGTGTGGGGGCAAAAGCTATGATCGCATTTCCCCCTTTCTAAATTATATACTGCTTCGTGTTAATGTGAGCAGAGGGCCGGGGCAGAGACAGGCCTGTGGGTTACGTAAGTCCCACTGCAGCCTCCATCCCTGCTGTAATCCAGCTGCCATGGTCACAGTGGTCAGGAGGAGTCACCAGGCTGGCTGGACTGAGAAGGCAGAAGGTCATTCGTGGGTCATGCCATGATTTAAGTACTGGATGTGATTTATAACTAGGCTTTCCCTCTACATAGAAAAGTGAGCAGGGACATTTGTTGTGTAATTTTTTTCTCTCACTAGAAGATGTTGTTTTTAAAACTGAGTTCAGTGGCAGCTATAAAAGTCCATCTGTAGCACATCCCCAAATCACTGTCTTTTCCTTCCCAACTGGAAAGAGGAGCAAGAAATCAGATGAACTCTTTGGCTCTCTCAACCTGCATCATTGTCTCCTAGGGAGGAGAGATGGGTCTCTAGGTCACTTCTTTCCTGATCCCCGAATCAGGGACCACATCAACACATTCCGACTGGGCCAACCTCCGTTATAAGCAAGGGAAAAACAGAGTGCTCCTAAACTATCCCTACTATCAGGCCAGCCCTATGCATGTGTGACCAGTATGATATGAAATCTGCCCAAAGTTTCTCAAACTTCTCATACCTAAAACGTTACTTTTTTAAATTTATTTTTTATTATGTTATGCTAGTCACTGTACAGTACATCATTAGTTTCTGACGTAGGGTTCCATGAGTCATTGTTTACGTATAACCCCCAGTGCTCCTGCATACTTCTTAAGGCTCTTTTGGGGAGACAAGCACTACTAATCAGTTGCCATGTCTTTTACCTGGGAAGGCTAGTATTTGAACAACTATCATTATAACACCTGACGGTACAATTAAAGAACAACTATTTATAGCCCAAAGGAGGATTTTTGAGGTTATTTTCTTAAAAAATAAGAACTTTACTTGGAAAAGTAGTACATATGTTCATTTTAATTCTGTGTATTCTGGATTTGAGGGAAAGGCTACACCTTCATTTTCGTACTCCTGGTTAGCACAGTGTTTGGAAGATGGTCTAGGCCCAATAAGTATTTTTTGAATCAGTGAGTGAAAAGAATATTCACAGAGCAAAAGCCTCTGGGCTTGTTGGCTGTGAGTCCAGTGGTGTCTTCTTTCTGCAGAGTCTGAGAAATTTGTATAAACAAAAAGATCAGAGTGGGAATTTTAAAAGAACATTTATTATCATTTTTAATAATACATACATTTTAAGTGCGTGAATACTGTATCTAAAATTGTTCATGAACACACATACACTCCAATACTTCCATGGGCACATGCTTAGAATGTGATGCATAGACTGTATGCATGTGTATGTACATATCTGTGGATTTTTTTTGAAGATATGGAAAATACAGTTAACAGTAATTATCTCTAAAGAGAGAGTAAATTCAAAAAAGATAAAGGGCACTTTCACATTTTATCTTATATATTTCTCATTTTTTGAAATCTTCTTAAAATGAGTATGCATTTGTGTGTCTTAATTCTTAACACATGGTCTGGCACTTAGCAAACATTCAGTCGATGTTAAACACACACATAGGTGAATCAGCAAATTGAGTGGCCTAAAAGTTATATTCAAACATTTGACTTTGAGAGAGTTAGGAGTAGAATGATGATAAAGAAATTGAACTGAAGACCTGGGAAAAAGAGGACATCGTCATCTAGGTCACTGGAAGAAGCTATCAGAAATAAAGGAATAGCTTTGGGTTGCTGTATATTTTCCAATTTTAAAAAAAAAACGGCCCCAAATTAGCTATCCACTGTTTACCAAATAGTATAGTATTATGTGGAGTAACATAGTATTACACCTAATCCTAGGTGTTCCTATGGGTTTATCTACTGACTCCGCAAAGGCCTGGCAAGAAGGCCACTAATCCTGGTGACCTGCTAACCTGATAGGGCTAGACCGGCATGACAGTCTGAAAGGCCTTTATATTCACAGCCCTGTTCAGGCAACAGCTGGTTGGCTGGGTCAACTGAAAAACTCATGAGACCATATGGAAAAGGAGACAATAATCTAGTGGTTCAACCACGGTCATCTGGCCTGTCCTGGAGCTTGATGTCCAGAAACGGACATGATGAGTGTGAACTTTAACCCCAGTCCAGCTGGCATGACCCATTACATGCATGGAACCCTTTCTTGGCCCCTCATCTAGGAAATGAGTTGGCAATCTTTAAAAATGCTTAAATGGGGGACGCCTGTATGGCTCAGTGGGTTAAGCTGCTGCCTTCGGCTCAGGTCATGATCCCAGAGTCCTAGGATCGAGTCCTGCATGGGCTCCTTGCTCTGCAGGGAGCCTGCTTCTCTCTCCGCCTCTGCCTGCCTCTCTGCCTGCTTGTGTGTACTCTCTCTCTCTCCTTCTCTCTGACAAATAAATAAATATTTTTTTAAAAAATTTTAAAATTTTATTATTAAATATTTTAAATTAAAATATTTTAAATTAAATTTAAATTTTAAAATATTTTAAATTAAAATATTTAAATTTAAAATATTAAAAAAAAATGCTTAAATGGCAGCTTGGCGGCCATTTGAAGAAACTAGTAGAAAGATCCCAACGGCAGAAATGTCTAGCTAAGATTACCATCAGTAGTCAGTTGTTGGAATCACTTAAGTTAACAGTTAACAGTAATTATCTCTAAATATCGATCAAGTGAAGAGAGTGCCACTTGGCCTCAGTCTGGGTGGCAGGGTCCTCTGAACCGTGGCTCCCACACAGACGTTCTGTGCATTACTCATGCTGTGAAGTACATGATGAAGCCACTGACTTCCTAAATTAAAGGCACGGGAAGCCAGACATGTAATTCTTTTAATTACACCTCCAAATTTCTCCTACATTCCTTTGGGTTTGCCTCCTGTTTGTCCATGTTTGCCTCCTGCATCATCAACCTTCTGGCAGGAGATGAACAATCATGAACATAGGGGATCTGTAAAAGAAAGACCTCAGTTAATTTGTTTACACTATAGAAGAAAGAAGACACTTTTGGGGACGTTCAGAAGATACAAAATCTGATTTCTCATGATAGTAGAGAAAATAGTAGAACAGTTCATGGTAGAACTGAGACATACGTTTATACACTTTTTTGTCATTTGCTGTCTACTAGCATGGGTTGTTAATAAAATATTTGGCTTCTATCACCAGACAAGAGGGTTCAATTTTATCATGTATTTCTAGTAAAGTATATCCTTATAAACTTAATATGTAATTTTCATAACTCAGCGATAGAGACAGGCTTCATTTTTAGAAGATAGGCAGCCCTGAGCAACTCAAAGCTGTGTGTACACTTTTTATTTTATTTTATTTTGTTTTATTTTATTTTAGAGTGTGGGCAGGGGAGTAGGAGCAAAGGGAGAGGGAGAGAGAGAATCTCAAGTAGGCTCCCCACAGAGTGCACAGCCCCATGTGCGTTTGACCTCGTGACCTTGAGATCATGACCTGAGCCACCCAGGTGCCCCGTGTACACTTTTTAAAACTATGCAACCATTCAGATATTTTATTTATAGGAACTAATTGAAGTAGGTACTTGGCAATCCATGTAACTTTTTCTGCTAGATGACTTGAGAAACTGACCTTCGGAATTCTGTCTCTCAGCTGTTCTCCTTTGTAAGGACAGTGGCATGACTTGTCCTTCACAGTTTCTGTGGTGCTTTTCTGACTGTAATGGGAGATGTGCTGACCCATCTGCATTCCCAGACCAGGCCTCACTGACATCAGTACACCAGTTAGAAGGTTGCTAGGTCTTGGTGCAAAGAAAAACCTCTCTATAATTTCATGGTCATTAAGCTAGTATAATCTCACCCGTCCTTGATTCCCCCCAGGTGCCCTTGACCTCAGCTAAATCTTTGAACATGTAACCCCTTTGAGTGATGTTCTGAGAATAACCATGTTGGATATGGCATGGTAAATAAGGCCACAGCCTTTATTTGGGGGCCTGAGGGAAAGGAAAGACAGGACAGAAGAAACAGGATTGGCTAGTTGTAATAACCTCCAAGGGATTTGGGCGATGGAGATGGTCTCTAGTTCCGTACCTGGTGTTAGGATGATTAAGGCAGAGAGATATTGAGTCCTGGGTTAAGGGAACAGATTGAGGAGATCTGGCTCTGGATTTTGGTTAGTTTGCCTATCAAAGGCATGCTCCCAGCTGGGCCCTTTGCATCTCCAAGAATTGACTGGCCCAGGAGGGGCAGCAGTCTCCTTAGCTAGAAAGGGTTTTTGAAATGTTAAAACAATATAATGTACAAAAAATTAAAAAAATATATACAATACAAATGAGTTTAGCATATTTGTCAGAATCTTTCTTATTTGGCGTTTGTGGAGTTGCTCAGTTATTTGTCAAATGTGTTCTGAGTGATTTGCCTGTAGTGGTCTAACATGATTTTGAATGAGTGGTACAGTATTTATACAGTCCTAACTTACTGTCCGATATCAAGTTTAACCTCCTCCTTGGGGGGAATCCAGAGCCTTCTTCCCCTTACCCAAAACCTTTTTGAGGGCTTTTATTAGACTTTTAGACTTCTTTTTTTTCCTTTTGGATTTCTGCAGAAGAGATTTAGCTTATATAGGTTTTGTTGCTTTACAAAACTTAATGAGGCTTTTCCACTTTTTGTGTACTTGGAAATACTGAAGAATCATTCCAGTTTGCCATAATTTCTCAGATACTCACTGGCAGCTGGCCATAGGAAAATGTTTTCCTGTTCTAGGACTGAAGCAACTGTGGGGCTGAAATTTCATTTTAGTGACACACACACTCATAAATTACCACCAAATATTTTATCGTTTCATGTTTGCATGATTTTCCAGTTATCATTTGCTGTGAAACAAACCGCTCCAAAACTTAGTGGCATGAAACAATTTATTATTCTTTTATCTCTGATCTGTGCGTCCAGGATTTGGTACAGCTTGCCTCTGTAGCACCATCCTGGGGTTTCAGCTGGGATGATAGGAATGGCTGAGAATTCCAAAACTTGGGGCAGCCAGGCAGCTCTCTCTCTCCTCATATGGTCTCTCCTAGTGACTAGTGTGAGTTTTCTCACAGAATGGCAGTCTCAGGGTAGGCTTCCTGCATGGTAGCTCAGGACTCCAAAACTAAGTCTTCAGGAGTCAGAAAGTGCTAGCCTAAGGCTTAGCCTGGAATTTGGCATGGCACCGCATTCTTTCTGCCATATTGGTTACGTTGGTTAAGTTTTCACAGAGACCCCCACACCCAACCCTGCAGATTCCAGGGGAGAGAACAGACACTTCACCTCTCAACTGGAGGAATAGTAAGGAATTTGTGGTTATCTCTAGTCTACCACAGGGCATTTTGCACATTGACAAAAAGGAGATTATTTTTCTCTCACTCTGTACCTGCCTTAAAAAGTTAGATATTTGGGGGGCCTGGGCCTCAGTCGTTAAGCAGCTGCCTTGGGCTGTGGGATCAAGCCCCCCAACCCATAGGCTGCCTGCTCAGCGGGGAGACTGCTACTCCCTCCCCACTCCCCTTGCTTGTGTTCCCTCTCACTGTCTCTCTCTCTCTCTCTAAAATAAATTTAAAATCTTTTTTTGAAAAAAAAAAAAAGGGTACTTACTCATCTGTGTCTCATTTCAGAGTTCTCAATGAAGGCTGTTGATCTTTTGATGAAAAAAAATTTTGACTTCAAACTCAAATTACAATTTGGTAATCCCCTAAGATATGTGCAGTGTATATTAGGATATTGAAATGTATATCCTTGCACTTGCTGGATATTTTCCAAAGAATTTTAAGTTGTCTGTGATCTGATCCCTATATCTGTGCTTGGGTATTATTATCTTCATTTTGTAAATGAGGAAGCAGATGCTCTGAATGGCTACTCATGGTGGTAGAGGCAGGACCAGAATTAGGTGAGCTTTTCATCCTCTTCACGGACGGCTTCGTTGAATTCCTTAATATAGGTAGAAGCCAACGGCTATAATAAGGACTTTTAATAAATTTCGTCATTTTGGATGTTAATTTCCTGAAGTGAAGAAAGATCTTTTGCCTGAGGCAAATACTTGGTGTTTGCACAGTTCTTATACTTACGGAGTATTTTCACGCTTACTATCTTCTTTATTCCACATGCCGATCTCATGAGAGGTATTGTTGGTAGCACCACTTTTCAGATGAGGAAACGGAAGTACAGAGAGTTTAAGTAAACTGCTCATGGGTCATATGGCTGACTGCTGGAGCTGGTGCTCAAGCCCAGAACATTAAATTCTGAATCCAATCATTTCTGCTTCTTGGATCCTCACTTCCCTACGCCTATACACCCAGTTTCTTGGCCTTTTAAAGCTTAGAACAGTATACAAATGGCTTAGTTGTAAAGAACAGGACCAGCCTCTTCAGGGACAAAAATGGAGGAGGCCCTAGAGGACTGAATAATCCACAGTTGTTAGAGAAAGGCACGAAGATTGGGGGCAGCGCCGGCATCATTAGAGGAAATGGGGAACACTCTAATCGTAGGCAGTTTCAACTTTGACTGTTTCCAGGAAAAGCTAATACTGTTATGATTTCTCATGATGCATGTGAAATCAGTTGCTATAGTAATGACCAGTGTTACTTGGAATTTGCTGACAGCAACAGGCCTTAGGAGTGAAATTTCTCTGTTAATCATGCTTCTGATGCTTATAGTAATGAACTTGGCTCTACCATCTCAGTCCCTCTGCCATGTCTGTTTCCCACCATGATCTCCTCCTGGCCAGAAGGAAGAGCAAGACAGGTCTCTGCTCATGTCACCAGACAGACATGTTGTCAGTGGCCTTGGGAACATGATTCAGCTGTGGCCATGTTTGAAGATAGGGGAAGGCAGAAGACAAGAGGGAGTTTGGAACCCAGGTCTGAACATATGTTGGTGAATATTTGGCTGGATCCAATATAGCCCATACTTGTGTAGTCGTCATAGAGACTAGGATATAAATTATTTCATTATTTGTTCAGCTGAAACAACGTTAATAAACATTTCCATTTTTCCATTTAGATATAGGCAATATTGCTGACAGTTGTTCATACGTACGGGACACATTTCCTGGTTCCACATCCTACCCCACTGCTACAAGTAGCCATCTTTCTCTCAAGCTTTTACTTGCATTGGGATCTTTGCAGTAGCTACTCCCTCTTGCCGGTAATCTTGGTATGACTAGCTCCTTATCATTTAGACCTGACTCCTTTTCAAATTATTATTATTATTGGGGCACCTGGGTGGCTCAGTTGGTTGGGCATCTGCCTTTGACTCAGGTAATGATCCCAGGGTCCTGGGATCGAGCCCACCTCGGGGCTTCTTGCTCCACAGGGACTCTTCTTCTCACTCTCCCTCTGCCTCTCCCCTTGCTCATGCTCTCTCTCTCTCTCTCAAATAAATAAATAAATAAATAAAATCTTTTAAAAAAATTATTATTTCAGGATTTTTTAAAAGGTATAATTGACATATGACATTATATTAGTTATTGATGTACAACTTAATGATTTGATATTTGTATACATTGGGAAATGATCACTACGAATGAAGTACTTTACATCTATCACCTAAGGTAGTTACATATTTTTTATTGTGATGAGAATTTTTAAGATTCACTCTCTTAACAACTTTCAAATATGCCATACATTATTGTTAACTACAGTCACCACACTGTTCATTACATGCCCATGATGTATTTATTTTTTGACTAGAATTTTGTACCTCTTGACACCTGTTACCCATTTCTCCCACCGCCACTCCCTGCCTCTGGCAATTACCAGTCTATTCTCTGATTCCAGGAGCTTGATTTGTTTTTTGTTTTTGTTTCTTAGCTTCCATAAGTAAATAAGATCATATGGTATTTATCTTTCTCCGACTTCTTACAGTGAGCATACTGCCCTCCAGATTCATCCATGTTGTTGCAAATGTCAAGGTTCATTCTTTTTTTATGGCTGAATAATAATGTAACTACTCAGAAATAGAATTTCTGGATTATATGGTAGTTCTATTATTAATTTTCTTAGGAAAGTCCATACTGTCTTCCATAGTGGCTGCACCAATTTACATTCCCAACAGCAGTGCACAGGGGTCTCTTTTCTCCACACCCTCATCAACACTCATTATTTCTTATCTTTCTGATAATAGCCATTTTAATAGGTGTGGGTGTTTTATCTTGCAGTTTTGATTTGTATTTTATTCATGGCATCTGCTGGCCATCTGTATATCTTCTTTGGGAAAATACCTGTTTAGATCCTCTGCCTATTTTTTAATCAGATTTTTAAAGTTTTTTTTTCTTGTGTTTCGCTTGTCAATTATAGGAGTTCTCCATATATTTTGGACATTTTTATTTTGTTTTGCTAGTGAGTTATATTTTTTTGTTTGCTTTGCTAATGAGTTATAGGAGTTCTTCATACATTTTGGATATTTTTATTTTGTTGATACTTTCCTTCACTGTGCAAGAGCTTTTAGTTTGATGTAGTTTTATTTGTTTACTTTTGCTTTTGGTGTCAGATTAAAAAAACAAGACCTTTGTCAAGGACCTTATACTATATTTTCTAGGATTTTTATGGTTTTGGATCTTACATTCACATTTTTAAACTATTTTGAGTTAATTTTTGTGTATGGTGTAAGATACTGTCCAGTTTCATTCTTTTACATATGGCTGTTCAGTTTGCTCAGTCATCCATCCATCCCAATTATGTATTGAGGAGACTGTCCATTTCCCATTGTATATTCTTTGTTCCTTTGTCATAATTGACCACATATGTGCAAGTTTTTTCAGCTTTCTCTATTCTATTATATTGATCATTGTGACTGTTTTATGTCAGTACCATACTCTTTTGATTACTGTGACTTCATAATATAGTTTGAAATCAGGGAGCATCATGATTTCAGCTTTGTTGTTCTTTCTCAAGATTGCTTTGGCTATTTGGGTCTTTTGTGGCCACACAAATTTTATAACTGTTTGTTCTATTTCTGTGAACAATGCCATTAGAATTTTTATGGGGGATTGCATTGACTCTGTAGATTGCTTTGGGTAGGATGGACATTTTATTGATTGACTGATTATATGGAAATTTTAACAATATTCCTTGGATCAGTGAACACAGAATATTTAATTTATGTCCATTAATTTATTTCATTAATGTCTTAGAGTTTTCAGTGTACAGCTCTTTCATCTCCTTGGTTAAATTTATTCCCAAGTATTTTATTCATTTTGATGCCATTGTAAATGGGACTGTTTACTTAATTTTTTTCTGGTAGTTTATTATTACTGTATGGAAATGGAATAGACTTTTATATATTGGTTTTGTATCCTGCAACTTTGCTGAATTCATTCATTAGTTCTAACACTTTTTTGTGGAGTTTTTAGTGTTTTCTATATATAACATCACATCATCTGCAAATCATGAGAGTTTAATTCTTCCTTTCTAACTTGGATTTTTTTTTTAAGATTTTATTTATTTATTTGACAGAGAGATCCCAAGTAGGCAGAGAGAGAGGGGGAAGCAGGCTCCCTGCTGAGCAGAGAACCTGATGCGGGGCTCAATCCCAGGACCCTGGGATCATGACCTGAGCCGAAGGCAGAGGCTTCAACCCACTGAGCCACCCAGGCACCCCTCTAGGTTGCTTTTTATTTCCTCTTCTTGCCTAATTGCCCTGGCTGGGATTTCCAATATTGAATAAAGTGGTCAGCGAGGAAATCCTTATCTTATTCCCAATCTTTGAGGAAAAGCTTACAGAGTTTTAACATTGAGTATAACATTAGCTGTGGCCATATCATATGTGGCCTTTATCATATGTGGCCTTTATTATACTGAGGTACATTCCCTCTATACTTATTGTTGAGAGGCACTTTTTTGTTGAATTTTTTTTAAATCCTTTTCTGTATCTAGTAAGATGATCATAGGATTTTTATCCTTCATTTTATCATTTGGTGTGTCACAGTGATTGATTTTTGTGGATGTTAACTGTCATTCATCCTGGAATACATATTACTTAATGACTTAATCGTGGTGTATGATTCTTTTGATATATTGTCAAATTCAATTATGCTAATATTTTATTGAAGATTTTTATATTTATGTTCACTAGGGATATTGATATGTAATTTTCCTTCTTCTCTTTTCTTTTTTGGTGTGTGTGTGTGTGTGTGTGTGTGCATGCACACATGCCCTCCTTTTCTGGTTTTGGTATCAGGATAATCCTGGCCTTCTAAAATAAGTTTGGAAGTGTTCTCTCCTCCTCTATTTTTTGGAAGAGTTGAAGAAGGCTTGGTATTAATTCATCTTCGGATGTTTGGTAGAATTAAGTAATGATGTCTGCTTCTGGGTTTTCTGGGTTTTGTTTGTTGGGAGGTTTTTTGTGGTTTTTTTTTGTTGTTTTTTTTGTTTTTGTTTTTGTTTTTTCAGAAAAACAGTATTTGTTGGGAGGTTTTTGATTATTGACTCAATTTCCTTACTGGTAATCAGTCTGTTCAGATTTTCTGTTTCTTCATGATTCCGTTTTAGTAAGTTCTATGTTTCTAGGAATTTAGTCATTTCTTCTAGGTTGTAATTTGTTCGTGTATAGTAGTCTCTTACAATCCTCGTATTACTGTGGTAGCAGTTGTAATGTCTTCTTCATTTCTGTTTTCACATATTTTAGTCCTCTCTCTTTTTTTTCTTGGTGAGTCTAACTAAAGGTTTGTCAATTATATCTTTTCAAAGAACCAGCTCTTAGTTTCATTGATGTATTCTATTATCTTTTAAGTCCTTATTTTATTTATTTCTGCTCTGATCTTTATTTCCTTTATTATACCAACTTTGTACTTTGTTTTTCTTTATCTAGTTCCTTGAGATGTGAAGTTAGGTTGTTTATTTGAGATTTTACTTGTTTTTTGAGGTAGCATTCATTGCTATGAATGCCCTTCTTAGAACTGCTTTTACTGTATCTCATACAGTTTGGTATGTTGTATTTCCATTTTTATTTGTCTCAAGGTATTTATTTGTCTCAATGCATCTTCAATGCATTGGTTGTTCAGTAGGATATTGTTTGTGAATTATTTGTGAATTTTCCAGTTTTCTTGTAGTTAATTTCTAATTTCATGCTTCTGTGGTCAGAAAAGGTGCTTGATATTATTTCAGTTCTTCTTAAATTCACTAAAACTTGTTTCATGATCTATCTGAAGATAATGATATGATATGATCTATCATATGATAGATATGATAGATCTATCCTGGTAGATAGATAGATAGATAAGATATGATCTATCCTGGTGGGTGTTCCATGTGCACTTGAGAAGAGTGTATTTTCTGTTGCTTTCAGAGGGAATTTTCTACGTCTATCTGCTCGGTCCATCTGGTCTAACATGTTGTTAAGACCGATATTTCCTTATTTTCTATCTAGTAGACCTGTTCACCTCCTGACTTCTGAAGGACCCAATCTAAAAGTAGTCACTTTTGAGTCTCTGATATTTTTTGAGTACTATTTGATATTTTCGTGTTACTTTATTTGTTTATTGTGCATTTCTTACCCACCCCCATACTCTCTCAGAAGCAAGTTCATGGAAAAGGGACCTTGTCTGTTGGTCACCACTGTAACCCTACAAACAATGACTGACCCACGTGCTCAACAAATATGTGTCAGATTAATGAACTATTCTAGTTACTGCAGTTCTTCAAACCTGACATGCTTTCCCACACTTCCATGACTTTGCACATGCTGGACCCTCCACCTAGAAAACCCTTTTCCACCATTCTTCTTTTTCTGTAATTCCCCAATTAGTTTACCAGACTTTATCTTGTGCTGTTCAGAATGTAGGGCAAAATGAGTTTTCTAATTTTAATTTTATTATGATGATTATTTAAAAACTTTAAGAGACCTACCCTCTAATTAAGGACTTCGGTCTTCTCTAGAGCTGGTACTTCCCCATGACTCATTCAAGAGAAGTATGTGAACAGTGTTCCAGCTGTGGGACAGCACAGAAGCAGGGAGTAAGAGAGAATGGGAAAAGTTGATACTGAGGAGGCACACCTGGACTTAACATGAGGGCATGGGCATGCATGGGCATGTAGGGCATGGATGAGACTCAACGCCTCATCATGTGGATAGAAATTTGCTGTTTTCTCCCTGCCCGTAACAGAAGAGATTCCCTACCAGAGAGGAGGCACAGAAGCCACTTTCAATGACTTGTGAAATTCTTAAGTAAAATGTTGAGAGAGCAGTTAGAGACTGTAACTCAAAGGTATTATGATGGTGACTCATTACATCTCTTTTTCAACCTCTGACCGTCTTCACCTTTTTTTTCCTTCTTTTCTTCCACATCAGATAATCTCATGTAAGCCAGTTCTGTTTAATGTTTGAATCACTTGCAGTAACCAGCATGTGATAAGTACTTCCCTGGATGTGCCTGGCTGGTCTTTATTATTTTCAGTTTGCTTTTGCTTTTTGATGAAACAATTCTCAAACTAATTTTTTGTTCAATGCATGTCACATGTCAGTTTGGAAACTTGATCTGTTGGACCTTTGGGTTTTTTAAGGGGAAGAAAAAAAAAAAGAAAAGCAACTGGAGAATCTAGAAAGAGTTTTAAAATATCATCTCTCCATCCTACAAATATTTCACCCACATCTAATATCATGATGATAACTCATTTGAGGATGGTGAAAATCAGTAGCCTGACCAGGAACTAGTGCTGTTGATTATCATTTCTTATTTATTTTTCTTCAGTCCAACTTACTTTAAGCCTAACATATTCAACACCAGAGTATTGAGTAGTTGAAGAAAGACAGATGTGAATTACGGTTTAATTAGGTTCATATGTCACCATGACAGACAACTGAATAAACCTCCATGTTACTGCATATTTATCCAGAAAAGCTCTGCTAGTTACTGCATATTTATCCAGAAAAGCTCTGCTAATTCATTTCTCTAGGCCTCCATTTCTTATCTTCAGATTAAGAAGTCAGATTAGTTGATAATTAAAAGCACTTCTATCCTTAAGGGTCAGTGTTTGAAGGAGAGTTTGGTTTTTGCTTGTTTTGTTTTGCTTTTGTTTACTTTTGCTTTTGTTTACTTTCTTTACCAGTTTGCAAGTCACCTCTGGAGCATTAAGTTTTTAAATTAAATTTTGTTTTGAAATCATTGTGAGTTCTTATGCAGTTGTAAGAAATAATACAGAATAATCCTGTATATTCTTTACCCAGTTTCCCCCAGTTGTAACATCTTGCAAGAACTGTAGGACAATATCACAACCAGAATATTGGCATTAGTAGAGTCAAGATACAGAAAATGTCCATTGTCACAAGGTTCCCATATGTTTCCCTTATATAGATAGCTTTAATAACTTACCTCTGTTCCATCTTCTCTTAGCCCCAGGCAACCACTAATCAGTTGTCCATTTCTGTAGTTTTGTCATTTCAAGAAATGTATAAATAGAATTATGCAATATATAACCTTTCATGGTTGGCTCTACCCCTAGTCCCCAACTAAGTATAATTCTCTGTAGCCTCATTAAGATTATTGCATGTATCAATACTTCATCCCTTTTTATTGGTGAGTAGTATTCCATGGTCTAGTCGTTCATTCGTTGAAGGACATCTGGGTTTCCAGTTTGAATTATGAATAAAACTTCTATAAACATTTATTTACTGATCTGTATGAACATATTTTTCTGGGATAAATCCCTAGGATCCTATAGTATTTGCATATGTAGTTAAGAAACTATCAAAGTTTTTTTTCAGAGTGGCTGCATTGTTTTATGTTCCTCATTTACATTCCACATCCTCACCACCATTTGGTAGTATCACTGTTTTTTATTTTAGCTATTCTGATTGGTGTGTAGTGGTATATCATTGTGGCTTTAATTTACATTACTCTAATGGCTGATGATGTTGGATATCTTTTCATGTGCTTACTTACCATCTGTCTATCTTTTTGGCAGAATGTCTCTTTGTGTCTTCTGCCTGTGTTCCAATTGAGTTATTTGCTTTTTAGTTTGAGTTTTTGAAAGTTCATTACATAGTCTGTACTAATTCTTTGAAAGTATGGTTTGCATATGTTTTCTCCCTCTCTGTAGCTTGTCTTTTTACTTGCCTAGCTGGAGATCCTAAAGATATTCTTCTATTTTTTTTTTGTCTGTAAGTTTTTTGTTTATATTTAAGTCTGTGATGCATTTCAGTTTTATGTAAGGTATGAGAATTGCCTATCGTTGTCTAGTAACTCCAGCACCATTTGTTGAAAATGCTATCTTTCCTCTGTTGAATGGCTTTTGTACCTTTACCAAAAAATCAGTTGGTCATGTTTGTGGGAGTCTGTTTCTGGGTTCTCTATTCTTTTTTTTTTTTTTTTAGGTTCTCTGTTCTTAATTGCCTATACACTACAGTCTTTATTACTGTAGTTTTTTTTTTAAGATTTTATTTATTTATTTGACAAAGAAAGATAGATCACACGCAGGCAGAGAGGCAGGCAGAGAGAGAGTGGGAAGCAGGTTCCCTGCTGAGCAGATAGCGTGATGAGGGGCTCTATCCCAGGACCCTGAGATCATGACCTGAGCCAAAGCAGAGGCTTAACCCACTGAGCCACCCAGGCACCCTTCAAAAGTGTTTTAGTTATTTCAATTCTTCTATTCCCTTTTGGGAGTTTTTCAATTATGAATTCATTTTTCTTAATACATATAGGCCTACTTAAATTATTTCATGTTGGGTGAGTCGTTTTAGTTTGTGGGGGTTTTTGAGGAATTTGTTCACTTCATAGAAGTTGTCAAAGGTATTCATGTAGAATTGTTCTTAATATTCCTTTACTATCTTTTTGGTGTCTATAGGGTTTATAATGATGTCCTTCCACCTCCCCCCCCCCGATTTTCTGATAATGGTACTTTACATACTTTTTCCTTTGTCAGGCCTACAGAGGATTTGTCAATTTTATTATCTTTGCAAAGAACCAGTTCTTTGATTTCCTGTTTTCTCTACTGTTTTTGCATTTTAATTTTCATTGGTTTCTGCTCTTATCTTTATTATTTCCTTCCATCTGCTTGCTTTGGGTTTATTTTGTTTCTTTGTAGGTTCGTGAGCAGGGAGATTATTGATTTGAGACTTCTCTTGTAATGTATGCATTTAGTGCTATATATTTCCCCTCTCAGCACTGATTTAGCTGTGCCCCACAAATGTTGATATGTTGTATTTTCATTTTCATCAGTTCAGTATATTTATTTCCTTTTTGACCCATGGATTCATTATCAGGTTGTTATTTAGTGTCAGTATTTGGAAAGTTTACTATTATCTTTTTGTTACTGATTTCTTGTTTGAGTCCATGGTGATTAGAGAACACACTTGGTATGATTTCAACTCTTTTAAATTGATGATGTTGTTTCATAAAAGCTCAGGGTTTGGTTTGTCTTGGTATATATGCTGTGGGCAGTTGTAAAGAAAGCGTGTCCTAGTGCACCTGGGTGGCTCAGTGGGTTAAAGCCTCTGCCTTTGGCTCAGGTCATGATCCCAGGGTCCTGGGATTGAGACCTGCATCGGTGTCTCTACTCAATGGGGAGCCTGCTAACTCCTGTCTCTTTCTCTGCCTGCCTCTCCACCTACTTGTGATCTCTGTCTGTCAAATAAATAAAATCTTTAAAAAGAAAAAAAAAGAATGTGTATCCTATAGTTGTTGGATGGAGTGTTCTATAAATTATAATTAGATCCTGTTCATTTTTGATGGCATTGAGTTCTTCTATGTCCTCCTGATTTGCTGTTGAGAATCAGTTTCAACCAATTTTTGAAAGAATGGTGTTGAATTCCTTAACTGTAATTCTAAAGTTGTTTATTTCTCCTTTCAATTTTTAAAAAAAGATTTTATTATTTATTTGACACAGACACAATGAGAGTTGAAACACAAGCAGAGGGGGTGGGAGAGGGAGAAGCAGGCTTCTGGCTGAGCAGGGAGTCCTATGTGGGGCTAGATCCCAGGACCCTGGGACCATGACCTGAGCCAAAGACAGATGCTTAGTGACTGAGCCACCCAGGCACCTCTCTCCTTTCAATTGTATCAGTTTTTGCTTCACCTATTCTGCAGTTCTGGTGTTTTATGCACATAAATTTAGGATTCCTGTGTCTTCTTGGCTTCTTGGAGTGACCTTGTTATTTTATAGTGTCCCTCTCTGTCTCTGATCATTTTCTTTTAAGTCTACCTTATCTGATATTGATATAACCACTCCTGCTTTCCTTTGATTAATGTTTGCCTGCTATATCTTCTCTCATCCTCATAATTTCAACCTTCCTGTATTGCTATTTTTTTTTGAGGCCATTAATTTTAGTGTTCAGGGAGTATTGCTGTTTTGAAATAAGTTTATTGTAGACAATGTATACATACTTGAGTCACATTTTTAAATCTGTTCTGCTCTTCTCTGTCTTTTAATTGGTTTATTTAGACTGTTTGCACTTAAAGCATTTATTGATATGTTAGGGCTTTTGGTCATTGATCTCTCTGTTTTGTTTTGTTTTTTTTTAAGATTTTTTATTATTTATTTATTTAGCAGAGATCACAAGTAGGCAGAGAGAGAGAGAGGAGGAGGCAGGCTCCCCACCAAGCAGAGGGCCTGATGTGGGACTCGATCCCAGGACCCTGGGATTATGACCTGAGCCGAAGGCAGAGGCTTTAACCTACTGAGCCACCCAGGCGCCCCTATCTCTGTTTTTTACATCTCTGGTTTTTTGTGGGTTTTTTGTTGTTGTTGTTGTTTTTGCCTTCCTGTAGGTTAGCTGAACATTTTTTAGAATTCCATTTTGATTTATCCATAGTGTTTTGGAGTGTATCTCTTTGGATAGCTTTCTCCTAGAGGCTGCTCTAGATATTACATTATGTATCTACATAGCTTATCAGAGCCTACTGCTGTTTCCTTCTTACCTATTCAGCTGAAGTATAGAAACCTTACTTCCCTTTACCTCCCTCCATTTATAATACACTTGTCTTAAATAGTTTATCCACACACATTTGGAACCAAATCAAACAGTTTTGTTAATTTTGCTTCACCATCAAACATATTTTAGAAAACTCCAAAGGAGAAGTCTGTTGTATTTATCCCTATTGTTGTGTACTGTCTCCTTTCTTGACATTCCACAACATCTTCTCTTCTGTTTAGAGAACTTTCTTTAGCTATCCTTTCAGAGTAGGTCTGCTAACCACAACTTTTCTTGGTTTTCCTTCCTCTGAGAATGTCTTCATTTCTCCCTTCCTTCCTGGAGCATGTTTTTTGCGAGGTACAGGATTATGCATTCACTGTGGTTTTCTTTCAGCACTTGAAAAATCTCGTTCCCACTGCCATATTCTCTGAAGAGAAAGCCACTGTTTGAATTGCTTTCAACCTGTAGGTAACACGTTGTTTTTTTCTTCCTGCTTTCAAAATATTTTCTTTGCCTTTTGTTTTTAGAAGTTTAATGGTGATGTGTGTTGGCATGGATTTCTTTGGCGTTCTCCTGTTTGGGATTCACTCAGCTTCTAAACTTGCAGGTTTATGTCTCTTGCCAAATTTGAGAAGTTTCCACAGCCATTATTTCTTCAAATATTTTTCCAGCTCCTCCCTCTTCCACTTTTCATTCTAGGACTCTGATGACATGAATGTTAGATTTCCCTACAGGTTCCTGAGATTCTGTTAATTTTCTTTTTAGTCTATTTTCTCTATATTAAGATTGGGTAATTTTTACTCTCCTGTCTTCCATTTCCTTATTTCTTTCCTCTGTTCCCTCCAATGAGCTTTGTATTTTAGTTTTATATATATATATATATATATATACACACACACACATATATTATATATATGTATATTTTATATATTATATATTATGTGTAAATGTGTTGTTGAAGTTTCCATTTCATTCTTCTTTAGGTAATCTGCTTTTTCACTAAAACTTTATATTTCTTTTCTAAGTTTTCAACTTTTTTCATGTTTCAAATGTATTTGTAATTGTTCATAGAGGCAGTTATCATGGCTGTTTTAAAATCTTTGCTCAGCAATCCTAAAATCTCTTGTCATCTCAGTACTAGCATCTACAGTTGTCATTTTTTACTGAATTTGAGATTTTTCTGTTTGTTGGTATGACAAGTGATTTTAATCAAACCTGGGATATTTTCATATTATTTTATGAGACTCTGGATCTTATGGAAATCCTGTGTTTTAAGCTTTCTTGGGGCTTTGGCAGGGGAAGGGGTGGACATTGCCTTATTGCTATTTCAGTGGAGGCAGATGTGCAGGTCCCCCATTGAACCTCTATTGATTGACACGTGAGGGGTGTCATTATCGCTCATTATTATCATTGCTCATTGTTAAGCATTATTGCTAAGCAGGGGTGGAGGTTCCCCTTTGACACATGCAGGCGCGGCAGCCTCATTATCAGTAGGACATAATGAAAGTCCGGACTCTCAACTGGGCATTCTCTGAGATGACCCCAGTGGAGATATTTGGACACCCCAGTACGCCTCACAGACGTGGAAGTCTAAGCTCCCCACCTGGGTTTTGCTGCAGAGGTGGAAGCTTGGCCACAATTTTTTGTGTGTGGTGTTTGGCTGGAACACAGTGTTTATTGATTTAAAAGTTTACTACCTTATGAATCTGTCCCTTTCCTTGAGAAAGCAGGTTTCCTGGGGTGTTTGACATCCAAAGAGTTAAGTACAACTCACCACTGTGGTGTTCCATGTATCCTGAGATCTTCTAACTAGTCTGCCTTCTTTCAGAACCTTATAGTTATTTAATATCTGATGTGTAGGGCTTTAGACTGACTTAGTGGGAGAAATGGGAGGACATGCGTCCACTTCATCTTCCTGGAAGTTGGAAGTTCTGGAGCTCTCATTTTTAGTCAGCTTGGTTTTCGAGCTCAATATTGTATGAGTGTGCAGCACCACCTCACAAACCAGAAGGACCCTGAACCACCCGTGGAAAACATTTCTTTCTTGGATTTATGGGAAAGGAAAAGTGTCTACCTCATGCTTGTCACTTTATGCATAATTTCACTTAATCCTTAAAATAATAGCACAGGGAGGGTGTTATTAAGCCTGATTTGCAGATTGAGAACTGAAGTTTGGAGAAATTAAGTAACTTGTTCCAGATCACACAGTTTAGTAGTTGGCAGAGCCAGGGTGTGAAGCCAGTTTTGCTCATGTTTTTGTCCCACCACATGCCTCACTCAGCTTTTTAGCTTAACCAGGACAGAAATGACCTTTCCTGCTTCTTTTGCATGTCCATACCTAGTAAATCCCATGCAACTCGACCTCAGTTCTCAGTTAGGTGAAACATATTCATATAGGTGTGGTTTTCATGTATAAATGTAGAGGGAAGTCCTATTCCTACAGTAGGAAATTAATAAATGCCTATAGGTTCAAATTAGAGAGAGATCCCACCATGTTAATGTGTTCTAGAATTACCATATAAGTTGTGCCCACAATACAGTAGACTAATTATTTAAATAAATAAATATGTACAAAATCATAAGTAAAAGAACTCATTGCTGCTCTTTGTAGGAATACTTGCATTCTGGGGAAAGGAGACATTTCTTTTTCTTTTTCTTTTTTTTAAAGATTTTATTTTTAAGTAATCTCTATACCCAATGTGGGTTTCAAACAACCCCAAGATCAAGAGTCGCATGCTCTACTGACCGAGTGAGTCAGGCACCCTGAAAGGAGACATTTCTTTAAGAACTTAAAGCATTTGTCTGCTGACAGAATATCCAAATAATGTTCTTTTGGTTTTGAAAAATCATTGACTCCATTTAAGCTTAAAAAACCGATAATAACTGTTGAACACAATCATTTCTGAGTTAGGCATTTCAAACTCTATTTTAATGTGAGATAAGTTGTGGCAACTCTGTACAGATTACAGACTTTAGACCCATTTTCTGTCCCTGAAATTTTATTTAAATCATCTTGATCTTTTTCTTCCCTTTTACTTTCCCCCTTTTTCTTTTCCCCCAGTACTTGGCAATACTTGAATTCCTTGGAGAGTTTCAGCTTTGAGACAGCTATGAATAATTCAGGTTTAATCCTGCATTCATTCTTTTTCAAGTTCAAAATCTGACATCTTTTTCTTCTGTTTATAAACCACAGGAGTTTGGTACAAGATAGTGATTGAAAAGAAAGATGGTTAAAGGAGATGTGGTATGTGATGTATTATTTATTTATTGAAAACACAGATGGGATGACATGTATGATAGTCACGTTTTTGGTTCTCAAGTTTTAATAATACTTGATTCCTGCGGAGTTTAGAGGAAGAGAATGACCTTTGCTGGTATCCTCTCAGGGCCAGGCATTGTGCTGACCTTCTAAGAGTATCATCTCAGCCATCATTAGCCCTAGTTTACTAGTTAGGAAATTGGGGGGGAAGGTAGTTTGCAAGAGGTTAAATAGCTGTGTGGTAGAACTAGAAATGAACCTAAGTCTTTCAGACCCTGAAGCCCATACTCTTTCCAGGACACTTTTCCCACACCATGCTAAAAAAAATCCTCTTGGGGTACCTGAGTGGCTCAGTGGGTTAAAGCCTCTGCCTTCGGCTCAGGTCATGATCCCAGGGTCCTGGGATTGAGCCCCGCATGGGGCTCTCCAGTCAGCAGCGAGCCTGCTTCCTCCTCACTTTCTGCCTGCTTCTCTGCCTACTTGTGATCTCTGTCTGTCAAATAAATAAATAAAATCTTTGAAAAAAATCCTCTTAAGCTGAAAGCCAAAGAAACGATTTAACCTCTTGCATTCTGAAGAAGACCTACTGAAAATTCATCTCCTAGGCTAGCACCAGCAATTGGATTCCATCTGTTCATCATTTGTCCAGCCACTTATTGTTTTCCTTTCTTTTAGTCCAGAGCTTTGAGATTCTAACTACACATCAGATCACTGGGGAGTTTTTTTTTAAATTATGTCAGACTCCACCCAACAGAGATTCTGATTATTGGCCTGGTATGGGGCCCAGGCAGCTATTTTTAAAGTTCCCAAGTGTCTCTGAAGTGAAGCCAGGATTGACACCTTGCAGTCTCATGGCTTCTATAATCTCTAACATTACTCCCTGTGATGGTTAATTTTGTATGTCTACTTGCCTGGGCCACGGGGTACCCAGACATTTGGTCAAATATTTATTCCAGGTGTATTTATGAGGGTGTTTCTGGATGAGATTAACATTTAAATTAGTGACCTGAGTAAAGCAGATTGCCCTCCTGGATGTGGGTGGCCATCTACAATTAGTATAGACCTGAATAGAACAAAAAGACTGAGGCTGACTCTCTTGAGAGTAAATGGGTCCTGCTGTCTGACTGCCTTGAACTGGAACCTTGGTCTCTTCCTGACTTTGGACTGAACTGAAATACTGGTATTTCTTGGGTCTCAACTGGCTTGTAGTCTAGCTTTCACCATTAGCTCTCCTGGGTCTATAGCTTGCCAACTGCAAATCTTGGGATTTCTCAGCCTCCATAATTTCACAAGCCAATTCCTTATAATAAATTTTTTTCTATACGTATGTACATCTTCTTGGTTCTGTTTCTTTGGAGAACCGTAGCTAATGCACTAACTTTTTTTAAAAAAATATTTTATCTATTTATTTGAGAGAGAGACAGAGAGCGAGCAAGAATGAGCAGAGGGGAGGGACAGAAGGAGAAACAAACTCCTCATGGACCAAGGAGTCCAACACAGTGCTTGATCCCAGGACCCTGAGATCATGACATGAGCAGAAGTCAGATGCTTCACCGACTGAGCCACTTACTTTTTAACTAAGACTTCCCGACACCTTTTCAGTCTCTGAGGTTTGTCATACTTTATGTCCCTTGAGACATCACAAGGAAAACTTTTTTTTTTTTTAAAGATTTATCTATGTAGGGACACCTGGGTGGCTCAGTTGGCTAATCCACTGCCTTTGGCTCAGGTCATGATCCCAGAGTCCTGGGATGGGGTCCCACATGGAGCTCCTTGCTCAGCCAGGAGCCTGCTTCTCCCTCTGCCTGCTCTGCCTGCCTCTCCCCTTGCATGTGCTCGCTCTCGCTCTCTCTCTGACAAACAAATAAAAAAATTTTTAAAATATATTTATTTATGTTATTTATGTATTATATATAGAGAGAGTGGGGGAGGGGCGGAGGGAGAGGGAGAGAAAGAATCCTCAAGCAGACTCCCCACTGAGTGTGAAGCCCAACATGGGGCTCCATCCCAGGACCATGAGATCATGACCTCAGCCGAAATCAAGAGTTGGACACAACCAGTTGAGCCACCCAGGCTTCCCAGGAAGCTCTTTTGAAATGGGGTTGGGATGAACATTTCTTGATTTCTGCATCAACACTGATGCAGAGGCTGCAGGTCAGCCATAAGAACCTCACATTCCTGCCCCTGTGCTTCTCTCAACCAGCTTGGTCTAATTCTTGGCCTTTGTACTTGTGCCTCTTCAGAGAAGCAGATGTGAAATCAAAGAACAAAATACCTTTCTGTCAAAATGTAGCCTACCTAAAGTGGTATCATCACAGGAGGAGCTACCTGAGGGGTAAAGGCACCTTAATATTGGATGTCCACTGTTAACTCACATTGTCTAGTTGTCTCTTCTGGTGGTCTGGAGTCATTCTGCTCAGAGTATTGACCAGATGGCCAAAGCTGAACTTGGCATCTAGAGAGCCCAGCACTGAGTGGGGAGGTGACCACCCAAAGACACAAGGGAAATATGAACCAAAGAGGGGTACAGACCAGTGCCACTGAGTGCCAAGCCGGTGTCACATGCAAGACAAGGAGCAAGCAGGGCGCCAGAGAGGGAGGCAAAGTCAAGGGTCAAAAACCTAGAAGATGTAGCCAGAGGAGAATAGGGTGGTGTGGGGTAAGAGAACAATGGGAAGGTGAACCAGAAGTTCCCATTGTTGCATATCTGTGATTCATTTGTATTAGCCAACAGTCATATGACCATGAATGGATCATCCTGGTTTAAAGTCCTGTATTGGAGTGGCTAATTTTTCATTCAATTTTTTCGGCCCCATCCCTAGTCCTACTTTAAATTAAGTTGTGGCGCCATCCTGTCCTTTGAATATTTTGTTTTATTCAGTAACACAAGTTCATGACTTAGTCAAAAAAGCCTTAGTTTACAACACCATAAGCCAGTACCCCATAAATTTCTATCACACTGATAATATCTTTAAACATACGAAAGGCATTTTGGGATCCCGTATTGTTAGAGTAAATTTCAGTTTATTTTAGTGCCTTGTAAATAGCTCACAGAGGAATGATCTTGTATTATCATTTGCTTTTTTTTTTTTGCTATATTTTCCCAAACTTTGAAAAATAATCACTAATAAACAAAGCCACAGAAATCATTCCCATTCAGCGAAATAAACAGATTTCGTGGGATTAGAAGTCACCTAAGTTCATCTAGGGGTGCATTCATGACTGTATTGTATTAGCACATCAGTGCTGCCATGTGTACAGATAGAAGCATTGGTTTTCATTTCATGCTTAATTTTCAGATGATTTTTCTATTATTATTTTACCTAAAGTAAATTAAAAACCAACTAGGAAAACATTTGGGAGAAAAAAGGAAGATACTCTGGGTTGGATCTTAGAGTTCTTCCAATTCCATAGCAGCAAAAGAAAACCTCTTCCATCCCCCCCCCCCTTTTTTTAGTACCATAGGTATGTGAGAACAAAATGTAACCATCAATTTTCCACGTTTTCTTGGCTTCAGGGGAATCAGAAGGCTCTCCAGGGACCTGGCAAACTTGGCCCTGGACAGAGTGTAGACATTATAGATTTGAAAGGATAATTTGTCTTTTATTTTTGCCCAAACTGCATAATTTTTTCAGCTCTTCACTTTGGTTGGCTAATGGAAATACAACTTTTTAATTTCTTTGTCTCCATTTATCTTTTGGATTGAAATTTCCAAGAGAAATTAGATTCATGGTTTTCATTCAAAGCTGTCATTTTAGGATATTGGACAGCAAAGAGTCACTGAAGGTAAATCATCATCATCATCATCATCATCATCTTTGCTTAACACTCTCTTCTTTTGTGTATTTTTGTAAGTGTGTAGTGGTGGTATTAGCACACCCAGTGCTATCTCTCTGCTGTATATTGGAAAGTTTGGCAAATGGTTGCTCCTAATCTGGATTTTCCCCACTCTGGGCATCAGAATCTTGTCTTTACAGGCATTTGTGTCCACCCAAGATATATCTCTATAACAACCCCTGAAGTGTTATTACTGTTGTTGTTTAACCCAGGGTCTGTATGAAGACAACAAAGGAATTTCTTGGGAGTGATTAAAAACACACCCCTTGATAAGTAAAGACTTTATTTAACTTGTTGTGTACACACCACAAACCATAAGAAAAATGAAGTGAGTTTTGTTATCAATTGCCAGTTCTGTCTCACTGAGAATTTCGTCACCTTTAACCAGTGGTGCTTTGGTCCCATTTGAATCCATTCTGTCCTGACTTCATAAAGTTGGTCTGGTTTACACTTCTTACTTAACGGTCTTTCATGAGCTGGGTACACATAACTGTTAGTCTTTGTTTCTTAGAGTCTAGTTCTTAAGAACCAAGTATCTAAAAGTCCTCGCAGGATTAACATTCTGAATGTTAAGGCTACAGATGGGAAGTTGAAAAGCCCTTTTGAAGGGCAGAGTAACTTAACCCTTTTTTAAATATATTTTTTAATTTAAATTCAATTAACTAACATATACTGTATTATTGGTTTTCAGAGGTAGAGGTCAGTGATTCATCAGTCTTATATAACACCCAGTGCTCATTACATCCTGTGCCCTCCTTAATGTCCATCACCCAGTTACCCTATTCTCCCTCCCCTCTCTCCTCCAGCAACTCTCAGTATGTTTGCTAAGATTAAGAGTCTCTTATGGTTTGTCTCCCTTTCTGATTTGTCTTGTTTTATTTTTTCCTCTCTTCCCCTATGATTCTCTGTTTTGTTTCTTAAATTCCACATATGAGTGAGATCATATGATAATTGTCTTTCTCTGATTAACTTATTTCCCTTAGCATAATACCCTCTAGTTCCATCTACTTTGTTGCAAATGGCAAGATTTCATTTCTTTTGATGGCTGAGTAGTATTCCATTGTGTATATATACATATATATGTATATATACACATACACCACATCTTCTTTATCTATTCATCTGTTGATAGACATCTAGGTTCTTGCCATAATTTGGCTATTGTGGACATTGCTCCATCCCAGGACCCTGGGGTCATAACCTGAGCTGAAGGCAGCTGCTTAACAGCTGAGCCACCCAGGCACCCCAATCCCAATCTTTTGGTACTAGTTGAGATCTGATTTGTGACTCAGTATGTGGTCTATTTTGGAGAATGTTCCATGTGTACTGGAAAAGAATGTGTATTCTGTTGCTTTAGGATAGAATGCTCTGAATATATCTGTGAAGTTCATCTGGTCCAGTGTGTCATTCAAAGCCCTTATTTTCTTGTTGATCTTCGGCTTAGATGATCTGTCAGTTGTGCTGAGGGGGGGTGTTAAAGTCCCCTACAATTATTATATTAGTATCAATGTGTTTCTTTAATTTTGTTATTAATCGATTTACATAATTGGCTGCTCACATGTTAGGGGCATAAATATTCACAGTTGTTAGAACTTCTTGTTGGAGAGACCCCTTTTTTTTTTAAAGATTGAATTTATTTATTTGACAAAGATCACAAGTAGGTAGAGAGGCAGGCAGAGAGAGAGGAGGAAGCAGGCTTCCTGGTGAGCAGAGAGCCTGACTCAGGGCTCGATCCCAGGACCCTGGGATCATGACCTGAGCTGAAGGCAGAGGCTTTAGCCCACTGAGCCACCCAGGCACCCCTGGATAGACCCTTTAAGTATGATATCATGTCCTTCCTCATCTCTTACTACAGTCTTTGGTTTAAAATCTAATTTGTCTGATATAAGGATTGCCACCGAGCTTTCTTTTGATGTCCATTAGCATGATAAATGGTTTTCCACCCCCTCATTTTAGGTCTGGAGGTGTCTTTGGGTCTAAAATGAGTCTCTTGCAGACAGTATATCAACGGGTCTCACATCTTTATCCAATCTGATACCCTGTGTGTTTTGATTGGGGCATTTATCCTGTTTGCACTTGGAGTAACTATTGAAAGATATGAATTTAGTGCCATTGTATCACCTGTAAAGTCACTGTTTCTATATATTGTCTCCATTCCTTTTTGTGTTATTTTTTGGCTTTCTTTTTGCTTAAAGGATCTCCTTTAATATTTCTTGCAGGGCTGGTTTAGTGATATAGATTCTTTTAGTTTCTGTTTGTCCTAGAAGCTTTTTATCTCTCCTTCTATTTTGAATGATATCCTTGATGGATAAAGTATTCTTGGCTACAAATTTTTCTCTTTTAGTACCCTGAATATATCATACCAGTACTTTCTGGCCTACCAGATCTCTGTGGATAAGTCTTCTGCCAATCTGATGTTTCTACTCTTGTAGGTTACAGACCCCTTGTCTCAAGCTGCTTTCAGGATTTTCTCTTTGTCTCTGAGATTTGCAAGTTTCACTATTACATGTTGGAGGTATTAACCTATTTTTATTGATTTCAGGTGCCTCCTGGACTTGAATGCCTGTTTCCTTCCCCAGATTATGGAAGTTCTCCACTATAATTTGCTCCAATATATCTTCTGCCCCTTTCTCTCTTTCTTCTTCTTCTGGAATCCCAATTATTCTAATATTGTTTCATCTTATGGTATCACTTATCTCTCGAATTCTCCCCTCCCAATCCAGTTGTGTTTATCTCTCTTTTTCCTCATCTTCTTTATTCGCCATTATTTGGTCTTCTATATCACTTATTCTCTCTTCTGCCTCATTTATCCTAGCAGTTAGAGCCTCTGTTTTTTTTTTTTTATTGCATCTCATTAATAGCTTTTTTATTTCAACTTGATTAGATTTTAGGTCTTTTATTTCTCCAGAAAGGGATTCTCTACTGTCTTCTATCCTTTTTCCAAGCCCAGCTAGTATCTTTATAATCGTTATTCTGAACTCTAGTTCTGACATCTTACAAATATCCGTGTCTATTAGGTCCTTGGCAGTTGGTGCTCCCTCTTGTTGTCTTTTCTTGAGGTGAGTTTTTCTGTCTTGTCCTTCTGTCCTTACAGAAAGTGGTTGCTTTTCTATTTGTAGAGTTGCAGCTATTCTTTTTTAGATCTCTGGTTGAGTTTGCAGGTCATCAGAATGATTTTATAGCTAGCTACCTGAATTCCTAGAACCAGATGAAATCAAGGTCTCCTACTGCTCTGCCATCTTGGACTCAGCTCAGAATAACTTAACCCTTAAAGAAGTGAATACAGAAGGCTCATTGTTAGAAGCACCGGCACTAGAAAACACTTTAGACTCTCCCCCCCAGTTGGTAATTCAGGCCATGGATGTTTAAACACTTTTTGCCCAATAGATGTGTTTCCTCCTTTTTGTGTACACACCTGACCCACGAAGAGGCTTCCACATACACACACCCAAAAGGAGCAGAGTTTCACTGCTGCCCATGGTGGGGAATGAGGGATGGAAATGAAATTGTATCAGCCATGGAGAGAGCCCTAATTCAACTACTGCTAAGACCTTTATTATATGAAGGGGGAACATCTGGATCTTTTAGATCCCCACCAGATTCCCAGTTGCAATAGACAAGACATGGGCATCTTCTTTTCCTCACTTCTGGTTCATCTTCGTGTTATCTGGCCAGGTATCCTAAGTCCCCTCTTCCATACAGTTACATTGCAGCTTTGCTCTGCCATGGTCTGCTAAGATATTATTCTGAGTAGAATGGAATTACAAAATCATACAATGAACTTGAAGGAGCTCTGAAGGTTATTGAGTGCCCAGCCTTCACTGTATGAATGAAGAAACCATAAACCATGGTAAAACTACAGTTGGACTCAAGAGTGTATTAATTGTGATTTCCAGTGGATGGTTCTTCCTGCTGTCTTCTGTTGGAGGCCTTTGGCAAAGCCAAGTGTTAACTCCTACAGAAGCCACTCATCCTTTGCAGGCACTCTTGGGTCCTCTGAGTTCCAGGTCATCATGTAGCACCACTAGTTTTTTAGCCTTCTTGTCCCTGAACCCTGAAGAAAGGGGGTTTGAAGCCTGCTATGAAGCCTCATGGAATATGACGTGGCCAGTGCCATGCCACAGGAATTATACTGAAGCAAGTATTTGAGCATATTCCCCTGACGTGCTTTGTAGAGTATCTCTAAAGGATAAGCCAGCCCAGCTTCATAAACAACATTGAGATACCAAGAGGATGCATAGTGAATCTAATCTGGTGCTGGCACTGGCCCTGCCCATGACACCTGGAGACTTCTGGTCCAAGAAAATCATAGAACACTAAGTTCTTGGTGACAATTAGAAAGTATCTTTTCTGTTGATAATAATTGAGCTTTCATGGGCAGCTAAGGAGCCAAGGACTGTTCAGCATTTTGAAAACCTGGTCTGTTTCCCTTGGAATAGATGTTGCATCTCTGTAATGAAGCCAAAGGTAACTGCATTGCTTTGAGTGGCAAAATTACTGGAGATTTTACAGAGGAATTATTTAAAAGGCCAGCTGGTATGAGCTGGTTCCAGATCTGAAGAACTATAATGCAAATAAAAATATTTTATTTCACTCATGAATAACTAATTTCAGATACCTAAATACTAAGAAGTGGAAGCAAGCCTTGGTGCAGATAGTATCAGAAAAAAGCACATGCAGTTCCTCAGTGAGAATTGCTGCTTCATGATCGGGAGACATTAATGTGCAAGACAGTCTACATTCCATTATCTCCTGCTTCCAGAGGCTCTAATGAGATTGATGTTCCCATGCAGATAAGTTCCAAGGAAATAAAATTCCATTAACTAATGCAGTTTTGGTTTCTCTAGGAATAAAGAATGCATCTTAACAAAATAAGGAAGGAAAGTTTATTTTTCAGGAAGCTGAAACCATATGTTCCCAGATGCTGCCTTGCTCCAAAACTCGGGGAAAGAAGGTTAAGGCTACTTCTTTGGGAAAAAAGAAAACAGCAACACTCAAATCATTATTTCTTAAAACAGAACAACAAGCCCTCAAAAATAGTAAATGTTACCAGAACAATAATAAACAATGGCACAGATGCCCATCTTAAGAAACACGGTCAGTCACGTCTTACATTGCGCAACCAACAGCCATGTGCTCAGGCATTTCTGTGATGATTGAAGACACATTCCGAGTTATAAACATCCATCACAGATTCAAGTATGCAGCTCAGGATTCCAGAACCACAGTCTGCCAGTTGTTGACCATTAGTGACATACCAAGTATTACTGAGATTGCTGCAAGATCTCTGGGTTTGCACGAAACAGCTGAAATATTACTCAGTATAAGAAAGTACCTGGGGTGAAATAACCCTTCTGGAAGCCTAATAAAGAAGAAAGGAAATGTGCCATTTAAAGCCAAAATTGCTTTCCTGAAGCATGGTCAAATCGTACATGAAACACAATGGCCTTTCCATGCCAGAGGAGTAATAGCTCATTTCCCCTGCACGCCCTGGACTCTCTTTTCCCTTAAGTTTTATTATATGTTTAAGTATACATTATTGGTCATTCCAAGTGCATGAACTTATGACAGATTAAAAGGATCTACTTACTCTAGAAACTGTTGAACACTCAATTGGCATAATTTAGACTCAAAGTCACTCTACTTTTAGAGCACGTCAGTGCTTTGTTATCCAGGACCTAGAGATGATCCAAGGGAGAGTTTATCTAGGCCTTTTCCAGCTTCTGCATAGCCACTTGCCACTGTCTTTTTGCAGTTTTACTCCTCCTGAGCACTCCCAAGAGCCCTGCGTTGGGGATGCAAATGGAGATGAAAAGGGTTAACTTTTATACAAAGAGAAAGCTGAAAGTCTAGCTAAAACTGTGTCATGGGACTTTCTGTAGGCTCTGAATAAATACAGCCTCTCCAGTCACTGCCCGCCATGTACACCCTTTTAACAAGGGTTGTCTGAGGGTTGAGCCAAGAACTGGGGTCTGTTGTAGGTTGAGCTGGTCCCAAGCAAACTGTGAACCAGATGAAAATTAATTTCCCAAGTGCTCCGCCACAGTCCTCACCACACATCTGTCCCAGCGCTTCCTTCCAGGCACTCAGCTTCAGTCCAAATTTCAGACTCCTGCTTAACTAACAACAAGCAATAGCCAAGTCTGGCTCTGCCTCACAGCATCTACATTTTAACCAGGATTACAGCTCAAGCAAACAACCTGCCAGAGAGACTTAGAGAAAGCGTCCAATGAAGGTAGGGGCCGTGTGTGTTCCATTCATGTGTATATCCCCAGGGCCTGACCCTTAGGAGGAATTCAATAAATATTTGCTAAATGGACAAATAAACTAGTGAATGACAGGACATGGATGGCAGAGCATGGCCTGCCATTTGGGAAAGTTTGACAAGAAAGGACTCCAGCTAGCAGGAACAGACATGCAGGGGCACAGACCCGGGAGTGAGAAGTGCTTTCCCCGCCCACTTCCCTGCCACATACCGCAGGCCACTGTCGCTGGTGGTCCCCACCCTAGTCATCTGAAATTCAGTCCTGAGACAGGGTGGAAAAAGTCCTCAACCTCAGACTCCTTTGTGCATTCTCTGGGATGGCATTTTGGGTTTGAGTCTCTTTTGTGTTGTTTTTTGTTGGTTTATTTGGTTGGTTTTGCTTTTTGTAAATCATGTCTTGAGCTGCTGATAAAGTAGCCTGGTATGCATGGGTGGCCCCCAAATGCTTGGCATTATTTGAACCTGCTCTGTTGTCTTAAATTGATCTTAACAAGATCAGAGGAATTTGGATATGCTTAGGTTAAGGTTTAGATCTGCATACTACAGATAGACCAGCTTTTAATTCCTTCTTTTCTTCTTGTATTATTTAAGTCCATGGGCACTTAGAATTTGGTATATAAACACTGCCAGGTAGTGCGAAAAGAGGCAGCATATGGAACTTGAGGTCAGAGCTGTGAGCTTTTCCCCAGAAAAGCGTGGAGATTCCAGAGATCTCAATCCATGGCTTCAGTTGGCTTCAATGTCAATTTTCTTCTCATTCTTCAGCTAATTACTGACTTCATTGAATTTCATTGTGGACACCCCTGAGTCAGATAGTTCAGTGTGGACGCTAACTTACAGTTATGGTTAACTAGCTCCTCTGACTCTTCCACAGTTGAAATCTGCTTTTCCCATCTGTGGAATTTTCCTTCAACTGACCGGGCCAAGTCAGCTACCGACCCTTTCCCGCAGGTCCCCTTCCCTATATCAGGCCTGCTGACTGCAGAGAGCTGCTTCTCCCTCAGAGAGAGGCTCATGCCCACAGAGGAGACCTGGGTCAGAAGGGCCGGTTTTCAAGCAATGAAGAAAAGTCTTCACTGGCAACATGGGAGAAATACGCTGATCTTGTGTTTTTACCATAGAAGTGGGTGGAAAGGGGGAATTTGTGGCTACTTCCTTTCATCTTGTTGGTGGTTGCTTTTCTTGGATAAAGTAGCAACATTCCTCAAAAACTAGAAATCATGACCCTTGAGACTGAAAATGTATATAGCAGCTCTGATTTTTCAAACTTAGAATGGGGTGACAAAATCAATTTCCAGAAAGTGTTAGGACTGTAGGCATTATTATTGCTGAGAGAGAGGCAGTGGGGGTTGGTGGAAGGAGGAACAGCATGCCCATCACCACTGTCTTACAGTTCCCATGCGTTTTGGAAGTACCCATGGAGAAAAGACGAATGAAGACAGACCCTGCTTTGTTTTTTCAGCCTAGAAAGTTAGGTCATATACCTTACCTGCTTCCCTTAGGAGGCATTTGAAACATTTGGACACAGAGTATCTATAACTTTCCTTCTCTTGCTAGAAAGTGCTCTGAACCAGCAGTGATGAAGATGAGGAGTCAACTGTGAAACTCTCATGTTTCTGGTGGCCCCAAAACCTTCTGCACTTTTTCCTGGTTGGGTGACATAGTATGAACCCTAAGTGAAAGAGTGACCAATCTTTAGAATTCTGTCTTCAAGTACTCAAAATCAAAGTCAGAGAGTACCCCCACACTTGATTACTGGTACCTAGTTAAATGGATTTAACAGTTGCATTACCTAGTCTTAGCCTCCACAATTGGATATGTGGGTTTAAAAAGCTCTTATAAAGGAACCAGGGATTAAAGATAGCACTGTTTAACAGTACATCCCCAAGAAAACCAGACAAAAATGGCACAGGAAACTTTTCCATCATTCTTCCTGAAAATGATTTGCCAATCACATTACAGGGTGACAGTCTTACAGGGTAGAAACAGTGACAGTCTGATGTGTTTGCCAAACAGTTGGCGGGAAAACCTTCAAAGTTATTAAAATGTCACTGGAGGATATGGATAAAAATGTACATGTATAATTATTATGATAGATCACATGCTAAGTGTATTTTGTGCCCTGAACTATTAAGTCATGATGATAGCCTGTGTAGATAATTTATAAGTTAGTGAAGAATAAATAAAGTCAGGAATTCGGGAGTTATATATTCAAATGCCTAGAACCCCTTGCTCTAAGAAATGGTACCTACTAAGTTGATGGTCTAAGGTTGGTGGTCTGTTCTGAGGTAGGCGTGGCCTCCAGGGACAGACCCTCCTGCAAACCGAGGGAGGATAGAGGCCACTGACGAGAAGTGAGAGGATATATACAAATGAGGAGGACAGGAGATGTCCCTCTCTTTCCAGAGGGATGCAGAACTAAGGAAGAAACTTAAGAAAGTGGACACAAAATGACCAGAGAACCAGGTTCCGTCTAGGAGCTGGTTCTCGGGAAAGGTGAGTTTTAGCAGCTCATCTGGTCATGGAGGACCACTGAGTGCAGATAACTCATGGCACCTCACCATCTCCCCGCTGCGGGTGGGACTCAGCATTCAGAGAACACACATAGAGGTATATATGATAGGTTTTGATTCGAACCTTTGGCCTTTTGCATTTCATCATCCCAGTATGGTCTTTACCCGTGAAGGCAAACAAACCTTGAGTTTCTATCACTTTTCAAGGTTTCTGGTAAGAAAAGGCCCAGGAGCGCTTGTCAGGACCGCTGTATTAGGTTTTGTAGGTTTTGCTCTGCAGAAAGTTTTCCAGAAGGCCTGATCTGCCTAGAAGGCACCTTTTTCTAACTCCTACAGAGGCGCTTACATTGAACTGCCATGGTTTTGCAGTGAATTTTGGAAGAATAGAGGAAAAAAAGAAAAAAAAAAAAGATCAAGCACTAAGTCTAATGAATTTTCACTCTTCAGCCGGGAGTGTGGCTTTATGAAGGCCCAGTAAGGCAGGTTCACGTTGCATTCACCCTCAGTGTTGTTAGAGAAGCCACTTGAAATCAGATTAGGTGGTGGAGAGAAGCCCAGGGTGAGAATTGTATTGCTATCGCTAGGAGCCATCCCGAAGACAGCAGGGATGGATTTCATTTTGTGACCAAGACTTTTTGAGTTGCTGCACAAGTGTCACTTGTTTCCAGAAACTAACAAGCCATGTGCTTCTCGTTCCTTACCTGCTGCCACTCTTTCCCAAACATGCTTGCTCTGGGATCCTCACCCACTCAGATTGGCTAAGAGGGACAGTCGGTTGTGATCCAGGCTGGGAAGTGAAGGAGGGCTCTCCAGAGGACCGGGACAGTGCCCTCTCCACTCAGAAAACTGGGAGCAAAGTGATCAAACTGAGAAGCACTGAGTGACCAGCCCGTCTCCCTGGCAGTTCTCCCTTCCGCACGGTGCGGTCTGGGTTGCAGAAGACCTGTAAATTGCACAGTAATGGCCGGTTCCTCAGCAGGAGTAAACATGTGCTTTGAGTTTTCCAAATGAGTCAGACGCACGCTGTGAGATAAATGCTGATAGCAAGCAGATGTGACGTTTGCTTTTCAAGAGGGACAGAGAGGGATCGTGTGTTGGCATCTTCCACACTCTTTGAGATGATGGACTGACACTTAATGGGGTCTGGTCCCTTAACAAGAAACATTGGGTGGTGGGTGATTTCCTCCCCCCCATCCTTTCTTTCCATAAGAGGACTCTACATTTTAAGCCTTAAATGTAAACGTGTACTGGCTCCAATTTGTCGGCTGACTCTAATCGCCTCGGAACTTATATAAACTCTAGGTGAGTAATTTCCCCAAGTACAGTGCCCCCTTGGAATGTGTGTGCTGTGAACTCAGATTAAACTTTTAACCTCACATTTTTCTGGGAAGGATTATGACCCACATTTTTATTGTTTGAAAAAGGCCATCAGAAACTCCAAAATGTCTAGTGCCCTTTCCATGCTTGTTTGGTACATGCTTGGTGCGGTACATCCGCACATGAGCCTCTCCCTTGTGCTGTGTGTGCCCCAGGATTGTAGACACATGCACCCCCCGCCCCAGAACTGGGGTGTTGTGCCAGCATTGGAACCAGAAGGCACCAAACTCTTGTCTTCCGTAGGGCCCTTCCAACTGAATTGTAAACCATTTGTAGGGCCTTGTGTCCTCCCAGCTCAACTGCAGAAACCCTGAGTGTCTTTTTGCTGATGCACGCCCTGTGCCAGTTGCCAAGTGACATACATAACACATTCATCAACAGAGCAGGAGGTCTGAGACCTAGTTTTCTGCTGCACTTTTCCACTCTTCTCTTTCATTCACCTCCTCTCCTTATTCCAGCACTTGGGTCAGCAGATGCTAGGCTCCCCATCCCCCCCACCCCCAGTGTTTGCAGAATGAGTCCCAGATGCCAAGCTTGAAAATGTAACATTTCTTGAGATTAAGAGTCACTTATGGTTTGTCTCCCTCCCTATCCCATCTTGTTTCATGGGGCTTAAGTGGGTAGGAGAAAATATAACATTTCTTAGCAATCGTGTCCCTGTCCCTGTACACATTAACCACTTGCTCAAACCTTTTAGCTGAGTCTGTTAGCCCTTTAATACAGGGCTTTTTTTTTTTTTTTAACTGAGTTGGTGGAAACAAGTGAACTGGTTCATTCTCCCAGGTGCTTCTACTTTTTTGTACTTAATTTTTGTTTGAGGACGACCAAGAGCTAGCTGGTATGATATTGATGTCCTGGGAAGGACAGGGTCTGAGTATCAAGCATTGGTTCTTTTGCCAGTTCATTGTGTAGTGTTGGGTAACTCAGTGTATCTGCATGCCCATTTGTAGAATGGAGGTGTTGGATGTAGTGGTCTTCCTGTTGAAACAGTAGTTGTCCTATTCGTTTTACTGTAAGGTTTCCAGGAAAACAAAGATCGCACAAAAGGCAAAGATGGGAAACCTCCAAGGCAGAACCTCCAAGGCATGTTACACTTTGCTCTGCAAAGCTCTGTGAACGTGTTTTGGTGCAACCTTCTACACTTGATCTTAGCCAAAAGGCAGAGAAGCGATTGGTGCAACCTTCTTCTGCAAACATTGCGACACTGTTTTCACGTTCCATCTCAACATCCCATGGACATTTTGGACTCTTGAACGAAAGAGAAATGATACTGGCACTGGAAGAACAAGGGAGGCTCTGGTAGCATCATTGCCATCCCATTGTTTGGAAAATTGATTGACTAATTGCTTTCTGGGGTTAACCTTCCTCAGCATTCATCTGCACATTTACACCCGCTAGGTGTAACCCAGTATACCAGACTGCTTCCCATTTTCTGAGCCCCTCTTCTCTGTCATATGAAATCACAAAGCAGAACCCGGTGCAGATTTTTATGTGTTGGGCTTCATTTCATTTTTGTTGTGGTATTAATTAGCCTCATCAATGCCACGCAGCTGGAATTTGACCATGTAGCAAATCCGTAGGCAAGTGTTGTGGGAGAAAAAAGCATCCCTATATTCCTGCCTCCAGAAGAGAGTTTGAGGTTTGGGATCTGCCCTGAGGAAGGACTGATGGAAGACACCATCACCTGTACCTCCAGCAGCCACCACCATCACGCCCATGTGAATATGGCAAAGCAACTTGTTATCAATCTTGGTAACAACGTTCCAGAGGTCCCAGTGCTGGTGCTGCAACAGCAGTATTCATTAACCGTTAGTTTTACAAACATTTGTTGCACACCTATGGTATACCTGGATAGGCACTGGAGATACAAAGATATATGCAAATGGCCCTGCCTTCAAGGAGATTATCACCTAGTAAACGACACAGGTGTATACATGGTGTGCCAGAATAGAATGTAAAAGCTACACCGGAGGCACAGATGAAAAGCTGTATAGGAACAGAGACCAGAATTCTGAGTTCTTGCAGGATTTCACTCAGCTAAGGGTATTCCAGGCAGAGGAATCTGCATGGGCAGACGCAGAGCAGCATAAAAGGACACGGCATAATCAAGGCCTGATGAAGGTCAGTGTGATTGCGTTACAGAGTCATGGTGGAAGATGGCAAAATACAAGGCTGGGAGGCTAGAGAGGCAGGTTGGGATCAGAAAGAGCCTTATGCAGGGACCATGAGTTAAATACACATTTGTTCTCCAGAAAATCTGGAGAGTTTACAGAAACACACATAATAAATACATAAAGAAGAAATTGAATTGTAGGGAGTATGAGGGATGAGGATGGAAAAGAGCATGAAAGTTAGTTCCTGTATCGTTTATGTACAATTAGTTGTTACAGGTAGGACAGAAATTTGACACTGTGGGGTGCCTGGGTGGCTCATTTGGTTAAGTGTCTGACTCTTGATTTCAGTTCAGGTCATGATCTCAGGGTCCTGAGACCGAACCCAGGTTGGGCTTGGAGCTTAGCAGGGAGTCTGCTGCAGATTCTCCCTCCCTCTCTGCCTGTCCCCCTGCTCACACATGCACATGTTCACTCTCTCTCTCTCAGGTAAATCTTAAAAATGCCTAAATGCCACAGCAAAAAGAGAAACCTGAACTAATGAAAAAAGCCAGAGAAACGGGCTTTTGCTGGAACTAGGACCCAAGGGAAATTCATCCATTGATTCTTATCAAAGGCTCCATGGGGGGATACAGTGGAAATATCTTCAACCATATTCTTACACTAGCAATTTTTATAGAACTGTTTCTTGTAATGTCCCTCAGTGTTAAGCCAATGGCACATTGCCAAAGTGTAATTCAGTAAAAGCCGCTCTGCACAGGGCCATAGCAGTTCAGCCTAAGCCTGCTGCTTTGTGATCGTTTGGCTTGATGTACGGATATGATTTGTGGTGTATAAAGGAAGAGAAGTTCTTCATATCTTTTGGGCAATCATCCATGAATATTATTTATTACAACAGGATCTTTAAAAGTATTGGACAGCAAGCAGTGAACTTAAGCTTCTATTCATCGTCAAAGACCTCAAGAACAAAAGAGTGTGAACCTTGGGTTATGCAACAGAAAAATCTTTTCCAAAGATGTTTAATCATGGAAGGAAAGTAATTGGTCATCCTGGACTAATGGTGTAATCCATGGCTCAGTTCCAGCTGACCTGGAATTAGGGCTGAGTTGCTAAGTAGAGTTCCCTGACCTGATAGCACGTGTCTTGCTGTGAACTCTAAGTTGAAGGTGGGAGCATAAATAAGTCCTTACATTATACAAGGAAAGCTGTGGGCTGAGCATCTTTTGACATTAGGCCCTTTTCCTTAGCAGCTGAGTCAATTATGTGAAACATAAATGTAGGTCCAACAGACTGTGGGTGTGTATGTTTTGTTTTCATCTCAGGAGGCCTGTGGCATTCACCAAATAGCCTCTAAACTAAGAGTGTAAATTCCACTACACCTAAAAAACAAATTCCACATATTTATGCAACACTGTACAATTTATAAACGATATTTTGATCCTTCCCACCCAGTATCTAATTCGAATTACACAGAACTTTGAACAGGACTGGTGTGATTATCCCATAATACATATGAGAAAACTGAAGACTTGCTCAGTTTAGCATGCACGTGGGGTAGGAGAACAAGGATCATAACTTGACTCTTTTGATTTTAGTACAGTTATTTTTCTCTCTTCCAAGACACACCTTACTTACTCAAAGGAAGAAGAAATTGTAGGGTATGATAACCACGCTCCGCAGCCACCAGACTACAGTACTGTCAAATGGAAAAAATTCCATACACTATAAGTAGGGAAGGCACCCTGCAGTTAACTCGGAAAAAAATATCAACACCTTAGGCAGGAATGTGAGGCGTCTGTTATGGAAAGATAAGCACTTCCTAGTTCCTGTAGTCCATGGGTGATCCCAGGTGTGCACTGGCCAGAGACAATCCAAGGTTCTGTTCTACCAGCCTTCTGTTTACCAAACATACCATGCATTGCCATGTATGATTGTGTGGACGCGCTTGTTCTCTGTGTAATGTAAGATTAGTTGTACAGATATTGTAGAAACTTTAAACTATCTTATCTGTTGATACCAAATGACCAAATCTTCCTGAAGGTACTTATGGTAGCTATAAAGATGAACATGAACTCTGTATATTGTAATAATTGCTTTTCCGAGTACTCTGCTTAAGTAAAAGTAAACTCTTTCTGCCTCCTGCCTACTTTCGCATTGAACATCTGAAGAGCCAACTTGTGTCTAGTTGCTTTGGTGTGCAGCAGAGAATTTGTGGATATAGACTGTTTTCTCTTGGTTCCCCCCCAAAATACAAAGATAGGAAGTAAAACTCAGGCATCAGTGCCACCGCTGACATAATGCACTAAATTGTAAACTGGCATCCCAAAGGACAGGATCTCCTCCCGATCAACCAGGGTTCTCATAACCAGAGAGTCATAGACACTCAAAGAGATGATCCCAAGACAGCACCATATATCCCCAGTTTGTTTCCAGGAGGAAATCCCAGATCTCAGTATGGCAGTCAGACCCATTAACTCATAACTTGTTGTGTATTCACTCAAAAATTGAGATTCTTTTGATGCAGTTACTTGCCAATGATACCCAAGAGCAGCCCATCCCCAAATCAATCCAGGTAAAGCATTCCGGAATGTGTTTTCCTATTCTCTTCTCTGTTTGGGCACACAATACCACTCACCCCTTTCCAGTTAGCATCCAGTTGGGTACAGACTCCTAAAAATGAGAGAATGTATCATCTCCTGAGTCATTTTCAGTTCAAAACATTGTAGTCTACAAGGTGAAGGTTGCTACACATCTGAAGAGCTTTCTTCTCTCCATCCTCCCAAGTTGTTGAAGATGGAGTTCATGTGAAAGCAAGTCAGTGAAAGCAAGACCCTCTGGCAGCCAAACCCGAGACTGGTTTGGAAAAGCCCACTCTTTAGAAATGACTTGGCAGTAGCTGGAAATTCATACACGAAAGATAGGAAAGGAAGGAAGAGAGAAAGAAGAGTAGAATCAGCTCCCTGTCAGTGCACAACTGCCCATAGCCACCTGCATGGTTCCTTCCTGACAGACACCAGTTTGCTGCCATGGAGATGATGTCTGAGCCACCCACTGTGGTGGGAGAAAACTGTCCTTGTGTCTTTGTGACTTGCTACTATACCATAACAAGGGTATTAGGAACACAGGGCCTTCTGAAGTCTTAGGGATTATAACACATGCACCAAAGGGGTCTTTGCCTTTGTTACCTTTTCATCTTGAAGTACAGAAAAGGGTCATTTGCAAAGTGATCCTTAGTGCCTTGAAATAGTTAATGGAACATCTTGAAAATGTCTGCGTCCCAGAGGGTCATTTCTGCTTTGAAAGATTCTAAGTTTCTCATCTGGCTTCTTTTTCCAAAAATAGCTCTTAGAAGGACAGGCGTGTACGCCATCTCTGCTTCGGTAGCAAACCAGCATTTGTGGAGCAGGACCGGCTTCCCTTCCCAGATTTTGGGGGCATCTGAGGCCTCCTGCTCTTGGGAAGTGCACATGTGATTGGGAGCAGTGTAGCCCCCTGCTGGGCAAAGCACTCATGGGGCCTGGGAAAGGCCTCAGGTTGACGTGGTGTCCTGTGAAAAAAGAGTCTGGCAGTGTGTTTGCTCCATGTTTTTATTTATTTGTGTTTTTAACGTTAAAAAAAAAATTCCATCAGGATCTTCTCTTTGGCCTTTCAGTTAGAACAAAAGCCGATCAACAGAAAGTAATAGATGAGATCTGTGGATACCATGGCAGAAAATGGATTTGCATTTGCGGTCTGATCTGTGAGGGTGATTTTGACTACCGATGAGATTTCCACATCCATTGGCCAGGCTCAGGGATTAGCAATTTTTCAGAAGGGCCATGCCAAGTTTTCAGCTCTGTTCTTCAGGCTTAAGTCTGTGGGTGGCATTTGAGTGAGCTCGATTCTCTCAGGAAGGAGAGGGAGCAGAGGGGATGATTATTCTGAATCAGTGAGAGAAGACCAGGGATGACCTTATTTTTGTCCTGGTCGTTGGATTAAAGGACCCCCAAAGGGACTTGCTGTTACAGCAACTTGGAGAGCTTCTCTTTTAGCATATACAACACAATCTCATTTTTTAAAATTGCTGCAGAGTATCCTACAGCTTGGCTATGTGTGTGTGAAATGGATGTATGTATCTTGCTTTTCAAACATCATCTCCTAATTCTGCCTAAAACAGCTTCCTTTTCAAAGCTACATTGATTGAAAGTCTGTCATAATAAATTCAGTATTGTCAGAAAGCTTTCTTTCCGTTGTTAACGTCCTTGGGAGAGTTGTGGTGAGTTGTTCTAGCTTCACAGTAAATTGTGAATAATGTAAACAGGCTGCTTTCCTTCTAACCCCTGGTTTACACACTCTCCAGGAGAGGAAGAAGTATTTGTTGTAGAAGGAAGAGGTACTCAGAATCCAGGGGAATTCAGGAGGAGAGCAGCATGTGCGGAAATTTCACTGGTTGACAGGCACAGGAGGATATACCAGGGGCAGGTAGATGGCATTCAGGAGAAAGAGGTGGGGGCAGGAGGACTCCAAAGATAAATTTCTTCCCATGTTGAAAGTACAAAGCAAACCCTGGTTTGGGAGGAAAGGCATATGCTTTCCCAGCGGTTCCTTGGCCTGAAAGAAAGGGAGCAATGGTAGGTGAGAATTTTATAAGCAAAATCAGTTATTGTAATTACTGATGTGTCTACTCCTCTTCAAGTGTCCCAAGGAATCAGATTTTGTGACAAAAGCTGGCTTTAATGTCACATTAATGAGTTGGTAGCCTGTCATTGCCAGGAGTGAGGAGAATAATGGAACCCTCCATTATTTCTCCACTATTATCTCTATTTATTCCATCTCTGTGTGTACACTAGCTCTCAGACATTGGGTGGCCACAGGAGTTAATCAGATGGTTTCAGCAAACTAAAACCAAGGTTTACAAACATCACTGCATGTGTGCTTGGCATTTGAGGAGACCCACATACATATAAAAACTTTGAGTGAATCTCTTCGTAAAGAGGTGAGTGATTGATGCGAGCTCTTACTTGGAAGCCACAGGAGCATGCGTAGTATGGATGGCGCCATGCTAATTAAGACTAATGGCCAAGAGAGCCATTGCCGATGACCCAATTAGGCAGATTTAGTTGGAGATTATACGGATAACTCTGGCTAAGACATCAATCTAGTTCAATTTTACAAGGCTTCCATTTAAAATGAGGTGGTATTTGAGTATAATAAAATAGTATAATAAGTAGTTTACTGGGTCTTGCTATTGTGGAAGCTGAGTGCTACTCACAACCTTAAAAGTTACCACTTTAGCTTGATTTTTTTTTCGTGGACTAATTATGTAGATGGCTTATTACCAAGTTCTTTTTGTTTATTATCCCTCCGGCTGTCCAACTGAGACCGTTACACAGTTCACTACCCCTTGACAAGAAGGTAGACATGAAGAAGGTGAAGCTCATGTCTGTCTCTCTGCCTAGAAGCAAATCTGGTAAACTGTTTTGTAGGGAAGATACCGAAACTATTGGCTGAAAACATACCTGTGTGTTCCCACATGGATTATATCTTCCTTCGATTCCCCTAGATCCCCAGTGTTAGAGCTGATCACTGGTAGGTAGGATAAAAAGTAAACTCAGCAGCATTCTTCTTATATGACATTAGTTTTGTCACATGTAAAGGAAAACAGTGACAAATCCAACGAGATGCTGAAGCGTTTTAAAATTACATGATTTGCACAGTGATTATACTCATCAAAACCATTTTTGCCTATGTCTGTAAATACTGTCAACAGAGTTTCTCAGTTTTCTTAGGGTACATTTTTTTATTTTTAAGTAGAAATACAGTCATCTATGGTTGTGTCTGAATCAGTGGTGCTATGAGAGATTGATCAGTTCTCAAATGCGGCATAGAAAAACATCACTGGGGGATTGCACTACAGCATAAAAGCCTTCAACCCTTTCCTAAGTGGGGAGAGGGAAATCATGGTATTATGCTGGTGGAAATTTTATCATGAGGCTTAGACCAGAAGCAGATGTTTCTCTGTCTCTTGCCATTAAGCATGGGTTTTGGGAGTTGGGTGGATGAGAAAGGGGCATGAGAGGAGTAAGAAAAGCAAGGAAAAAGATCGATATAAGGCCACTCCAGTTTCTGCTAGTTTATTGCTTTTTCTCCTAGTGACTCCCAGGTACTGCCATATGCTAAATTCCTCAGTGCATTCTTCAGTTTCTTGTCCTGATGCAAGAAAACGCCGTCTTAAAGAAGGGCGTACGTTATCCCCCTTGGAAAAAGAAATAACAAATAATTAAGACCACAGCTCAGAGAGACCCAAGTTTATTGGCAATAAAAGGCAGCTGTGCTGACAGCTCTACCAATTAAGCTGCCAAAAGTGAGCATGTCACTGTGTTAGAAAACAGGACTGGAAACATCCAGGGATCTATATAAAGCTTGGACAACAGTCTAGAGAACATGGACAGCAGTGTGGCACCCCACCTTTCAGTAGATGAAGTAGTTCTCCATTCTGGCTCAACAAAACTCCTCAGCACGTGGAGAGCCCCTCAGGCCTCAGTCAGGTGTGCACCTGACCCCTTCCAGAGGCTCTGTGCCCCTACAAGGTGCCAGTAGGGACAAAAACTTTTCAGGACTTACAGTTTTTGTGTAGCTTGAGCTCCTGAAGGTGTGTTATTTTGTTAAATCTTCATAACCACACATAATTAGGGAGAAATATTAGCATGTTAGTGTCCATAGATGAGGAAACTGAGGCACAGAGCTTCCACATTCAGGTCTCCCTAGTTCCCATATCCATTCATCATATCTAAGAGCATATGCTTCCCAATGAAACATCACGAAATGATTGTTGTAGACCTGGCTGCCATGAATTTATGGCTTGAATTTGGACAAGTCATTGAACTTCTCTGGGCCTCAGCTTTGTAGCTAAGAAATGGAAGGTCGTTCTTGCAAAAACTAAATATACTCTTACTGTACAATCCAGCAATCATAAACTTTGGCATTTACCCAAAGGAGATGAAAACTTATGTCCACATAAAACCTGTGCACAGATGTTTGTAGCAGCTTTATTCATCATTGACAAAACTTGTAAGCAACCAAGATGTCCTTCAGTAGATGAATGGATAAACTGTAGGGATCTAGATTATGGAGTATAATTCAGCACTAAAAAGAAAGGAGCTATCAAGCCATGAAAACACATGGAAGAGACATAAATATATACTATTAAGTGAAGGAAGCCAGGATGAAAAGGCTACATACGGTATGAATACAACTATGTGACATTCTAGAAAAGGCAAAACTATGGAGACAGTAAAAATGTCAGAGGTTGTCAGGGGTTGTGAGGGAGGGAGGGATGAACACATGGAGCACAGCGTTTTTTAGGGCAATAAACTCTCCATGTAATGCCATAAAGGTAGATACACATCATTATGCATTTGTCTAAACCCACAGAATTTTCCACATCAGGAATGAACTCTCATGTGAACTGCAGACTTTGGGCCATTATGATGTGTTCACGTAGGTGCGTCACCTGTAACAAATGTGCCACTCTGGTGGGTAGGGGGTGGGGATAATGGGGGCGGCTGTACAAGTTGAGGGGGTTGCAGGAAGTACATGGGAAATCTCTGTAGCTTCCCCTCAATTTTGCTGCAAACCTAAAACTGCTCTAAAAAAATAATCTTAATTTTTTTTTAATTTTTACATGAGAGGGTATTAACTCTAAGATCTCTTACTAAAGTGCTCCTCAACTTTAATGAGGCAAAGGAATCACCTAAAGATCTTGCTAAGATGAGAGTCTGATTCAACAGGTCTGGGGAGAGTCCTGAGGTTCTACAAAGCTTCCAGGTGATGCTGGTGTTGCTGGTGCAGACAGCACTTTGAGGATGGCGGTCTTACAGCATCATGCTTCTGAGATTCCAAGAGGGCAGCAAGCATGTCTTCATCTTCCTGTCATTGCCGCGTGCCCACATTGATTAGATAGATGCCTTGCGTGTAATAATGTTAGGTACACTGGATGTAGTTAGTACAGAAAAGTAGCTCAAAGGGACGTGGTTGGATGGGAACTTGTAACTTTGGCTGCTCAGTGACCCTCAGTCCTCTGAAGGTTCCTTCCTGTAGGACCAAACCAAGCCTGGTCTTCTCCCCACCCCAACCACAGCAGATTTCCTGTTGTAAGTTTCTCAAAGGTGGACATACCCACCCTAACTCTGTCCCCAGCTTACTCTGACTGACTTGATCCAAAATGAAATTGACCTTAAAGGACAGCTGGTAGATGCCTTTAGGAAACACCTAGTCCTCCAGAGATTTTAGTTTGCGTCTTAAATCACATCCTTCCCACATACCTTGCGACATATAAAGTTTCTGCCTCCACTGCAGCACCCTTCTCTGTTCTGGTAACTGATACCAGCACCTTATCAGCTGTCTGTGGTAGCGCTGTGCATTTATTTTTCCTTATGCAGTGGAAGTTACTACTCTTAGGAATGGTTACAGAGGCCAGAGGTCAGTTTTTCATTATCTCTATGGGGAAACATCCATAAACTCAAGACAAAAATATGGCATGAATTCAAAATTTCTTTCTTTCTTTCTTTCTTTCTTTCTTTCTTTTTTAAATCCCATTATAAACTCATTGTTTAGAGTTAGGTCTAATTAGGCTACTTCACAAATAGGGGCTTACTGTGTTAAACCTATAAAGAAGTGGATGCTATTTTTTTAACCTGATCTTTTCTTATAATGCCCAAGAGGACAACACTATGTATTTTTGTACAACTATCAAGGGACAGAGGCAGCTCCAAATATTTGACCTAGATAAACAGATTACCATTCTCTTCATCTGCAAATATAGGGATAATTAACTTGGACAACCATATAAACAGCAGGGGGCTCCTCCAGAGTGTCTGCCTTCTTAAATCAGCAGATAGCTCCCGGAGAGCGGCCGGTGAGGCCATGCAGCAGAGCAGCCTTTCACTGCTGCATTTTGAATTGTTCTAATGAACTGTACGATATTGTGGAAAGAACTTTGGAGCATTTCGGTCGTCATGGCTTTACCAGTCGTCATGCCTTTATTCTGCCATCCCAGCCCACTCTTGTTTCTCTGTTTGGCAAGGTTTATGATGGATTTGTTTTCCTGAGTTAGAACAAACATGTTTTCTTTGTTGGGGAAAGTTTGCAGTTTCGTCCATCACTCGCATCGAGCCCCAGGAATCACAGAGCGGAACCGACCTGAGAAGGGTTCAGTCCAATTCTCCACCCAGTGCCTGATTCCCCCTTATGGATCTCTGCCCAGTGGGGCCTCCCGCCAGTGGGGTCTGCGCTTGTACGCGTTCAGCTGTAGGTTGTGAGTTCCCTCGAGGTCTCCTCGTCTTTAAAGAGTTCTCTTAAGAAAGTTCTTCCTGAGGGGCGCCTGGGTGGCTCAGTGGGTTAAGCTGCTGCCTTCGGCTCAGGTCATGATCTCAGGGTCCTGGGATCGAGTCCCGCATCGGGCTCTCTGCTCAGCAGGGAGCCTGCTTCCTCCTCTCTCTCTCTGCCTGCCTCTCTGCCAACTTGTGATCTGTCTCTGTCAAATAAATAAATAAAAATCTTTAAAAAAAAAAACAAAAAACAAAGTTCTTCCTGAGATGGAGCTGAAACCCGTTTCCCTCTAGTTCCCATCCTTGTAGTAGCCATGCAGGGAGAGCAAAACAATTTCTTCTGACACTTGACAGGGCTTCAGGTATTTTAAGTGTTGATTATACCTCCCTGAGTGTACTTTCCTCATCTCCATGTCCCTTGCCAGTTGTCCTTATGTCACTATCCTGGTCACTGCCCTTTGAGCAGGCTCCCGACTCTCTCTGGTACCATCCCCTGGGTTCAAGGGGGACCAGCCTTCTGGAGCAGTTGTTCTCAACCTTGGCTACATGTTGGAGTCCCCTGGACTTCACTGACCCGGGGTCAAGATTTGTCCAGGCTTCTGGGGTACGTCAAAGGCAATGGAGGCTGAGTACCGCTATTTCTAGTCTTTACCAATCAGAGGCATTGCTGGCTGCATGGTTTGAGTGTAGAGAAGGAATGGGGAGGGCGGTTAGGATGGAGGAGAAGCTGCAACCTTTTGTCGGACTGGCAGGTCTCTCCTTACACTGGAACTAGTACTTCTTATTTGGCTTTTAGGCTTTCATCTTGAATTATTTTACGTTGATACAAAACCAATATAATCATAACTTAAGTTTCACAGCTGATCTAGGTGAGCTCATGGTGTTTCTGTTTCACGTTTTATCGTGTTTCTAGCAGATATTTTTTCTCTCTGGATGTTATGACAAGGCATCTGGGGAGTCGGGAGGTGGGGGTGCATCATCCCCCTCCTGAGATACCGCCCCTCTCTCTGCCTCTGCAGCACTGTATTCTTCACATTCGCTGCAGGAGAGCACTCACATATTGTGAATTTGCTGTTCACCTAAAAAAGACTCCTAGTCGGGGTGCCTGGGTGGCTCAGTGGGTTAAGCCTCTGCCTTCGGCTAAGGTCATGATCTAAGGGTTCTGGGTTATCGAGCCCCGCGCTGGCCTCTCTGCTCAGTGGGGAGCCTGCTTCCCCCCTTCCCTCTGCCTCTTTCTCTGTCTACTTGTGATCTCTCTCTCTCTGTCAAATAAATAAATAAAATCTTTAAAAAAAAAAAAGACTCCTAGTCATCTCCTCCTCATGCTACCTCCTAAGCCATTACCCCTATCTTATATTTTGACAATCTTTTTTTTTTTTAAATTAAAAAATTCACTTTCACTGATAAAGGCAAGGTCGGTGGATGTGGCTTAGGTGTACCGCCACAATGAGTTTCTCAGTCGTGGACTTTCCCACAGGCGGTACTAGAAAACCATAGATTTCTTATGTGGGGACTGGCTTGTAGAACGTGCTACATGGAGAAGAAGTGTGCCCTCTGTGGGCGGACAGACACCCCAAAAAGGTAGTTGCATTTTACAAGGAAAGAAGAGGAAGCAACTGTGATGCTTTGACCCAATATGTACCACATTGACCATAATCATTGTAAATGTATGGTTTCACTTAATCTGTCCAAAAATTCTGTGATGTGCACATGAGGACGGCCGTGTTATAGATGAGGAAGCTGATGCTCAGAAGGGCAAAGCACTAATAAGTGGGGTGTCGGGATGGAAATGTGTGTCATGCCTTTCCCTCCTACACCATCCTGCTAAGGATGTTGAATTTCACTGTGTTGGGTTCACCCCAGAGTTGCAGGCTTTCGGTCTTTCTGAGTCCTTTTTGTGCACAGCATGCATTGGCTAAGTTAGGAAAACCTGCTCCACTGTGATGGAATGCAGAATGCTTAGGAGACATTCTACCTGCCTTTGAGCAACGTGCTATGTAAAGTAGTACAACAGACCATACCCTGGAGAAACTAATTGATCCTATATCCCTGACTCTGTGCATGAAAAGTAGAAAGAAAAGGGGGATTTATTTTTCATCAGTGTGTCTGAGTGATTTATACAGGTGGTTCCTAATTTGGAACAGGAAGGGTGATTTGTAAAGCAGATGTTTGATCATTTTAAAGATACATTTTGCCCTAGAAATAATATTTCATCTTCTGGCTATCTGCAATGCCTGTTTAACCTGCTGCCTACCTGGTTGTATTGTGACTACACTACTCCAACTCCAGCATGAGCATGTTACAGATTATTATAGCAGTGTATTGCTAATTCCTAGCAAAGCTCCTGTCTCCCCTGGGGTGGCAGTGGCTTTTTGCCTTGTTTTTTGTTTGTTTGTTTGTTTGTTTGTTTTGTTTTGGTTTGGTTTTTGGTTTTTGTTTAGTTTTTTTTTTTTAAAGATCTCTAGAAGATCACAGACCTGGTATGCTTGTTTAACATGCCCATTCTTGACATTTGCTAATCCAGCAATTATTTTCCTGATGAGAGGCAAACAATTTTAGTGGAACACAAACTAGACCAAATTTCAGAACTACAGAACTTTTGAGTTTAAGTATCTAGATGGTTCTTTGTTTGTCCGTTCCATGCCAGACTTAGTGAAAATTGAGGTCTTGGAGCAGAATTATGTCTCAGTGCAATGGACTATTTCAAAAATTCCTCCATCCATAAATACTGACTTCTGCACTTTTCTGCACATGTTTTGGAATGCAAGGGGTCCCTTGCATTTATCTGCCTTTCTCTGAGTCTGGCTCCACTGGCTTTGACACTTATAAACGTCTCAACTGCTTACCTCAGCACCTTGGACATTTTGTGGTTCTTTGGGAAAGGGCTAATTAAAAATGAAATTTAAATGGGTGGAAATAATAAATGACTCTTTGTATGGAACCACTAGCCAGGGGCTGGAACCACTGCCTAGGAGGCTGGAAAGGGACCAGGAGAGAGACTCTGCACAAGACCCTGTACCCCTCTCTGCTCTCACTCACTTTGCTCTAGCCACCCTCTCTCTGCAAACATACATATATTCTGCCTGAGTGGAAAGCTGGGGCCTGTGGATAGGAAACATCTAAGCACTTGAAGCCGTTCATTTCTAGGCTTCTAACTTGATTTCTGATGTATGACTCACTCTGTTCTTCACATCCATCTCAACCTTGGGGCCCTAACTTCTAACCAGTGTCCTAACCTAGATCCCACAATCCTAGAGACCCAGGAGGTGATGAGGTGATGACATTGTGTGTGTGTGTGTGTGTGTGTGTGAGAGAGAGAGATAGATATGTATACATATAGAATGCAAACAAATGATCATCTGAGTAGTCTGAACACATCTGGGGAAATTGCTGTGTGCGAGGCACTGGTTGCAAGAAGATGGAAGGTACAGTTCTAGTCTGGATTACAGTAAAAGATAATTAATGTAATGGGATGGCATTCAAGTGCCAGGAGAGGGAACCCTGTAGAAGTCAGGATTCCCAAAGGAGCTGGAGTTTTGAGATGGGTTATAGAGGATGAGTAAAATTTGGGCAGGCAGACAGGCAGGCTGGCAAACAGGAGAAGGTGTTCCAAACAGAGGGAAAAGCAGGAGACGGTGTTAGTGTATTCTGGAAGGCCCGAGTCCTCTGAAGTCTGAGCTAAGAATGCAGGAAGAAGACAGGAAGTGTTGGGCGGAGGTCCCTTCATGAAGGCCTTTAGGAGCCATGCAGTGGAGGTTGTGTTTTATACAGGCACTGGGAAGCTACTGAAAAATTTCAGGCAGGGGAAGAGAGACATGGCCAGACGTGTTGGGCATCAAAGCTGAGGCATGTATGCTAAAAATAATTCAAATCAGAGGGAAGTAGGATTCTTTCTTCATCATTGGAAAAAAAATAAATAAAGCTCTTACCTCAGCTTTGGGTAGAAATCTTTGCTTTTTCTTCCGGAAATATAGCTTCGTCTTCTCCTTTGTGGTTTCTGGGCTGGTACTTTCTTAATCTGGTCTTGCAAGCAAAGCTACCAGATGGCTCCTGTCCTTTGCGCCATCCTGGACATGCCCGCCTGTCATGGTTGATGAATGAACTCCTCCCTTGTACTTCTGACCTTTGCGTTGCCACCTTCCCAACTGTGTGACTCCAGACTCTCTTGATCGAACCATCATGCATGGAGATTCATGGGCCCCCTTGGGAACAGACCACTTCCCTTAAATCACTTGTCAGAGGCACTGAGAGGTTGCTACTTAGTGGAAGATTAGAAACAGTTTTAGTATTTTGAACTTTGACCTGAGTTCAATGTGATCACTCTGAAGTTGAGTCTTTCTCTTCTGCTCTTTATTCCTTTCATTTCTTCCTTTTCCCCTCCAATTCCAACCCCCTTTTTTTTCTTTTTTTTTTTTTTCCTTTTCCAAAATTTTTGGGTTGCATGTTCTAACTTTTTCTCCCAGGGAGGATCTATGTTGTGAGAAAGAATGACTAGTCTGGGCAGCTCTGGGTGGATGTGGGCATGGTGGTGGAAACCATCCTGCACATTTCCACCTTGCCCCACTCCATCCTCAGTCAGGGGCACTCAGAGTTCTTCCACAGTCAGGCAGTCCTGGGGGAAGGTTGTGGAAGGCACTGTCGGAAAGAAAGAACCAGAAGAAGGACATGGAACTGCTAAGAATCAAAGGGTCTGCTGCAGAGAGCTGGCTATGGGGGAAGAAGGAAAGGAAAGGTGAGAACTGAGAGGTAGCAATCGAGGAGTGAAACGAGAAGGGAGAATAGACTGGGAAGAAACACACCGTGTCAGAAGAGTCTTGAAAGGACAAAACCAAATACGGCACTCAGAATTTCCTCACGGAGAGCAGTACCGGCTGCTGCGTGGAAGGAGCTAGTTATCTAAAACTATGACAAAAATTGCAAAGACTTGGATTGTAAGTTTCTGGAAGGTGGGGACTGGGTGCCCTTTGCTTCATTCTTTCTCCCTCACGAGCCATGCCCTTCAGGACTCCATGCTGGTCTTCTGCTGAAGGATCTGTGGTGGCTGGATGAGTCTTTGGGTTCGCAAAGCGGTACTCTTAGGGTTTTTACACAGTTGGACAGGAATGGAAGAATATTCTTCAAGCCCTGGCACCTGTCCTTGCAGCCACTTTCCCCAAACAGTGGAACAACTTAAAATAGCCATTCATCTGTCTACTTTTGTAACAGAACTTGTTTTTCATTCACAACTGGGGCATGGAGTCCATCTTCTAAGGTCCCATCAGCACTGTGTGGCCGGGCTTCCATGGAGCGGGGTGCCCTCCAGGAAGGGCTCCAGGCAGTGAGAGCTCTGTGTCAACAGCGGAAAGTGTGTGGGCTGCTCCGGGATATTCCACCCACAAGTAATTGCCATGGTATTTTTAAAACGTCTCTGTCAGGACGTAGGCAGGGCTGGTGCTCAGCAGGGGGAGCACCATGGTATATCCCTTCTGGCTGATCAGTGCCCATGCCAGAGCGCTGATTAAATATGTGGACTATCACACCTAGATACGGGGTTGAGGCTGAAATTGTACAGGGTCTTTCCTTCTGGTTGAACAGGTACTGGAGTATGGGATTTTTTGACATATGAATTAAACTACCCCCCCCCCGCCCGCTGCCGTCTCAGTGGGGAAGGAGCATAGCCACCCCCCACCTACTTTTTCCCAACCCCTGAGTTCCTGAGGCTGGAACTCAGGAGGACTTAAATGTGGCCAGCTTGCGGGGGGTGGGGGGGGGAGCTGGAAGTTCCCAGTGCCGCTCACTGGCTTCCCCAGTCTTTCTTTGAAAGGCAAAGGCTCCAAGTTCAGGCTCTGAATGGACAGAGGATTAAAGGCCTTTGAAGTCAAAAATAGGTCTTCAAAATTGCCAGCAGTGGCCAAAGATTCCCTCCTCTCCAGCGTGGGTCCAAAAACCCAGCCCAGCACACATCTCCCAAATACTTGGCGAAGCTCGTTTCCTTTGCGCAGCAAGACCTATGCTGTGTTCGGGTCTCAGACTTGGATGCTGGGGAGCAGGCATTCCTGGACGTTGGAGGGAGGTGGCTTCTGTGCTGACTGATACTCTGTGGAACACAGGAGTCTGTAACTTACTGGGATACAGCAGCGGGTGCTGTCCAGCTAGGGCTTCCAAGTTTGCTGGGGGTCCAGTTCTGACTCACATGGGTTCTTATGAGTTTGGGCCACGAGCAGGACTGATGGGCATCAGATCCCTTGGGCTCACTTGTGCTGAGTGCATCGTGTGCTGGTTGCTCTCCTGCCATCTGGAAACCATTAGCATTGAAATGGTTTTGGCTGTGTGCTGTGTACTCCGGTGTCGCAAGAGGCACAGCCCAGCACAGCCCTGGTTCTGGGAGCCAGGAGCCCTTTACTTCCTGTAGGATTTCCAGTTTAAAATCCAGTGAAGCCCTACCCTCCAGGCCATCATCAGGATCATCAGGTCCCCTTCTATCCCTGCCTCTTCCTCCCCTTTTGGAACTCAAGAGCAGTGATCTTTGTGGGGGCAAGGGGAGGTCCTGATATCTATCCTTGTGTCATTTCTCACCCACCTTGTAGGTTTGAAGTGGGGATGCTAATAAGTCACTCTAAAGAGTGACTCTAAAAAGCCCCAGGAAAGGAGTTGGATTTTACATCCTCTGCTGTGTGCATTTTGTACAACGGAATCTCTCAGGAGAACCCTCAGAAGAAATGGGGACTCAAGCCTCTAGCCACCTAAAGTCACAGTAATAACTACGTTGCAATAATCGCTGCCAGGGGTACCTGGTAATTAGCTAGGAGGAGCGTCTGCCCTACTTAGTCCTCATACAGCCCTGTGGCTGGGGACACCACGTCTCCGAGAGCTGCACTGCCAAGAAAGGAAACACTGGATTCTAACCAAGACCTTCACCATTCCAAAGCCCACACTCTTTCTGCTCTACAGGCTCGTGCCCCATCTAGGCCTCGGCAGGCTGGAAGCCCCAGGAGGGGACCGAGGAGCAAAGGAGGAACAAACATCTGCAATTCACACTAGATAGTCCAGTCATGGGTTTCTCTGAGGAAGCAAAATGATCTTTTGAAAGGAAACTCACGCAGTCCATCCGCTTCTTGCCAACACGAGTACAGTACAACCTGCCAAAAACAGCCAAACCTTGTTTGGGGTATGAAAGCAGCTGTTATAATAAAGGCCTCTGCTCTACCTCTTTTTCCTGTTATGGTAGAATGACTGTTTAAAGTAAATGTCTCCAATACATGGATTTTCTGGGGTCATGAAAACATTTTTTAATTGGCAGGCTCGATTACATTTTTTTGGTGAAGTGAGGAAGTAAACAGAATGCCACATGCCATTTCAGATTCACGTAGCTCTAAGGTCTCTGGATCCTGGAAACTCTATTCCCTGCCCCCACAAAACCCTGGGGTTGGAGCCTTCTGAGGGATTGGGCTTGTTCCGGAACGAATGGATCTCTGCCCCCTCTGCTATCCCAGGACTTAGAAAGCAGAGGGAAGGGAATGAGTGCACAGAACCGAAAGTCAGATCTGGGTCTGAATCCTGGTTCTGCCAACTACTAATATGTCACCTCAGGGGAGTTATTCTGAACTTCAGTCTCCTGATCTGTAAAATGGCGTGGTAGTAACTACTCATTAGGTTGTCGTGAAGTTTAAAACAGAATTCAGAATAATAGCCAACATTTCTTTTTTTTTTTTTTTTTTTAATAGCCAACATTTCTTTAATTCCTATCATATGCTGTGTGGTGTGAGGTGTCTTACATGTAGTAACTCATTTAATCTTCTCAACAGCCCCATGGGCTGGGCACCAGGCCGGCCATGTGCTAGCCCCTGGGGATTCAGTGGCGAGTGGCAACTGACAGAGATCTCTGCCCATGTGAAACCTACGTTCTTTTTGAGGAAAGACAGAAGAGAAGTAAAATAAATAATGTGATAAATGGTGCTTAGTGCTGTGGAGAGAAATGAAACAGGGTTGGGAAGTGGGGGAGAGTCGTGTTGTCATTTTCCAAAAGAATGATCAGGGAGAGCCTCTCTGACAAGACAGTATTTGAGTAAATGCTTTTTCAGAAAATGGTGGCGTGGGGGAAGGCGAGGGAAGCTATGAAGATATCCAGGAGAAAGAGAGTCCTAGACAGAGGAAAAGGCAGGTGTGAAGGTCCTCTAGCAGCGTGTCTGGTGTATCCAGGGTGCGGCGAGACCAGTGTGGCTGGAGCTGAAGGAGCAGAGGGGAGAGCACATGAGGTCAGAGAGGTCAGGGTAGGGTGGACTGTATGGGGCTTCATGGGCCTCAGCTCCGTGTCTCGGTGAGAAGAGAAGCTACCAGAAGGGCTTGAGTAGACGAGGGGCATGATCAAGTTGAAGCAGATGCGTAGAAAGCACACTTCTGATTCATTCACTACAGCTGCTGCCCCTGCTGTTGGTTCCCACAAGGACATTTGCCAACTTTTTGAGACTGTTTAACTAGGACATTACTTAACAGGACATCTGGGCCTCCACAGTCAACATCGTACTTATTGATTTTAACAACAGATGAACTTTCCCCAGCTTCCCCTGTATCTGCGTCCGGCCTCCTCGCTTCTGGATGATTTCATACTTTGCTGCCTCTCCGCATTGGATTGTCTTGAGGATGCTACTAAAGTTGCTGCGTAGACGCCTGTGGTCTACACTTGTGATTCGTGATGTGTGTTCCATTTGCATTAGTTATCGGCCCAGGGACTCACAGATAAATATTACCTTGGCCAGGCAACCAGGGCAACCAATGGAAAGCAAGGATGACAAAGGAGATGTTTGTCCATGGACTTGCTCCCTCTGTATCCAAGAACTCACTAGCCCCTGTAAATTCCTTTGGGAGAGGATTATGATATCCTGATGTTCCTGTGAGTGGCTAGGCATCACAGATTCTGAGCTTCTAGAGCCCAGAGATCTCCTGAAGTAAAGTCCAAATATATGTCTGGGTGCATCTTTCTGGGGAGAGGTCATGACTTTCTAGCTGCTTCTTCCTAGAATGGCTTCATCACAACTGCAAGCCATATCTGCAACCTTGGATATGCTAGTGAGTTAACCTATATGCAACCAGGTGACAATGTATACATTTTGAAGAAGGGGCCTAGCTTCCTAATATTAAGAATCTGTAATATCTCTATTTAACAAACGTTACTTGTAGGGTTTCCAAGACAGAAAGAGAAGTAGTAGTCTCTTAGAAGGCATGGAATGTATTTTTGAGGGCATCAGGTGTTCTGTCACACAGGGTCTGTTTTGCCTCCTTTTGCTCAGTGACTAAACTGCTAGGAATTCCCTGGCTGTATTAGATCACTTATTCTCATATGCTCCTCATTGCCTTTGAAACACCTCCAATTTTAGCAATGCTTTACAGACATGCTCATGAGCCAAATCGTTTAAAACAACAACCTAGGCCTTAAGTGTTTGGAAGAACCCTTCCCCCACCATCCCCTCTGGTCCTTCGTGGAACAGGGCTCACATACAGGATGAGGTCCCAGCTGCAGAGGCGAACAAAGAGAACAACTTAACAGGGAAGCCTAGTGACTTTGCAGCAGTCAGTGCTGGAAAGAGACGTTTCTGAAGCCATGCTGGCACCTGCAGACACGTTTGGGTTCCAGACGCAGGGTGTGCATCTGCAGAGTACCTGAAGGTGGGATTCAGTGCATCCTGGGGACACATTAGTCCACGGGGCCCAGCTCAGAGAAGCCCTCCAGGGGTTCCTAACCAGGACTTAGAGAAGTCAACAAAAGGATTTGTTGAGAATGACTGATCCCACGCCCTGGAATGCAAAGCCCGCACAGTTTATGGTACGTAATTATATACAATAAACTATAAAGGACATACAGTGGGTTTTGATATCAGGTTCCAGTTCTTCCTCACTAAAGGAACTGGTAAAAAAACCCTTCATCATTGCGGCTAAGGAAATAGTTCTGGTCCTGTCTGAATCTGCTTCCATATGTCCCCACTGCCCCTTCCCCCGCTGTTTAGTGTCAACGGACCGAAGCGACGTCTGCCTCTCACGTCAGGGTCAGAAGCGTCCGCAGGGCCCCCTCCCCTGTTTATCACTGTGGTAGGGAAGAAGTAGGGCTATGATCAAATATGATAGAAACATGATCAAATGCAATAAGCTCATATTTTATAAGTAGAAAAGATCCGCCCTACAAATTATGAAACAGAAGTCTGTGTATTTTGTTCTTCAGTTGCATAGAAATTTCACATTGTTTATCAAGATGGAAATTTTAAGAGGAGAACTATGACAAGGATACTTGCTACGGGTTCAGTCTGTGTTTCTGTCCCCCAGCACGGGCAACATTTCAGTTTTTGTCCTGGCCACAGGGGAGCCCTAGCCTCTGTTCCTCTCTAACCTGACTATATACTGTTAGAAGATAAACTGGGGCATATTAAGAATTTTGAGGACTGGGGCACCTAGGTGGCTCAGGGGGTTGAGCCTCTGCCTTCGGCTCAGGTCATGATCTCGGGGTCCTTGGATCGAGTCCGTCGTTGCGCTCTCTGCTCAGCAGGGAGCCTCCTTCCTCCTCTCTCTCTGCCTGCCTCTCTGCGTACTTGTGATCTCTCTGTGTGTGTCAAATAAATAAATAAAATCTTAAAAAAAATTTTTTTGAGGGCTGAAGCAGACGTCTATTCAAATCAGGACAGTGACAAATCAGCAGTAGTTAGAAACACTCCAACGACAGGAGCCAGGGGAGAGACTTCTCTGGAGAAGGTGCCCAGCAGCAAGGAAAGGACATCAATTGATTAGCTGATGCTTAGGCTAGTTGTTGCCTCTTGTGTGGCTGGCTGTCCTTAGATGTCGATTCTGTAACCTAGAGGCATTTACAGACTTAGGTTTTGGTTTGCTCCTGTGGGCCACCAGGACGAGTGAGCCACCTCAGTCTGACAGCCTCCTTGTCCAATTATTTTAACGATACCAGTCTCTCAGAGGCATTCAGTATCTTTTGCTACTGAGCTGTCCTCTGTGTTTCCTGGACAGACGGGAGGAGGTTTAACCTGTTTGCTAAAAGATCAGACCAAAACCTGGATCTCCTCTGTGTGAGCAATCAGTACATTTCCATGTCCCCTTGGCAGAAAGTGGCTTGAGGTACACCCTTGCCTCACCCGGTGTCAGGTGCATCCTCCAGAATGATGCAGCTGGGAAACTGTTTTATATCCACTTCTGCATGAACACCCCTCCCAGCAGGGGCACAGGGACTCAGAACCATGGTGCTTGACTTACTAGAAATGGGATAGTGCAGGAAAAATAAGCCAAGTCGGTTTGGTCTCTTCAATTTCATTGTTTCATAAGGAAAGGAGGAGGGAGAGGCATTGAGGTTGAGGCAGGACTCTGAGTCGCATCTACCAAGAGAGAATACCTTCGTTGTCTCGACATAGCACCCCAGATGGGTGGCGTCTGGCGTCTGTGCTGAGCCACCATGTTTGGGTCCCAGGTTGGGGACCACCTGAGGCCACGTGGCCATGGGTCAGTGGGGTGGGGTGGGAGGGAGCTGCGTGGAAGCCGACGTCTCGCCCTGCTCTGAGGACAGGTATGCTGCTAGATCTCAAGCCGTGGTATTGGCCATTTGGGAGAAAGTCCCACGCTGTAGCAGCAGGAGCGAGACTGGTGTTCCTTTCTTTACCGAACAGACTTGCTTCGTTGTGCCCCTGATGTCCCAAGTAATGTTACACCACTTGTTTCGTGCACTAGTTTGTTTTCCCTTTACTCTCGAGAACCCACTGTTCGTTATCAACAGAAATTATCTCTGTCAGCTTCGTGTCCCAGGGCGTGAAGCACAGACCTTCCCATTCAGAGTCTCCCAGGTGGCTGGGCCACAGAGCACTCAGTGGTGGCAGCCTTCCTTATGCTGTCCTTCCCAAGGCCTGTTGTGGCTTATTTTCCTTTCCCTGTTGCCACAGCTCTCCCCTTTCTTATGTTGTTTCTAGATAATCACAAATCTTTGCTCTCCTAAAAAAGAAAAGAAAAAAAAAATGGGGGTGGGTATTTCTTTTCCCCTGCTCTGAGAGCCTTTCCATCCTCCCTGAGGCCTGTACAGCCGAGGCCTTTGAAAGAAAGAGCCCTCCCTGAGGCCCTGACTCTCCTGGCCCCACTAAAGTGAACATTTCTCACAGGTGGTTTGTGCCCCTCGTGACGTCCGTCTGGGCAGTGAGCAAGAGCGGAAACTGTCGGATCTTCCCACCAAGCTCAAAGCCGAGAAGATTTACTTCTCTGTCGTAGTCCCATAGATAGAATTGAGTAAATCTACAATCACATAGTCATTGGGGGCTCTGTATACCCTAGTAAATTAGTGCTTCTAATTTTATAAGCACTGTCATAACCACAGTTGTAGGTGGGATTTTTCCTTTTACTGGAGTATATGTTCCTGTGCTTTACTAGGTGTTGTTTATTAGGTGTTGTCTCCCCTAAGTGCTGTATAAAGTGACGGATTGTTTCAGGGCAACCGGTGGACTGTATTTACAGGTGGTCGGTTGTCTTTACTAGCTTTGCTGCCATAACACAACTACTTTCTGGCAGGAAGGAACATTGTGTAGTAGCTGGGGTTATTAAGTCCAGACTTGATTTGATTCCTCATTTAGGAATAGATGCTTTGTCAATGACTGAATCCTTCTTTTTTAGTGCCTCTTGAGGGCCATGCATGTTGTGAGAGGAATGAAACAGCACTGTCTTAATTGCAAGATCACACTGCCCACCTGTCAGCAATAGGATGAGAGCATTTCCAACACTTCCAAGACTTCCTGGGGAAGTTTTGCTGGCCCAGGAAGGAAAAGCCCTGCTTAGACCCTGCTCTAGAAGGGGTGTGTGTCCTTGGTCTGCTGAGCTGCATCCATGCCTAGCATCCCATTGTGAAGTAGCCAATCCAGACAAACAGTTCTTGGGGCGCCTGGGTGGCTCAGTGGGTTAAGCCGCTGCCTTCGGCTCAGGTCATGATCTCAGGGTCCTGGGATCGAGTCCCGCATCGGGCTCTCTGCTCAGCAGGGAGCCTGCTTCCTCCTCCTCCTCTCTCTCTCTCTGCCTGCCTCTCTGCCTACTTGTGATCTCTCTCTGTCAAATAAATAAAATCTTTAAAAAAAAAAAAAAAAAAAAAAAAGAAGCTGTTTGGCCATTTAGCAATAAGACGCATTTCTTTGAGCATGAAATAGAATTAAGTGATTGTATCAACTAAGAAGTTCATATTGGTGAAATTGTGTATTTATCTTCTGCATCTCTTATCTCCACTGAATAGTAGACCAGAGCTAATGTGGCCTGGACCAGACTGTGCAGTTTTCTGCTACAAGAGGTCAAGCTCAAAAGGTATTTTGCCTCCACTGTTGGCAACTCCGCTGGTATATTTCTGATGTTTTCCCGTTTCTGTCTCCAGGTCTGGTTGCTGCTGTCAGAAATTTGTACATTTCATGAATGTACCAAGGTCTTGTACTCCTTTGGACTCTGAATTTTTTCTGTCTGGCAGCTGGAGTTTTAATCCCTGCATGAATGTAGGAGGTAAAGAGAATATCTTCCAGACTGAGGCTTCACTTCACTTGAAATCTCTTCCTCCATGGTGATTCCTTCCTCTGAATCTGCGTGTGTTCTCCACCACTGCCTGTCCTTAGGCTGATTCATCTGTGTTCCTAACTTTGCCATACTAACTTCATGCAGGTAACAGATCAGGCCAGTCCTCTGTACATCATCCCCCAAGCAAGAGGGAAATTCACTTCCAGGGCGATCGGTCAGAGTTAAGTCAAACTTATATCCGTGGTATGACATTAACAGACACATGGGACCTGAGCCCCGAACGTTGTCAGTTTCACCAGGAATCTAAGATGATCACACCCTACAGAGATGTGAATTTGGAGTATATTAAGTGTCCCTGGAACTTTTTAATTCCAAAACATTTAATGTGCACAAATAGCACTATTAAGAATGCCCATATGATCTCTGTAACCCTGAGGGAGAGAAAAGGAATGACAAAGGTCCAGCATAGCCTTCACCCTGTCCAGTGACCCTGAACTTCTCTTGCGATTATGCCATATGGACGGAGCTGTTTGATTTGTTTAAATGGGGTGGGTCAGTTGCAACAGGTTGAGAGGTGGGCCTCCGGGAGGCAAAAGCCCTGATTTTTGTAGCATTTGCTGATTTCTTTGGTGTAAATACTCCTGGCGTGACAGTTCCAAGCTGCCAATGGAAAGTCACTGAACATGGAGTTGCGAAGAGATACAAACACTTGGTTCTTACTCGTCAGCGTCACTTGGTCCCAGCACATCCCTGAGGAATCTGGGAAACTGTGAATTTGAGTGATGACTTAGAAATCTATTTTTTTTTATTTTGTTTATTTGACAGACAGAGACCACAAGTAGACAGAGAGGCAGGCAGAGAGAGAGAGAGGGAAGCAGCTGAGCAGAGAGCCCCATGTGGGACTCGATCCCAGGACCCTGGGATCATGACCTGAGCCGAAGGCAGCGGCTCAACCCACTGAGCCACCCAGGCGCCCCTAGAAATCTATTTTTTAAACCTCTCTTACTGTCAAGGAAATCACTTTGTTTGCAGGTGTGTGTGTCTATACAAATATGTGCATTTATCCATTTTTATCTAGTTATTTCAGTTTTAGATCATTTTCTAAATTTAACTCTGTCCTCTATGAATTTTTTATGAAGTCATGGAAAATTTTAATAAGCATACCTTTTCCCATTTACTTTCTATTCAATTATAATTCGGTCACATGCCTTCTTGTTGTGTATCAGGTTTCCATTTTTATATTCCTTTGGCCTCCACAACCGTAGCTGCCTGCCCCATGGAAACATTTCTTCCTCTCTCCGTCCTTTGTCCAGACTTAATAACAAGTATGAATAAGAAGCTGGTGAACAGGGGGCTCTTCACGGAACCTGGGGACCTCACTCCTCTCACTGCTGGGCCGTTGTCCCTAAAATAGACCCCTCCCACTTCCCTCATTATTTATTTGCCAGCATTTCCTCATGTGGGTCATTTCAAGCTGATTGACCCATTTCTCATCACAGTTGAGAACGGAGGCTACATTCAGCGCAGAGCAGATAATTACTTTAAAACACCGACAGTAAAATCTGCTGCTCCGTCTTGGCTCCCTTTTCCCTTAATTTAAGTGTCCTCAACTATAGTCTTCACTTGAAGAAAGTAAAAAAAACCTATTCACAAAGGAATGAGGAATGTCTGTCAGGCTGATTGATATTTTCATTTACATGGAGGCTCTTTTTTCCCCCATCAAAACACTAGTTCTGTTGGTTTAAAGAGACCAAGTAGGTATGTGAGAGAGCGTCGATTAGTCTCTTTCTGCCAGCACCTGCCCCACACATAATTTCCACATGTCCCAACACTGTTTCGGTGGTAAACAGCGAACACACTATCATTAACTGCGACTTGCCCCCCTACCGCCAGCTCAGCAGGGTTCCCCTCATCCTGATATTAGCTCCTCAGCTGCCCCCAAAGAACACTTTTTAAAGCAACAGCATTCAAGGCGGGTGTTGAATTGTGGGTTTACATTTGTCATCTTGGCCCTGTCGGATTTAGTTTTACAAGGGCTAATGGACAGAAAGTGTAGAAATGCTGCCCTCCTGCTTTAGATCTTGGGGTTCGCTGTGGGCTGGGCCAGGGTATAAAGAATGCCTTGCGTTCCCAGGGTTAGTAAACCCTATTACACTCCCCACGTCCTGAGGTGAACAGAAAACTCTTCCCTTCAGGTGGTGGGTACCTGATCATTTGGGAGGACAGGGGTTCCCTGCAAGTGTCTGCATTTTGACTGTCGGGCCTCAGAGCTGAATGCTCTCCCAGGACACCTACCCCCGGACAACAAGACAGATGAGCATGTCCCTCATCTCCTAGAAAGCTGGACCCAAAGGTGGGAGGGAAGGTCGTGAGTTCCAGGCATCCGAGAGCTGGTGGAGGCACGCTGCTTCCAACGTGTGTGCGACACGGTCCCTGAGGGAGTGACAGAGCCTGTGATTCCCCCTGCTGGGATCTACGTCACTGCAGTCATGGACTCGTTAAACTGCTTGACATGTAGAGTTCTAGAGAACTCCCTGGTGTGTTTAGAGAAATGCAAAAGCAATAGTGCAGAGAAATAAAATTCCCACACCACTGCAATGCAGTGGCCATGCAGACGGCCTTTAAAACACACACGCACACGTGCGTGTGCGCGCACACGCGCACACTCACACACATACCTAGATTTATCCAGTGTGAATCACACAGGTACTAAAGGGTTCAGGCGCAGCTGGGCTTGGGACGTGGCTGATGTTAGGACAGGATTCATTGAGGAGGAGATGGGTGAGCAAAAGTTTCAAAAGAAGTCTTTCACGGGGAGGAAAACTGTTGTGGGGAGAAGGAGGGCAAATCTCAAGACCTGGGAAAGGACTAAGCAGACCTAGTGTGAGCTCCGCGTGGGTATCCTGGGGCTCTTTCCCACACTCCCCCAAGCTTTTGCTTCTGCTTTACTCTCGGAAGCCTCCTCTGACCACTGTATTAAAATTGCCGTCCACCACCTCTCCCACATGCTCTTTGCCTATTTCTGGCTTTATTGTTCTCCAAAGTGTTTTATCACCTCCTTATACCCTTCCATAGCCTCCTACTGGAGTGTAAGTTCCACAGGGACCAAGATTATTGTCTGTTTTGCTGACCATTATACCGAGTGCTTTGTACATAGTAGGTGCTCCATATTTATTTCTTTCCTTTTTTAAAAAAATTTATTTATTTTTGGCAGAGGGAACAGCAAAGGGAGAGGGAGAAGCAGACTCCCCTCCAAGTAGGGAGCCCCATGCGGGACTTAATTCCAAAACCCTGAGACCATAACTTGAGCTGAAGGCAGACACTTAACCAACTGAGCCATCCAGGCACCCCTCCATACTTATTTCTTGAATACATGAATAATGGGATGGACCAAGAAAGAAGCATGGTAAAGTGGGCAGGGTTCAGGACCTAAATTAGAATTCCAGAGGAGGGGGCGCCTGGGTGGCTCAGTGGGTTAAGCCGCTGCCTTCGGCTCAGGTCATGATCTCAGGGTCCTGGGATCGAGTCCCGCATCGGGCTCTCTGCTTGGCAGGGTGCCTGCTTCCTCCTCTCTCTCTCTCTGCCTGCCTCTCTGTCTACTTGTAATCTTTCTCTGTCAAATAAATAAATAAATAATCTTTAAAAAAAAAAAAAAAAAAGAATTCCAGAGGAGAATCAGGAACCGGGAAGCCGAAAGCCAGGCCTGGCTCATGTGTGAGTGGGGAAGACCGTGAAGTTCACTGGACTGTAGTTTCCTCACTAGAAGATGGATGTTGGCCAAGATGACAGCCGATTTTCTTCCTAGTGCTGAGGTTCTTCGAATCTGCGTAGTTAGAGGATGCCAGCTGCTGTGCATCTTGGAATCTGCTGTGAGCCACCTGGGCCTTACTGTGGCAGTGGAGAATGACCTTGGTTTTCTGAAACATGGGCTCAAGCTGGTGTTTGTAAGAAGTTTTTGCCAGTGTACTCCAGGCAGAATTTTTTGTTTGAGGGGGTATAAGAGGCTAGAGATAAATTAATGTTTTTAATCGCCATTTAATAAATCCTTCTTTCATTGCCTTCTTTCCACTGTCTTATCTCACCCAACTTCTGGAGGTAAGGACCACCATCCACAGATGAATGAGCCATTGGACACTGGCTTTTGTGGCTACTATATCACATATTAGAAGCTCGGAAGAAACCTCAATAGGAACAACAAACTTGTTTTGGTTTTGGACTTAAACCATGCAAGCCCCCTGCATGTCTCATAGTTTGCCTTGAAATTATAAAACTATCTTTCTCTTCCCAGCCTACCCCATTCCAAAAATTCCATCGCCATTGGGGGATGATTCTCCTAAAGGGCTAAGAGACCTTACCAGCCAACCTCCAAGACAATCCTGACCTCTAACAGAGATAATGAGCATTTATTTAGGGTGGAATTAACTTGCTGCTCAGTATGTCACCACAGAATAGTCAGAAATTACAGCCTGTAGAAGCCCCTGGCCTGTAATAGTTAAACTTACTGGAGACTGAATTTTACTGCTCATTTCTGAGAAAGGCATCTTCTATCCATGTTTGAAAAGATGTTTCTGTACCCCTTTATTTTGACAGAATACTTCTAGAAGTCTAACCTGTCAGCTTTCTATGGTTTATCTTGTTAGGCATCCTTAATCTTGCTTTGTTTCGCTTTCCACTTCTGGAAGTCAGTAAGCTTGGAGAAGCAGCATGTGATAACCCCCCAAGTTCATCTTACAGCTCAGACACTTACTGGCTTGGAGAGTCAACCTCTTTCACGGGCACCTTCCTAAAGTCTATAAAATGAGGGCCAGCTTTCCTACTTTGCAGAATCGTTGAAGGCATTGTAAATAACCAGGAGAAGATGCCTGGCACCTCTCAGGGCCTCAGGACCAGCAGCCATCCCCAGCAGTTCCTGTTGCATTCGCGGCAGACTCCCACCCACTAAGCAAACGTCCAGTGGCCTTCCTCAGATACCTGCGCAGTGTCCGTGTCCAGCTCAGTTATACAACAGACTCTGATGGCCTGAGCTGGGGCTGCATGTTCGTAAGTCCTTTCCATTAAAAGGCTCAGTGCCTAATCACAGAAGGACATTGTTTGGTAGTACCAGATAATGAAGCAGTCAGAGCTGCTGAAATATATCATCAGGATTGTTGACAGTTCACGCTGTGTCCCTAGAATAAAATGAATAGGAACAGAGCCAAGAGGAAGGGGGCCAGCGAGGAGAGACAACTGTTGGGGATGTAATGCTTGAGCTCCCCGAGGAGCAAGGATTCCTTCCCTCAGAATTGAAAGCATTTGTGTACAGTTGATATAATAAAGGATTTCTTCTTATAAAAACCAAAAATAATGGTGTTCTGTTGAGACACTATATATTCTGGGAGACTCTATATGTATATTCTGAGTGGCTCATTGTATCTGGCTTTTGCCTATAATTCTTTTCAGTAGGCAGGGTATAAATGATAAATTGTAAACAAATACTACATACTCTTCTTTGAACATTAAATATCAAACTAGAACTGACTGCCATATATAAATGTTTTGATGAAAAAAAACTATACCCTTGTTGACTGTGCAAGTTATTAATATAAGCTCAGAATGAGTGCTGAAGATTTCAGACTCCTAAAACTCTTTTCCAAATAATTTTTCTGATTTGAGGACACTTTTATGAATACAGGGATTCAATGAGGCTTCATTTATTTTGTGCAGAAAGTTATTTCATTCCTGGGTCTTGTCCTGCTTCTGTTTTCATACTTCTCCACATCGTTTAGGAAACTTGGCCTAATGAGGTGTCCACGGCTGAGATTAATATTTGGGCAACTAAATTGCTGATTAATAAAAAAAAATTGTTGCTAACTAAATCCATATTCTGTCATTTAGCAAATGGCCTTTATAATAAGGAAAAATTAATTATTTGTGGGTTAAAGTATTTTATATATTTAACTTTTGTTCTAGTGATATTACATAACATCCAAATAACTAACCAGGTTGTTAACTCTTACTATGTTGTTGCCTTTAAGGGCAGTTTAATTATAGGAATTTATTTGAATCATCAGTTTTACTGTTAGAGCCAAATCATTCTCGTGGGCTTATGGGAATATATGCCACCATGCAATAGATTAATAACTATAAAAAAACCACATGAAAAGGTCACTGCAAATCTCAGATCAAAACCTGTGGTTTTCTGGATTTTGCAACCCACCAGCTTTTTGAAGCTTCTCTCCAGTAACATGATCTTTACGGCAACACCACTGAGCTCTGTAGACATTTGTGATAATTCAGACAGACCAGGAGTGTCCCACACTTGCCCACCGTGCCAGGCTTCCCCTGACAGGAAAGGGGACGGATCAGCATGAGTCCATATCAAAAGACAAGCGATCCTTCAGTGATGGCCGAGAAATACGATAGTGAAGGAAAGAGACACTTTTGTTCTCCAAAAAGATTGGAAAAACAGACTGGATTGGAGCCTGGACCGCAGCACTTGGGAGGGCTTTTTATGGAGAACCACAGCAGAAAGGAATTCTCTGCTGGTGAATTCTTCTGGCCCTTTGCACTGTCATTCCTATAGTATTTCAATTATTCTCTCCAACCAGCTAACCGCTGCCCCCTGATCGGTGGCCCCACCCGGCCCCCACTCTTCTTACTCTAAACATGTGTTATTGGAAACAGGGCAACCCGAGGAACCCGGAGTTTGAGCCCTGGGGACCGAATTGTCAGCCTATTCTGAACTTCCGTGGAATACCCAAGGAGTTAACCAGAGTGATTCTGATTTCACTGGGCCCCCAGACTTTCTTTCTCCTTTTTTCTTTTTCTTTTCTTTTCTGTTTTTTTTTTTTTTTGCATAATAAATACTTGGACACTAGAAAATGCATTTAAAACATGAGCCAAGACTCCAGTTCAATGGGAGAGAGTTTGAGAGGGATAACCAATGCAGAAGCAGGGATCCTTCAGGCGCGTTCCAGAAGCAGGGATCCTTCAGGCGCGTTCTGTCTGTGGCGTGCTGAATTGCAAATGTGCTATTCGGGCCAGGATTTTTGATACATGAAGTCTCCCGGTAAGGGGCAAGACTGCTTCACTTCCTGAGCGGGAATGTCTTATCCGCAGCAGCCTGCAGGTTGATTCCCTTGCCCTTCCCACCACCCCACCCCGGCCCACAGGAACAAAGCCCCCAGTCTCTGGAAAGTAATGCTGAGAAAACAAACAGTACAAAGGCGGGGAACAGGGGGATATCTCTCTCGAATGTTTTTTTGTGACCATCTAGGTTCACGGAGGAGGGGGTCCCCCAGCTTCGTGAGCCAGCAGGATCTCTTTGTAGTAGGCATCTGTATGTTTGGCCAGATGTCCTCCCAGCGGAGGGCAGAGAGGGAAAGATAAAACAGAATTCTTATTAAAAATAAGTCTCTGGGGAGAGAAGAAACAAGACACAGAACGTGTGTCAAGTGGAAAGGGAGGCCAGGCGGTGCCATCTGATATTGATTAAATGCTTGATACAGTCAGCAACGAGAAAGGCACATCGCGAGGAAGTGACCCTGCTCTTCAGAATATGAACCAGTGACAACTGTCCTCAAGCAATCTGCATGAAGACCGCATGCCCAGGAGGTCCAGCGGCAAACCCAACAGCAGCACACACGGCAGAGTGGAAGGGAAGGACCTTCACCCTGAGAGGGCAGACGCGTGGCTTAGGATTTGCTTTGCCTCACTGACCTCACTTTCCCCATCAATAACACAATGACGCTTGACCAGATGACCTCCAAGCAGCTTTCTCACCCGAGATTCTCTTATCGACCCTAACCTCCCCTGTGACCAAATCTTCTGAGGCTCTTCTAATGGAATGCAAGAAATCGCCCTAGAGAGACATAAATAATTCACCCACCTACCGTCCTAAAATCCAAAAGGAAGGTAACCCCCCCACCCCCACGTCAACCACAAAAGTGTCAGCCAGTCTTTTCCAAGGGAGTTCAGTCTAATGTCGCTGCGTCTATCATCCTTCTGTGCTTACTGTTGCCACCAAAGCAAGTTTCTGGGTTCTGGACAGGAGATGTGGCATGTTTGTGGGTCTACTTATACTTCCCCCCAATCCCAGTTCCAAAAATAGTTTCACTCTGACTGATGTAAGGAGTCTTTGTTTCATTTTAAGCTGCCAGATTATAGAGAGTCTAAGAGCTGATGGGTGTGTGTATGTGTGTGTGTGTGTGTGTGTGTGTGTGTTCATTATTTAAGGAGGAGTTGTTAAAGTGTTTTTTTTTTTTTTCTCTTTGGCACTGTCGTGAGGATAGCAGGATCTGAGTACAGGGTGAGGCTAGATTCCAGTGGGAGTGGAAGACGAAGCTCCCACTGAGCTGAAAAGTTCTCACTGAGGACCATGGTAGTGAAGTAGAAAGGAAGGGATGACCAGAGAGAGTCACCATGGCAGAGCGGAGAGAGCATGGTGCTTAAAGTCAGTCCAATCCAAGTTTGGATCCTGCCTATGGTGTCTGTGGGATATCATTGCAGCTGTCACTGCCATGCCTCCTTGAAGGGTGCTTGTGAATAAAGATGCCGTATGGAAAGCACCTGGCTCAGAATCTGGTAGAGCATAGACAGTACCAGATTAACCTACAGAGGAGATGACTGTGATAAAAATGTCTCACCGGAAGATTAGCAGGGCCTGGCAACTGAGTGAATTAAAGAATATAAGAGAAAACTCGAAGGTGTCTTGGAGTGGGGGATTGGGATAATGGTAGTATTTAGGGTGGAAGTTGAAGTTCTGGTTTGGTGGGGATGGTATTGGATAGGGAGGTGGTGCTGAGACATCCAAAGGGCAATTAAAGAAGGACGGAAAGGAAATAGAGTAAAAGAAATGGGAAAACCGATCCAGAGAAGTTGATTTACTCTTGGTCTGTTTGAGTCAGATTTTACAGCTTTACCTTCAGAGGGCTGGCTAACCAAAGGTTGATCCAGCATGACCATCTTCTCAATAAGCTTTAGCTCTTCAAAATGTGTTTCTCTAATGAGGCATCTTCTGGACTTTGGGAGAAATGCAGAATCTTAGCTTCTGCCTCAGACCTACTAAATCAGAAATTTGCATTTCACAGTGTGTTTTATAAGCACTTTGCAGTTTGAGAAGTACTGTTCTCAAGCATGGCGGCCAGACCAGCAATGTCCGCATCCCCTGGGAACTTGTTAGAAATCCAAATTCTCAGGCACCTTCCCAGACCTCTTGAGGTAGAAAGGCTGTGTTCTGACAAGTCTGATGCACCCCAGAGTTTGAGAACCACTGCACTAAATCATGGAACAGATGGAGTGAAGGAAGGGCCCCCTTGAGTTTGTAGCTCAGAACACCAGAGAGATTGGTTAAACCCTGAAAATTAAATTGGAGTCATTGTTCTTTGCTGTTTCTCTCATCATATTGCATTAAACACAGCTGAAGAACTCTTTTCACTGAAGAAGGGCACCATGCGTAAAATTATAAACTGAAAGGGGGGAACTTTCGCTGTGGCTTAATCCTCACGACTTACCCATCAAAAGTTATTGAGCACAATTATAGGAGATCAGTCCTTTATGTGCTGTTGCTCCTGTGAGACGCTATTAGTAAAATGTACATAGGAAAATAAGGGATCTCCCGATCTTCCTTACAATGTGATTTTCACATTAAAATGTCCACAGTCTCTGTCTTCTGTGTTTCTAATCAGTGTGACGGAAAGTTCCCTTTTTATAGGTTAGTTTCTGGAGTCACTTGTGGAAGTGATAGTGGTTTACCACTTAGGCTAGAATGTTTTTCAAAAAATTGAATAGTGAGCAGTCAAAATTTACCTCGTCTCATCAAAAATGTCCTTTTTTTTTTTAGTTTCCTAATTGTTATTCAAATCACTGTGATAATTTAAGTAAGTGTCAGTGTCTGTTTTCTATATATATACTATATCCAAAAATATTATATACTGAGCATTTTAATCATAAAATTACCTATTTTTCTGCTATAGGTTATAGAGCATTACAGCCAGGGGCATGGTAAAACAGTGTGTATGGGGGCGGGGTCATAGTATGTGGCGGTCGTCCATTTCCATGGTATAAATACTCTCTCCGGGGCTGATTTTAGGTTCCCAACAATTTGACAACCAGCTCCCCAAATTCCTACAAATGTAACAGTTGGTTATTATAAGCCAGTAGGAACTAGCTCAAGCACACCGCTGAAACAGACATCAAGGGACAGTCCACAGTTTTTCTGGTTGGTTGTGTTTGAATTGCTATAGGTCCAATAAGAGCTGAAACAAGTCAATTTGGGTGTTTAAAATCTTTGATCATGTAGAGATTTTTATTGAAACGCTAATGATAATGGATTTGAAATTATTCTGACACAAAGTTACATGCCATTTCCAAGTCATTATTAAATACAGCAACATTAAACTACACCAACATAATGGTGATATTTAAAGTGCTTATGTTGCTAAAATGGTATGTTTAAAATACCACTCATCCTATGGGAAGGCATATGGGAAAATGAGTCTCCATCATAGTATTCGGGGCAACATGCAGAAAGATACTTTTGGAAATGATATCTCTGCTTACTGTTATTAAAATTTGACTTCTCTTACAGGTATTCAGGAAGGAACGCAGTGTACCAAATGTAAAAATAACTGGGCACTGAAGTTTTCTATCATATTATTATATGTTTTGTGTGCCTTGCTAACAATCACAGTAGCCATTTTGGGATACAAAGGTAAGTACTCTCTCCTTTTTCTTTCCAAATGGCACATTTCCCTTTATTAATTTAAACATTAAAAAAAAACCATGTTTGCAAGTATGAAGTATGTCATTAATACAACTCAAACGCAAAAGGAATTGACATCGTAACCTTTGTGTCTTGCGCTTCGCGAAGTTGTGGGATCTGAGTCCTTTTGACGCATTTCCACAATCCTAAAGGTCCTCTCTGAGTTATAAAGCTTTTTCCTCATTGTTGTGTTTTCCTACCTGTTTCTAGCTCCACCCTCTTCCTCAATCTTTTTTCATCTTATCTCTAAGAGGTCCTGTGGAAACCCTGGAGTCAGCACACAGGAAAATTATACTGATAGAGGGTAAGCCAAACACAAGATCTCCAGAGATACGACTTACTTCACCCCAGGGACTGGGCAGCTATTTTCCTTTTTTTCCCTTTTTTTCTTCAGCACATTTACCGTGACCACTGTTGTTTATATAGCTCCGTAAAAAATATTGCCCTGTAGAAGTTAAACGTAGAGGGAGCACCGCCACCCCAATAACACTTTATGGGATGTTAGGTATTCTTTCAGTATCTCTGGTTTAAGGTCAGTGGAAGATTTTTACCGAAATCCTTCAGACTTGCAGACAAAGTGGATTTCCTTCTTCCCCTCCCCGCCCCACCACCACACCCTTCCCAGACACCACAGGTAGAAGGTGTCATGATTCAGAATCACGAGCTGCATAAACCTTTTTAGAGAAAACAGTCATGGAAGCCTTCCCATCAAAGATACATGACACAGATGTGTCGTCTGGTTTCAGCAAGAGGCAGGCATGGGGGCTGCTGATCTTCAAAACCTTCACTCAGCCCCTATCCCGGCTGC